>NW_019174733.1:411531-652920 GCF_002260705.1 Seriola dumerili | reverse complement strand
GGTTTGTTCACCTAGAAAGTGCCTCTGAGTGAGAAACTCTGTTGAGAGGGCAAGAATTTCTGAGTTTTGCGATTGTGCCTTCATGGTAAGATTTTAGTGTGATACATTACTGGATGTGATAATAGATCCCACTTCTCATTTTGTATAAACTAAATAAGCTTACAGCAGTCCATGTCATCCAAGCCTGGTTCATTACTGCAAGTAAGTCACTAAAATGATGGCACTATGGTAGTTGAGTGGTGGAGACTAAAAGCCTGTTTGACAAACATGATTTTAATGTTTATTTATCAATCCCGCATAAGTTTCAGTGTGGGCGGCTAAGCAGCCGCATATAAAAGACATGCTTGCAAGTTTATTCTGATGCCTAACCAACTATTTAACTAAAAGCTAACTAATGTTATGCAATTACAGTGGCAAGACATGAAGTCGCTAAAGTGTAACATCAATATCATTCTGCTTAAGTAAACATAATGGTAAATGCATGTACATATGAGAATATAATAGGTTTTAAAAAAAGCGGTCGTGTTATATTTGAAGACTCAACAATGTATGTGTTTACAACATGCAGATATTGTTTTTGAAATGGAAATGTAACTACATTAGTTTTTTACATGAGTGTTGTATTATCCCCGCCGGTTTGTTTGTAGCCGTTAATGTCTGTGTTTTCAAGAATGAACACTAGCTTTCCTTGGCTAAATTTGTCGGCATCACATTAAAAACCAACTAGCGGGCTATTATAGTGAAAATGAAAAATCAGAAGAAATAAACATCTGCACTAAAGTAAAAACAGTAAAAATCTGAATTCAGACAGCCTTCCAATATCCGCTTTCATTTTTGTTTTTTGTCTTGGTAAAAGATGCCATGTTTTTAAAAGCCTGTGATCATGAATAACAGTTGTTTTTTGACAATAGAAATAAATTTCAGCTGCATAATGTACTGCTGCAGTCTTTGTTAAATCCACCCTTCAATAATCAAATTTAAGGGATCCGACTTTCAAAAATCTTTGCTAATGTTATAAGCTTTTCCTGTTAAAATAATGTCAGTCCCAATGTATCATTATCAGATTTTTAAACCTCAAGTATTGGAAATCAGTATCGGCTTAAAAATCCTTTGTTCTCTTTTGAAGCTTTCGCTGAAGGATACTTGAAGTGAGCGGTAAGCAACACATGAAAATGGGAAAACATGACTCAGTATTTAAAACCGTGCCCTGCTGCACATCCACGTCCACACATGCCAGCAACGTCTCACACCAACAACACACACTCATAACATCTTCGTGACAGGTTCAAAAGGCACAAAAGCCAACACAAGACATGTACTATATATATGCCAAAACACTCCATTTGCATTTGGATGCTCGTGAAGCCAAGACCTAGGCCATATGAAAGCTGATCTTCCTCGGGCAAAGAACCTTTGAATCCATAAAGTTCTGTGTTTTCGCGTGAGAAGGAGGACAGCACCGATGGCTCATATTTTAGCAGACTCCAGAGGCTGCTCACATATCACACTACTCCACTTTCCCAACAAGAAACATCTGGTGGAAACTCAAGACTTTGACCAAAATGTCTACACAATAGCTTTCTGCACTCTTTTAATAAATGCTCTCTGTTTTCTCCAGCAAACACATAACAAATACAAACGCAGGTTTGTGGCTTTCCAACATTTCCTGTGTGGTGATTTGTAACGCATGGGTGGAGGATATTTTTAAGGACACAATGGATCACATTCAAATAAGTTCCATTTCAGCCCACAATAAACACAGAGTGTTTAATGTACATACTAACAGGTCGCACTCTTGGAATGGAAATGTGCACCATTCAACACACACCCTAAAAATCCACATGGACTCAATTTAAGGCTGGCAAGTGGTTGGTCAACATGAAAGGACAGATGGGTGCATGCAACTTCTCACAACTCCAGCCATCATATGAGAAGGAGGGATGAATTTAAAACTGCATGCCAATTGGACAAAATGTCTTTCTTTAATCTGCCTGCTTTGTCTTTTATGTATTTATGTGTCTGTACCCTGTTGAATTTTTTCAGTATAGACAAACATCTGTGGCAAACACAGAATGAAGTATTAACACTTGACACACATGCAGGGCACACACTGACCCAAATACACAACGCAAACACACAAACACTATGCAGGCGTGAGCGCATGGGGCCCCAGATTCCTCTTCACAATGAGACAGGAAAAGCCTTACTTAAGTTTGTTTGCTAGTGCATACATGCGAGTAAGCATGTTGGCTATTTTTACTGCACATGTGGTATGCATGCACAAACATACGCATATACACGTCTGCAGGCGGACGCAGCTGCGAAACTGCAGTGGTGGCATTAAAGAGTGACTGAGAGGATAATCTATGATGAGCAAAAGGGAAAACATGGACAGAGCCCAAAGAATAAACAAGCCTGGGAATTCATTATATTCATTACAGTAGATTCTAGCGGAAGTGGTTCTTTGGGAGGGAAAATTTGCCGTTTTTTATCCTCTTCAGGTGTAATAAGCCTATATTCTATATTTCGGCAGGTTCCAGGTTGATGCATGAATAAACTCAGAATGTTTCTCGAGAAGGAGGCCATTGTGTGCCGCTTGGTGGGATTTTGAGTGGCATTTCTTTGGGGGGCAAAGTGGAGGATTTCTTTTTCAACCCCAGAGAAAACCAAGTGGCACGGGACTTCAAAGCTTTATCCAGGGACTTAAAGCCTTACTCCAACAGACACAGTCACTTAATGATGTGGGACTCCACTCAGATGCTGTCTGTTTCCCTTAATGCACATTCAGCTGTCAGTCATTCGTAACGCAAAGTGTCTTTATAACACATGGCAGTTTGTATGTGTTTTAGTCTGTGTAATATTTATAATTCAGCAGATATCTGTAAGAGTTAACTTGTGATACCATTAATGCTCCACTCCTGAGCTCTCTTTGGGTCTTTGCATCTGTGAATTTGTTTCGTGTTCTGACTGTTTGTAAGGCTTTAAAGTCCCTGGATAAGCTTTGAAGTCGTGCCACTTGGTTTCTCTGGGTGAAAAGAAATCCTCACTTTGCCCCCCAAAGAAATGCCACTCAAATCCCACCAAGGGCACACAATGGCTCCTTCTCGAGAAACATTCTGGAGTTATTTCATGCATCAACCTGACCTGCCTAATTTAGAATATAGCTTATACACCTGAAGAGGATAAAAACGCAAATTTTCCCTCCCAAAGAACCACTCCGCTAGAATCTACTGTAATGAATATAATGAATTCCCAAGGCTTGTTTATCTTTGTTCTGTCCATGTTTTCCCTTTGCTCATCATAGATTATCCTCTCAAGTCACTCTTTAATGCACCACTGCAGTTCGCATGCGTCCGCCTGCAGACGTGTATATGCGTATGTTCGTGCATGCATACACATGTGCAGTAAAATAGCCAACATGCTTACTCAGCATGTTGCACTAGCACAAACTTAAGTAAGGCTTTTCCTGTCTCATTGTGAGAGGATCTGGGGGCCCCCATGCTGCTCAGCCTGCATAGTGTTTGTGTGTTTGCGTGTGTATTTGGGTCAGTGTGTGTGATGTGTGTGTAAAACTCATTCTGTGTTTGCACAGATGTTTGTCTACTGAAAAAATCAACAGGTACAGACACATAAATACATAAAAAGACAAAGCAGGCAGATTAAAGAAGACATTTTGTCAATGCATGCAGTTTTTTAAAGTTCATCCCTCCTCTCTATGATGGGCTGGAGTTGTGAGAAGTTGCAGTACCCACTGTCCTTTCATGTTGACCAACCACTGCCAGCCTGTAAATTGGTCCCATGTGGATTTAGGGTGTGGTGTTGAATGGTGCACATTTCCTTCCAAGAGTGGGACTGTAGTATGTTACATAACACACTCTGTGTTTATGTGTGTGAAATGGAATTTTGAATGTGAATCCATTGTGTCCTTAAAATATCCTCACCACTATGGTTTACACATCATCCCACACAGGAAATGTGAAAGCCACAAACCTGCGTTGTATTTGTATGTGTTTGCTGGAGAAACAGAGAGCATTTATAAAAGAGTGCAGAAGCTATTGTGTAGACATTTAGTCAAAGTCTTGAGTCCACAGATGTTCTTGTGAGAAAAGTGAGTAGTGTGATATGTGAGCAGCCTCTGGAGTCTGCTAAATATGAGCCATGGTGCTGCCTCCTCTCAGGTAACACAGAACTTTATGGATTCAAGTTCTTTGCGAGGAAGATCAGCTTTCAATGGCCTAGGTCTGGCTTCACGAGATCCAAATGCAAATGGAGGTGTTTGCATTATATTAGTACTGTCTGTGTTGGTCTTTTGTGCTTGACCTGTGAAAGATGTTATTGAGTGTGTGTTGTTGTGTGAGACGTTGTGCATGTGTGGAGTGATGTGCAGCATGGGCACGGTTTAAATACTGAGTCATGTTTTCCCATTTTCATGTGTTTGTTACGCGTCCACTTCAGTACCTATCTCAGCGAAAGCTCAAAAAGTAACAGGATTTTAAGGCCGATACTGATTTCAATACTTGAGGGTTTAAAAAATCTGATAATGATACATTGACTGACATATTTTAACAGAAAGCTATAACATTAGCAAAGATTTTTGAAAGGGATCCCTTAAATTTGATTATGGAAGTGTTCTAAACAAAGACTGAGCAGTACATTATGCAGCTGAAATTTATTCTATTGTCAAAAACAACTGTTATTCATGTCACAGTTTAAAAACATGGCATCTTTACCAGACAAAAACAAAAAATGAAAGGGATATGGAAGGTGTCTGAATCAGATTTTACTGTTATTTACTTTAGTGCAGATGTTTATTTCTTCTGATTTTTCATTTTCACTATAATAGCCCGCTATTTGGTTTTTAATGTGATGGACAAATTTTAGCCAAGGAAGCTAGTGTTCATTCTGAAAACACAGACATTAAGGCTACAAACAACCCATAATACAACACTCTGTAAACTAATGTAGTTACATTCCATTCAAAAACAATATCTGATGTTGTAAACACATAATTGTTGAGTCTTCAAATATAACACGACCGCTTTTTTTTACCTATTTATTTCCATATTTACAATGCATTTACCATTATGTTACTTAAGCAGAATGAGTATGATGTTACACTTTAGCGACTCATGTCTTTCACTGTAATTGCATAACATTAGTTAGCTTTGTAGTTAAATAGTTTAGCATCAGATAAACTGCAAGCATGTCTTTTATAGCGGCTGCTAGCGCCACACTGAAACTTATGGGATTGATAAATAAACATTAAATCATGTTTGTCAACAGGCTTTAGTCTTCACCACTCACACTACCATAGTGCCATCATTTTAGTGATTTACTGCAGTAAAACCAGGCTTGGATGACATGACTGCTGTAAGGCTTATTTAGTTTATACAAAATGAGAAGTGGGGATCTATTATCACTCCAGTAATGTATACACCTGAAAATCTTACCATGAAGGCACAGATCCGCAAAACTCAGAAATCTGTGCCCTCTCAACAGAGTTCTCACTCAGAGCACTTTCTAGTGAACAAACAATAAATTAGAACCTATCTATGGCTTCCCATTACTTACATTTTTAGTTATTTATTGGCCATTATAATTACGATACAAAATAACAATCAAATAACGATTTCAATTGCAATCAGCTTAAATCAGTCGATAAAATCAGCCCACACATGCCCCTAACCTCTGCATGCACAACACGCACCACAACAACACACACACACACACACACACACACACACACACACACACACACACACACACACACACACATACACATACACACACACACACCATGATATGAAGAAAGTCACAATTTTAATAGAGAAACTTCCTTCAGAGATCTGTAGCTTTGCCATGCAAATGAGAGACAAGTTTACATTAGTGTCTGCAGTATAGACAACTATGGGCAACATTTGCGTTTGGCACAGCTCCATCACCTGGCTGGTCTCCATTGGGTCAGCCTCCAGATGTGTCAGAGGCAGTTTACGACTCTCGGCAGAACGACTTTCTTTACCTAGCTTGCATGCTCGTGTGCTGTAGTTTAGGCTGATTAATGTCCAGACTACTTGTTCCTAACGAGAGCTGGGCAGCTCGTTAAAGGGGAAAAACATATGGGACACTAGCACTGCAAATTAAGGGTGCGGTGGAATATTGTTGGTAGTTGTGGAGTATTTTTCGGATAAAGGAATGGAGTGGCTGTAGGAGGAGAATGGTTTGAAGCTGAGATGCACTGTACAGCCCAACACTTTAGGCTTACACTTCAAACCTTTTATATTTTTAAGATAGAGAAGTCCCATGCTTGGCAGATTTAAAAAATATTGTGATATCAACAGTTTAACATAGTGGAATTATATAATAACTATGTATTCTGAATGGTTGGTTGGTTGGTAGCTGTATTGTTGATAATTGATTTTGTAGCTATATTCTGATAAGTTAGCTGGTTTGCAGCTCTATTTTTATCGGTTGGTTTGTAGCCATATTCTGAATGGATGATTTGTAGCTGTGTTCTATTGGTTAATTGGTTTGTAGCTGTTTTTATCGGCTCTAGCTCTATTCTGATTGGTTTGGTTGATTTGTAGCCATATTGTGAGCGAATCAGAGAAACACTTTATGTTAAAATAATGTTACAGCCAGAAGGAAAACAAATTATTTTGTTTAGTTTTCTTTATGTAAATACATCATAGGGAAGTGGAGTTACAGTTTCTCTGTATCATTTAATTTCATCTTATTGGTGAATTTTATGGTTTTTTAAAATCCTTTTCTGTTAGTCACTGTGGATTAAAGCGTCTGCCAAATGAGTAAATGTTAAATTTAATGTAAAGTCCATACTGTAACTGCTGAAAGGCTTCAGCTGCACATGCCAGGTAATAGTTGACTTCACAGCAGTTTTGTAGGTGTGTCTCATACACAGGGTTCTTTTATTGTTTAGGTCGGTTGTAACCTGTTTTACAGTAGTTTGTAGTCTCCATAAATGTCAAACCTGTCAGACCACCTCCCTGTGACATTCTCATTCAGAGGAGAGCTCACCAATAACTGCACAATAAATCGTAAAACATTGATAATAACTAGGACAAGGCTCGCACCAATTTGGAACAGCATGACATTGGATAAACTATCATAAGTATACTATCGTAAACCTGTCCAGATATAAGGTGGGTCATATCCATTACTGTTAGTCAGGAAGTTATTCTTGAGTCATACAGCAGTGAAATACTGAATTATGCATATGTTGGCAGCTGTAAATAGCAGTGAAATGCTGTTACGTGCATACACATTTTGTCTATCCAGAGATAAACTTTGAAAAGCTACAGTATGCCCTCATGGATTAGGCAGTGTACATTTAGATATGCAGGCACTAATCCACATAGTGATTTAACAGCTGAGATAACAGTTGTTGTAAAGTGGACTCAGGTTTTCTGTTTCTGACAGTGCTAGAGAAATATTAATTTAGGAATGAAGTTTGCTCCACCAAACCACACACATGCCTTGTTTATATTTCAAATGTTTCATCTGCATCTGTAGTTGTTTTACAGTTGTGCTGGAAATCAGTTTGGGAAAAATAACTCAGGTTGAAATGACTTGTTTTTGATGGTGATTGTGCATTCATAGATTTACACTAAATTGTCACCACCTACCTGCTTATGATGATATCTTTGAAGCTATCCATTCATCAAAATAAATCTAAGTAATGAGAGAAAAGAATTGCACCAGTAGCCACCTCCATAAATTTGACATTGACATTGACTGTCAGGCATTGTTCCAAGGCACATATGCACAAAGCCCACCATGCAGGAGTTTGACTATGATAAGTTATTAGGCACAACTGCCTAACTGACTGACTCTTGAACTCTGTAGTGTGATAAAAACAGGCTTGCAACAATGGACTAGGAACACATATCTTCAGTATACTTTTCATTTTCATTTCATTTTCATTTCAAACTGTTTAAAACATTGCAGTTAATTGTCAATATCGGGTCATAAATGAATGGGTGTGCACACATTGCATATTTTCTTTGACTTTCACTGAACTACCACAGGTGTAATGTGCCCGTGATTACCTTTTTGAGATTTTGACATGGCTTACTCCTATCCGTCAATATGACTGCATCTTCAACCGTGACCTGCTTGTGTATTTGTTTCATCCTGATGTTTGAATGTTTATTGCATGCTTGACACTACACTGATATAGTTTTCATTGTTGTGTCTGCATGTAGCTGCTGCTCTCTGCTTTCCACAATCAAACACACGTCTGAGGTTGATTACTAGTGAGTTACCGACAGGCTCTGGCTCAGGCTGCCTTCATGTTTCAGTGTCCTGGTGTGACCTCAGCGTCTTGGCCACTATGGTTGCCTTAAAAGGGGGAGTGCTTTACTCTCTCATAACATTTTTCTCTCTTTGTCTTTTTGCTCTCTGTCTCCTTGTTTTTTCTCTAACCACAGCTTTTCCTCAGGGAATTGTTTAGAATGAGAAAAGGACATTGGGGTGGATGAGTGAATGAGAAGGGTTTGTTGAGACACTGAGAGAAAGAAGAGCATGGATGCTGTGAACATCCTCTCTCCTGCAAGATTCATTGGGAATTTGAAGGTACTGGAAAGAAAATTAATGTGTCTAATGCGGATGACACTGTAATTGTTTAAAAGGCATGCATTGATGTAATACGCTTAATACTGTGTCTAATCGGCAACGCACTGCACAACTTCCTCATAATATAATAGATCACATGCCTCAAAACATTGGCAAGCTGGCCAATGTCATTGTCATGTGATGTCAGCCTCTGCTTAACAGAATAATGTATTTTACTCATGGTAAATTTTATTTTAATTATGGATCATCAATTGACTTTTTTGATTAGCTAATGGATTGTTTTGTCTATAAAATTCTGAAGGTAAAAATTTTCAGAGCTCAAATTGAAGTCTTCAAATTGTTTTTTCGTTTGTTTGCCTGACCAGCAGTCTAAAACCCAGAGACACACGGTTTAGGTTGATATAAACAAGGGAACGAAGCATGTGATAAGCTGGGAGCAGCACATTTTTGGCATTTTTCCTTGATCATGGCACTTAGGCAATGAATCAGTGTGTACCAGTTGTAGATATACTATTAACTAATCATTTAAATGGACCAGTTGGGTAAAGATTCAGTGAAAATCACCATGAGCACAAAAGGAGTGTTGTAAACTGCCTCAGGGGTTAATGTCTCAGTGTGATGGATTTGTTTTCCTCTGATCCAGATCCAGCATGTTGCAGTATCCGTTCCACAGCTTGCGTCCAATCCATGTGCGTAAGGCTGGAGTAAAAAGCCCACATAGGGGATCCTTTGTTTAGGAGAGTCTAGGCATGGAAGGTAATTTACAGCCGCTAAGGTCCTCACGCCATTGGCTGATGAGGCTCTTGTCTGCGTCTGCGAAAGGCATCCGTATGTGTGTGTGTCTATATGTCTGTGTGTGTGCAGCGAATGTGTGCATGTCTGCTGTAGCAGCACTTTGCTACAGCAGCTCACAGTCGCCCTAGTCATGACACCGCAGGAGCTTGCCCTGCGCAGCGCTACTGTAGCGCGCGTTTTCTTTTGAGGCTGGAGGAAGGCAAAGCAAGATGGCCACCAATACCTTTAGGGATATGCTGCCTAAACCGGAGGGGCTTCCTCCGAGGACAGACAAGGTAAAGGCAGCCGGAGTGTTCACCCTGGGGTCTATTGTCTCGCTGCAGATGGGTCCAGCTACAGTGGAGCTCATCTAGAGGTTATCATCTGTTGTCTCTCTCTCTCTCTGCCACCCTGGATTTAGCTGATTGGAGCGCTTTATTTGGAAGCTGGTGTTGTTATTGTTCCTACTGAATCACTGAGGATCTGGGCTTCTGTGTGTTTGGCTTGTCTTTTCCAGGTGGGTTTAAAGGATGTGACAACAAAGTCAGCAACCAAAGAGGTCAGTTTCCACGGTAACAGACACCCCTCTTCTCTTTCCCCGTTGCATGTCTTTTTTTAGCGCGTTGCGTTGTATGAGAAGCCCCTTTGCTTCCCCTTTTCTTTCTTGCAGTGTTTTGGACAGCCATATTTCTACACCTGCTGTTTTCCAACTGCTTAGCAGAGAAGTGGAGTGCTTGTAAGCCCTGGTCGTAACTTGTAATTTGGCAGGCTTTACTTGTTTGGCTGCAGTAGTAATGGTATTATTATTGTGCGGTTTGTAGAGAAGGTCGCTCTGTTACTGATGCCGTCTTAATCTGTATAATTTTATTGTTGATTCACGCTGTACTGTGGAGCCAGTTCTTTCAAGTTTTATTAGGTTCATTGCCACCTATAACGCCGTCTTTGTCACTCTTCCTATTATGTATTATGTTTTGTGTGTTGACTACGTGACATTGAGCTGAGAGCACACAGGAAACGCCTCTTAATGAATGAAGGAAATTTTCACGTGTTGAGAGAAACACATATAAACCACTACTTAAACTCTCAGCCAGGAAGGAAGCGTGCTTTTCAGTGTTTCATTGTGAAGAGCGTTGTGAGGAGGAGATGTATGAGTTCTGCACAAAGTGAACAAAAGGAACAAAGCTAAAATTACCTGCAAATTTGGGGCTGTCTTTTTGCTGTCTGAGTTGTTCAGTTGAATTGTTTTCATAAATGTGAACATGTTTTATATGTACCGCTGATTATGCGAGTTTGTTTGTGTTGAGGTAAGAATGGATAAACACCACTTCCAAACCTCCCGTGGAGACTCATCTCTTGAGAGAGGGTTGTTAGGATTCAAGCGGCGGTCACACTTCTGTTGTTAGGGTTGGTCTCTGGATGTTTAGCTACACTTTCTAGCAAGTTTTGTTGATTTTTAAAGCTTTGACAGGCCGGCAGTTTGGGTAAGTGTTTGAACACAGGAGAAGACTGTGTTGCATTAAAACAGCACAGTACCAGTGTGAGTTGGCTTGAGACACCCCGAGGCAGACACAACATGGCACAACAGCAAGACGAAGCCCGCTCAACGACATCACATGGACCCAGCTCTCTCCAAGACGCACTGGCCAAGGTGCTTACATATCGAATATTAATCCATGAATGTACGGCCTTTACTGTTATCACTCTCCAGCACAGATTAAGCACTATAATCGTGATTACAAGGCTAGAGGGAGAGTGCCAGACAGCCATGAGGTATTTAACGAGAAAGGCAGTGTGGGGTCTGCGTCGGTCGGACCCTGTCAGTATGCGAAGGGGACAGGAGAGAGAGAGAGGAGGAGGGCAGCTAAGCGAGAGAGGAGGTCCCATCTGAGTTGTATATTGAGTGATGAGTTGGCTATCGGTGGGACTTGCCGGTTTAAGTCGGTTATATATACGCCAGAGAGAGGGGACCTGAAGAGTTCAGGATGTAAAAATGCAGAGGTCATCGTGCGTGTTCCGTGACATGAATTGAGCGACCCACCTGGGATTTCGTGCTGGAGAGGTCTGTGATGTGTTAGGGCTGTGTGTGTCTCTTATTGTTTGTCCTCCGCTCTGGGTGAAGGGTGTCGTCAAGCCAACTCGCCAGGCTGTACGAAGTGCGTGTGCTGTTTTTAAAAAGCAACTCACAGGTCTGCTCCGTTCCTTATGTTGTTAGAGTATCGCAACAAGCCACTTAGCACCAAACTGCCGCGCTGTCAAAAGAAGGCGTTAAAAATCAAGTCAAGAATCTTAGCTAGAAAGTGTAGCTAAACATCCAAGCCAACCTAACAACAGAAGTGTGACCGCCGTTGAATCCTAACAACCGCTCCTCTCAAGAGATGAGTCTCCAGGGAGGTTTGGAAGTGGTGTTTATCCATTCTTTACTCAACACAAACAAAACTCGCATAATCGCGGTACATATAAACATGTTTTCTTACACATTTATGAAAACAATTCAACTGAACAACTCAAGAACAGCAAAAAGACAGCCCCAAATTTGCAGGTAACTTTTTAGCTTTGTTCCTTTTGTTCACTTTGTCAGAACTCATTACATCTCCTCCTCAAACCAGCTCTCTTGCACATGAAACACTGAAAAAGCACGCTTCCTTCCTGGCTGAGGTTTAAGTTAGTGGTTTATATGTGGTTTCTCTCAACACGTGAAAATTTCCTTCATTCATTAAGAAGCGTTTCCTGTGCTGCTCTCAGCTCCAATGTTCACGTAGTCAACACACAAAACATAATAATAATAGGAAGAGTTGACAAAGACGGCGTTATAGGTGCAATGAACCTAATAAAACTTGAAAGAACTGGCCTCCACAGTACAGCGTGAATCAACAATAAAATTATAACAGATTTAGACGGCATAGTAAACGAGGCGACCTTTCTCTACAAACCGCACAAATAATAATAACCATTACTACTGCCAGCCAAACAAGTAAACGCCTGCGCAATATTACAAGTTACGACCCAGGCTTACAAGACTCCACTTCTCTGCTAAGCAG
The DNA here is from genome assembly GCF_002260705.1 of Seriola dumerili. NCBI lineage: Eukaryota > Metazoa > Chordata > Actinopteri > Carangiformes > Carangidae > Seriola > Seriola dumerili. The sequence goes on along the minus strand of NW_019174733.1, from coordinate 640,519 downwards.
TTGGACAAAACAGGCAGGTGTAGAAATATGTCTGTCAAAACACTGCAAGAAAGAAAAAAGGGAAGCAAAGGGGCTTCTCATACAACCGCAACGGCTAAAAAAAGACATGCAACGGGGAAAGAGAAGAGGGTGTGTCTGTTTACCGTGGAAACTGACCTCTTTGTTGCTGACTTTGTTGTCCCATCCTTTAAACCACCTGGAACAAGACAAGCCAAACACAACAGAAGCCGAGATCCTCAGTGATTTCAGTAGGAACAATAACAACACCAGCTTCAATAAAGCGGCTCCAATCAGCTAAAATCCAGGGTGGCAGAGAGAGAGAGAGACAACAGATGATAACCTCTAGATGAGCTCCACTGTAGCTGACCCATCTGCAGCGGAGACAATGCCCCAGGGGTGAACACTCCGCTGCCTTACCTTTCTGTCCTCAGGAGGAAGCCCTCCGGTTTAGCAGCATCTCCCTAAAAGGTATTGTGGCCATCTTGCTTTGCCTTCCTCCAGCCTCAAAAGAAAACGCTGGCTACAGTAGCCGTGCGCAGGGCAAAGCTCCTGGGTGTCAATGACTAGGGCGAACTGTGAGCTGCTGTAGCCAAAGTGCTGCTACAGCAGCACAATGCACACATTCGCTGCAACACAAACACAGAGATGGAGAGACCACAACCACAATACGGGATGCTTTCGGCAGACCGCAGAACAGAGCCTCATCAGCCAATGGCGTGAGGACCTTAGCGGCTTGTAAATTACCTTCCATGCCTAGACTCTCCTAAAACAAAGGATCCCCTATGTGGGCTTTTTTACCTCACAGCCTACGCCACATGGACTTGACGCAAGCTGTGGAACGGAATACTGCACACATGCTGATCTGGATGCAGAGGAAAACAAACACTCACCACTGAGACATTAACCCCTGAGCAGTTTACCAAACACTCCTTTTGTGTGCTCATGGTGATTTTCACTGAATTCTTTCCCAACTGGTCCATTAATGATTAGTAAGGATAGGATAGTCTACAACTGGTACACACTGATCATTGCCTAAGTGCCATGATCAAGGAAAAATGCCAAAAAGTGGTGCTCTCCAGTCTTTATCAACATGCTTCGTTTGCCCCGTTGTTTATGATCAAGACCTAAAACCGTGTTGTCTCTAGGGTTTTTAGGACTTGCGGTCAGGCACAAACAAACGAAAAACAATTTGAAGGCTTCAATTTGAAGCTTGGAAAATTTTGACCTTCAGAATTTTATAGACAAAACAATCCATTAGCTAATCAAAAAGGTCAATTGATTGGATCGCATAATTAATACAATAAAATTTACCATGAGTAAACTACTTACGTTTAAGCAGAGGCTACATCACATGACAATGACGATTGGCTCAGCTTGCCAATGTTTTGAGGCATGTGATCTATTATCTTAATGAGGAAAGTTGTGCAGTGCGTTGGCATTAGACACAGTTTAAGCGTATTACATCTATGCCATGCCTTTTAAACATTACAGTGTCATCCGCTTAGACACATAATTTTCTTGCAGTACTCAAATTCCCACATGATCTTGCAGGAAGAGAGGAGGTTCACAGCATCCATGCTCTTTTTCTCCTCAGTGTCTCAACAAACCCTTCTCAATTTCACTCATCCACCCCAATGTCACTTTTTCTCCATTCTTAAAACAATTCCCTGAGAAAAAGCTGTGTTAGAGAAAAAACAAGAGACAGAGAGCAAAAGACAAAGAGAGAAAAATGTTAATGAAGAGAGTAAAGCATCTCCCCCTTTTTACAAGGCAACCATGTGGCACAGACGCTGAGGTCACAGCCAGACACTGAAACATGAAGGCAGCCTGAGCCAAGAGCCTGTCGGTAAACTCACTAGTATCAACCTCAGACGTGTGTTGATTGTGGAAGCAGAAGACATGTGCAGCTACATGCAGACCACAACATGGAAAACTTTCAGTGTAGTGTCAAGCAGTGCACATAAACATTTTCAAACATCAGGATGAACAAATACACTCAAGCAGTTACACGGTTGAAAGATGCGTTCATATTGACGGATTTAGGAGTAAGCGCATGTCAAAATCTCAAAACAGGTAATCACGGGCACATTACATCCTGGTAGTTCAGTTGAAAGTCCAAAGAAAAATATGCAATGTGTGCACACCCATTCATTTTATGACCCGATATTGACAATTAACTGCCAATGTTTTAAACAGTTTGAAATGAAAAATGAAATGAAAATTCGAAAGTATACTGAAGATATGTGTTTTCCTAGTCCCAATTGTTGGCAAGCCTGTTTTTATCACACTACAGAGTTCAAGAGTCAGTCGTTAGGCAGTTGTGCCTAATAACTTATCATAGTCAAACTCCTGCATGGTGTGGCTTTGTGCATATGTTGCCTTGGAAACAATGCCTGACAGTCAATGTCAATGTCAATATTTATGGAGGTGGCTACTGGGTGCAATTCTTTTTCTCTCATACTTAGTTTATTTTGATTGAATGGATAGCTTCAAGATATCATCAAATAAGCAGGTAGGGGTGACAATTTAGTGTAAATCTATGAATGCCACAATCACCATCAAAAAACAAGTCATTTCAACCTGAGTTAATTTTTCCCAAACTGATTTCCAGCACACTGTAAACAACTACAGATGCAGATGAAAATTTTGAAATGTAAACAAGGCATGTGTGTGGTTTGGTGGAGCAAACTTCATTCCTAAAATTAATATTTCTCTAGCACTGTCAGAAACAGAAAACCTGAGTCCACTTTACAACAACTGTTATTCTCCAGCTGTTAAATCACTATGTGGATTAGTGCCTGCATATCTAGAATGTACACTGCCTAAATCCATGAGGGCATACTGAATAGCTTTTCAAAGTTTATCTCTGGAATAGACAAAATGTGTATGCACGTAACAGCATTTCACTGCTATTTACAGCTGCCAACATATGCATAATTCAGTATTTCACTGCTGTATGACTCAAGAATAACTTCCTGACTAACAGTAATGGATATGACCCACCTTATATCTGGACAGGTTTACGATAGTATACTATGATAGTTTATCCCAAGTCCATGCTTTCCAAATTGGTGCGAGCCTTGTCTCTAGTTATTATCAATGTTTTACGATTTATTGTTGCAGTTATTGGTGAGCTCTCCTCTGAATGGAGATGTCACAGGTAGGTGGTCTGACAGGTTTGACATTTATGGAGACCTACAAACTACTGTAAAACAGGTTACACCGACCTAAACAATAAAAGAACCCTGTGTATGAGACACACCTACAAACTGCTGTGAAGTCAACTATTACCTGGCATGTGCAGCTGAAGCCTTTCAGCAGTTACAGTATGGACTTTACATTAAATTTAACATTTACTCATTTGGCAGACGCTTTAATCCACAGTGACTAACAAGAAAAAGGATTTTAAAAAAACCATAAAATTCACCATAAGATGAAATTAAATGATACAGAGAAACTGTAACTCCACTTCCCCTATGATGTATTACATAAAGAAAACTAAACAAAAATAATTTGTTTTTCCTTCTGGCTGTAACATTACTTTAACATAAAGTGTTTCTCTGATTCGCTCACAAATATGGCTACAAATCAACCAACCAATCAGAATAGAGCTGGAACCGATTAAAATACAGCTACAAACCAATTAACCAATCAGAACACAGCTACAAATCATCCATTCAGAATATGGCTACAAACCAACCGATAAAAATAGAGCTGCAAACCAGCTAACTTATCAAGAATATAGCTACAAATCAATTATTCACAATACAGCTACAAACCAACCAACCATTCAGAATACATAGTTATTATATAATTCCACTATGTTAAAACTGTTGATATCACAATATTTTTTAAAATCTGCCAAGCATGGGACTTCTCTATCTTAAAAATATAAAAAGTTTGAAGTGTAAGCCTAAAGTGTTGGCTGTACAGTGCATCTCAGCCTTCAAACCATTCCTCCTCCTACAGCCACTCCATTCCTTTATCGAAAAATACTCCACAACTACCAACAATATTCCACCGCACCCCTTAATTTGCAGTGCTAGTGTCCCATATGTTTTTCCCCTTTAACGAGCTGCCCAGCTCTCGTTAGGAACAAGTAGTCTGGACATTAATCAGCCAGCCTAAACTACAGCACACGAGCATGCAAGCTAGGTAAAGAAAGTCGTTCTGCGAGAGTCGTAAACTGCCTCTGACCACATCTGGAGGCTGACCCAATGGAGACCAGCCAGGTGATGGAGCTGTGCAAACGCAAATGTTGCCCATAGTTGTCATTACTGCAGACACTAATGTAAACTTGTCTCTCATTTGCATGGCAAAGCTACAGATCTCTGAAGGAAGTTTCTCTATTAAAATTGTGACTTTCTTCATATCATGGTGTGTGTTGTGTGTATGTGTGTGTGTGTGTGTGTGTGTGTGTGTGTGTGTGTGGTGTGTGTGTGTGTGTGTGTGTGTGTGTTTGTGTGTGGTGTGCGTGTGTGTGCATGCGAGGGTAGGGGCATGTGTGGGCTGATTTTATCGACTGATTTAAGCTGATTGCAATTGAAATCGTTATTGTGAATTGTTATTTTGTATCGTAATTTTATAATGGCCAATAAATAACTAAAAATGTAAGTAATGGAAGCATAGATAGGTTCTATTTATTGTTGTTCACTAGCAAGTGCTCTGAGTGAGAACTCTGTTGAGAGGGACACAGATTTCTGAGTTTTGCGGATCTGTGCCTTCATTGGTAAGATTTGCAGGTGTGATACATTACTGGAGTGATAATAGATCCCACTTCTCCATTGTTGTTATAAACTTAATAAGCCTTACAGCAGTCATGTCATCCAAGCCTGGTTTTACTGCAGTAAGTCACTAAAAATGATGGCACTATGGTAGTTGAGTGGTGAAGACTAAAGCCTGTTGACAACATGATTTAATGTTTATTTATCAATCCCATAAGTTTCAGTGTGGCTCGCTAGCACGCCCGCTATAAAAGACATGCTTGCAGTTTATCTGATGCTAAACTATTTAACTACAAAGCTAAACTAAATGTTATGCAATTACAGTGAAGACATGAGTCGCTAAAGTGTAACATCCATACCATCTTCTGCTTAAGTAACATAATGGTAACTGCATTGTAAATATGAGAATATAATAGGTTTAAAAAAAGAACGCGGTCGTTGTTATAATTTGAAGACACAAATTATGTGTTTACAACATCAGATATATGTTTTGAATGGAATGTAACTACATTAGTTTACAGAGTGTTGTATTATGGGTTGTTTGTAGCCTTAATGTCTGTGTTTTCGAATGAACAACTAGCTTCCTTGGCTAAAAATTTGTCGCATCACATTAAAAACCAAATAGCGGGCTATTATAGTGAAAATGAAAAATCAGAAAAGAAATAAACATCTGCACTAAAGTAAATAACAGTAAAATCTGATTCAGACCACCTTTCCATATCCCTTTCATTTTTGTTTTTGTCTTGGTAAAGATGCCATGTTTTTAAACTGTGACATGAATAATAACAGTTGTTTTTGACAATAGAATAAATTTCAGCTGCATAATGATACTGCTCAGTCATTTGTATAGATACACACATATCAATAATCAAATTTAAGGGATTCCCTTTCAAAAAAATCTTTGCTAATTTATAGCTTTCTGTTAAATAATGTCAGTTCCAATGTATCATTATCAGATGTTTTAAACCCTCCAAAGTAATTGAAATCAGTATGGCCTTAAGAAAATCCTGTTACTGTTTTGCACGCTTTCGCTGAAGTTAACTGAACCTGTGAGGCAGGTAACAAACACATGAAATTGGGAAAACATGACTCAGTATTTAAACCGTCCATGCTGCACATTCCACGTCCACCACATGCACAACGTCTCACACAACCAACACACACTCAATAACATCTTCGGTACCAGGTCAAGCAGCAAAAAGACGCAACACAGACAAGTACTGAATATATATGCAAACACCTCCAATTTGCAATTTGGATCTCGTGAGCCAGACCTAGCCATATGAAAGCTGATCTTCCTCGCAAAGAACCTTGAAATCCATAAAGTTCTGTGTTACCTGAGAGGAGGGCAGCACAATGGCTTCATATTTAGCAAGACTCCAAGAGGCTGCTCACATATCACACTACTCACTTTCCAACAAGAAACATGCTGTGGACTCAAGACTTTGACTAAAATGTCTAACACCAATAGCTTTCTTGCACTCCTTTTATAAATGCTCTCTGTTTCTCCAGCAAACACCATATTCAAATACAAATCGCCAGTTTGTGGGCTTTTCACATTTCTGTGTGGTATGATTTGTAAACCATGGGTGAGGATATTTTAAGGAACACAATGGATTTCACTCAATTCAAAATTCCATTTCACACACATAAACACAGAGTGTGTTATGTAATAGGTTCATGGTGTGTGTGTGTGTATGTGTGTGTGTGTGTGTGTGTGTGTGTGTGTGTGTGTGTGTGTGTGTGTGTGTGTGTGTGTGTGTGTGTGCGTGTGTGTGCATGCGAGGGTAGGGGCATGTGTGGGCTGATTTTATCGACTGATTTAAGCTGATTGCAATTGAAATCGTTATTGTGATTGTTATTTTGTATCGTAATTTATAATGGCCAATAAATAACTAAAAATGTAAGTAATGGGAAGCCATAGATAGGTTCTAATTTATTGTTTGTTCACTAGAAAGTGCTCTGAGTGAGAACTCTGTTGAGAGGGCACAGATTTCTGAGTTTTGCGGATCTGTGCCTTCATGGTAAGATTTTCAGGTGTGATACATTACTGGAGTGATAATAGATCCCCACTTCTCATTTTGTATAAACTAAATAAGCCTTACAGCAGTCATGTCATCCAAGCCTGGTTTTACTGCAGTAAGTCACTAAAATGATGGCACTATGGTAGTTGAGTGGTGAAGACTAAAGCCTGTTGACAAACATGATTTAATGTTTATTTATCAATCCCATAAGTTTCAGTGTGGCGCTAGCAGCCGCTATAAAAGACATGCTTGCAGTTTATCTGATGCTAAACTATTTAACTACAAAGCTAACTAATGTTATGCAATTACAGTGAAAGACATGAGTCGCTAAAGTGTAACATCATACTCATTCTGCTTAAGTAACATAATGGTAAATGCATTGTAAATATGAGAATATAATAGGTTTAAAAAAAGCGGTCGTGTTATATTTGAAGACTCAACAATTATGTGTTTACAACATCAGATATTGTTTTTGAATGGAATGTAACTACATTAGTTTACAGAGTGTTGTATTATGGGTTGTTTGTAGCCTTAATGTCTGTGTTTTCAGAATGAACACTAGCTTCCTTGGCTAAAATTTGTCCATCACATTAAAAACCAAATAGCGGGCTATTATAGTGAAAATGAAAAATCAGAAGAAATAAACATCTGCACTAAAGTAAATAACAGTAAAATCTGATTCAGACACCTTCCATATCCCTTTCATTTTTGTTTTTTGTCTTGGTAAAGATGCCATGTTTTTAAACTGTGACATGAATAACAGTTGTTTTTGACAATAGAATAAATTTCAGCTGCATAATGTACTGCTCAGTCTTTGTTAGAACACTTCAATAATCAAATTTAAGGGATCCCTTTCAAAAATCTTTGCTAATGTTATAGCTTTCTGTTAAAATAATGTCAGTCAATGTATCATTATCAGATTTTTTAAACCCTCAAGTATTGAAATCAGTATCGGCCTTAAAAATCCTGTTACTTTTTGAGCTTTCGCTGAAGGTACTGAAGTGAGCGGTAACAAACACATGAAAATGGGAAAACATGACTCAGTATTTAAACCGTGCCCATGCTGCACATCCACTCCACACATGCACAACGTCTCACACAACAACACACACTCAATAACATCTTCGTACAGGTCAAAGCACAAAAGACCAACACAGACAAGTACTAATATATATGCAAACACCTCCATTTGCATTTGGATCTCGTGAAGCCAGACCTAGGCCATATGAAAGCTGATCTTCCTCGCAAAGAACCTTGAATCCATAAAGTTCTGTGTTACCTGAGAGGAGGCAGCACCATGGCTCATATTTAGCAGACTCCAGAGGCTGCTCACATATCACACTACTCACTTTTCCACAAGAACATCTGTGGACTCAAGACTTTGACTAAATGTCTACACAATAGCTTTCTGCACTCTTTTATAAATGCTCTCTGTTTCTCCAGCAAACACATACAAATACAAACGCAGGTTTGTGGCTTTCACATTTCCTGTGTGGATGATTTGTAAACCATGGGTGAGGATATTTTAAGGACACAATGGATTCACATTCAAAATTCCATTTCACACACATAAACACAGAGTGTGTTATGTAACATACTACAGTCCCACTCTTGGAAGGAAATGTGCACCATTCAACACCACACCCTAAATCCACATGGACTCAATTTACAGGCTGGCAGTGGTTGGTCAACATGAAAGGACAGTGGGTCACTGCAACTTCTCACAACTCCAGCCCATCATAGAGAGGAGGGATGAACTTTAAAAACTGCATGCATTGACAAAATGTCTTCTTTAATCTGCCTGCTTTGTCTTTTTATGTATTTATGTGTCTGTACCTGTTGATTTTTTCAGTAAGACAAACATCTGTGCAAACACAGAATGAAGTATTAAAACTGACACACATGCACACACACTGACCCAAATACACACGCAAACACACAAACACTATGCAGGCTGAGCAGCATGGGGGCCCCCAGATCCTCTCACAATGAGACAGGAAAAGCCTTACTTAAGTTTGTGCTAGTGCAACATGCTGAGTAAGCATGTTGGCTATTTTACTGCACATGTGTATGCATGCACGAACATACGCATATACACGTCTGCAGGCGGACGCATGCGAACTGCAGTGGTGCATTAAAGAGTGACTGAGAGGATAATCTATGATGAGCAAAGGGAAAACATGGACAGAGCCAAAGAATAAACAAGCCTGGGAATTCATTATATTCATTACAGTAGATTCTAGCGGAGTGGTTCTTTGGGAGGGAAAATTTGCGTTTTTATCCTCTTCAGGTGTATAAGCTATATTCTAAATTAGGCAGGTCAGGTTGATGCATGAATAAACTCCAGAATGTTTCTCGAGAAGGAGGCCATTGTGTGCCCTTGGTGGGATTTGAGTGGCATTTCTTTTGGGGGGCAAAGTGAGGATTTCTTTTCACCCAGAGAAACCAAGTGGCACGACTTCAAAGCTTATCCAGGGACTTAAAGCCTTACAACAGTCAGAACACGGAAACAAATTCACAGATGCAAAGACCCAAAGAGAGCTCAGGAGTGGAGCATTAATGGTATCACAAGTTAACTCTACAGATATCTGCTGAATTATAAATATTACACAGACTAAAACACATACAAACTGCCATGTGTTTATAAGACACTTTGCGTTACGAATGACTGACAGCTGAATGTGCATTAAGGGAAACAGACAGCATCTGAGTGGAGTCCCACATCATTAAGTGACTGTGTCTGGTTGGATGTAAGCCTTCAACCGGGCACAGTCTGGGCCATACATCTGCTCTGATGTGTAGTGTAGTGGGTTCTGGCCAAATAACTCACCCTAAATCAAATAAAACAGACATTTCCCCTCTTTCACAGACCCTTTTTCTGGGCCCCTATCCAAGCCCTGCAGATATTACAGATAACTACCTCACAGGGTTGTTTTAAATTTAATTGGCTTGGACCAGGTTAACAGAAAATACAAAGCAGCCCTCATCAGAGGCAAGTACATGTAATAAAATGTGTGTCTGTGGCGAAGATGAGGAGAAGTCCGAGGAGGGAAAGTAGGCTAAAGCACCACGCACTCTGCTTGGTCATAATGAGTTGGCTCTGTTCAAATGTTGGCAGTCTCTCTGACATTTCACGAATCTTCCTCGCTACCTCGGCCCCCTTCTGTCCCACACGTTTACGTAATGAAGAGGGCAAAAAAAAAAAAAAAAAAAAAAAAAAACAAGTGTGGACGTGCAGCTGTCCTTCAGCTCATTGCCAGAGTGCCCACATGCATACTCTATGTGGGGGAACCTGCACTCAATTTTTGTGAAAGGAGATGATTCCTCTTTCGATGACAAATGCAGCGTGACACACCGAACTCTATCATGGCTTATAAAAAGATTTCTATTTGTTAAAAAAACATCCTGTCTCATTGCATGTTTGGCATGTCATACACAAATACGCAAATCATACACACTTAACATTACTACTGATAATTTTCTACAAGGTTTTCTGCCTTCCTGGTAGCCAGTTCCTTTCAGTGAAGTATGGAAATAATCTTGAAGAGACTTGAAACTTGTTTGAGAAAGATAATGCACCACAGTAAACATTGTGTCTACTTTTATAATTGTAGATGGTGCAGTTATTAAGAGTTGTGGGTGCCTATCTGTTATTTTCAGCGATAAGACATGATCTCAATGTACATGAAAGTTATGCAGGACAGGCGTCATGGACCAAAACAAAAGATGTTTCAAGTGTGTTTCTGCAGTTTACCAAACTTGAAAAGTGGCAAGGGTGGTAACAAATAGTTTTTTGGTTAATTTTGTTTTTACCTTGAAAGTGGACATCAAATGAATGATTGACTGTTTGCAAACACATTAAAACATTTAATTCTATTTAGGATAATGTTAGATGACGGGACTCATGAGTTTTTGTCAACTTTGACACTTTGGTTTCATTCTTACGATATACATACTTTCATGGTTAAATATACCACATGTGATTCACAGTACCCTGTATGTTATTGTTAGTAAGATCGTGACTGTAAATGACTATTGATTAACAAATTATTCAGTACAGTTGAATAAAATATGTGAGTATTTGTTAATGTACAGTTCAATTCTGGCTTGTTTGATGACATTTTTACAGTATATTTTATCTATTTTATTTATTAATGCTTAAGGTCCTTACTTGTCTTTGTAAATGTGGCAGATATTTCAATCGACTCCACTGGCAGTACGTTGCTTGGGATAAAGTTGCTCACAAAGCAGTAAAACACATATAGTGATGTGTAATTTTCAAATTTCTGTCATAATGATACACAAAGCTTACTTTCTAATCACAGCAGTGCTGACACAAGTTTATTAGCAACATTAACAAGTGCAATCACCTCACTGAATGTGCTGATTTAGAGGGATACTGCAGGTAATTTTGCCTTGTTTGAGGTGTTTGTTGGCAGCCCTACCTTGCTGCTGACCCGCTATGAGCAGGACAACCTGTGTAGTTTAACCTAATTACCTGGATGTAGGTTACCGAGTTCAAAGTCTTAAACCCATAGTAGTGCGTGTCCACTGGTTATCTCCAGTAATCCTCATTACAACCCTGAGAATACTCCATCAGACAACCGAGGAAGGTCAAAGGTCAGCACCAGACAATAAGGTCACCATGGCAACCGTCAGTGCTGAAGACCTCCACAGCTGCGTGTGAGAGGGGGAAGAGGAGTTCAGACCTGGCAGGAGCGTCTGCAGGGACAAATCACTCTCACTTTACATCTTTACATCAAGATGGATCCATTTGAGAACAATGAGGGTGTTTTGCTGCATGACTACAGGCTAAAAAAATCTTAATTCAAACACACACACAACCATGTGCGTGAACAACCCTGTCTGACAAAAACATGCAGGTAAGAATTAATCACATCCAGACAGATACAGCTTTGAATATCTGCCATAATGCCAAAGCAAACAGTCACTGCTGGGTGCTGCAGGCTGCATGTCCTCCCTATCAGAATGCTGTCTGGAGGGCTCGGCAAGTGTTTTCCTGATACATGTGTTATCTCAGCCACACAACTCTTCTGGCAAATGCATTGCAGCAGAAAAAGGAAGAGTGGAAAAAGTGCAGGAGATAAATTAGTTTGCAGGAGTAGCTGGGCTGAGCTTGCGAGCTGACGGGAAGCCTGCAGGTTACTATTTGTATGAAGTACAGTTTCCACTTGCAGTTGTATCGCACCGAAATTAATGCTTCCTTTGCTATGTAATTATGGTGAACCTCAAACTCACCTCAAGTGCACCTCACCAGGTGCATAGTCTTGATAAATAGAGTGACAGAAGGAGACAACACTCACAGATAATCGTTAATACTATCTGTGAGTGCTGTCTTTTTTTGCATTTGTCCAACACAAGTCACACATATTACCATATATAAAACAAAGCTATATTTATGGCAAAACAGTTACAGCTTCTTAGCTTCTTTACATTTATGTTGAAGTAAACTGTGCTCATCTCCTTCAGTGTATGCAGTAAAGTGTTTTTAGAAATCTCCATATATCACAGCTACATTGGAATGATAGGAGAAGTGAACTGGTATAAACAATGGTGGTCTGATTACAATGGGAATGATCAGAACTGAAAAAAAGTCCATATCTTGCATCCTTAATGTATGTATTACATTATGTATTTAAGAGTTTGTGACTGTAGAAGTCAAATGAGCTGCCAGCACTGGCTGACTGAGGGGCAACTGTTTACACAACGGGTCACTTCCTGTTTGTCCAAATGCCGATGATGGTCCTGTGTTATAATGTGTTTGTTTGTACTATATTCCTGCAATGTGAATGTTATTGTTTATGAGTGCTGACATTACCATTGTGAGTCTGTAAAAAAGTGACTCAGATATGCAGCCTACAGCTCTAAACATGTCAGGATGTTCAGTTAAATTCACTCTCACTCACTCACTACAAATACATTTGTGAACTCTATGAACTGTACACTTTTGTTTCTAGTGTGTATGCTCTAGCATGTGTGTGTCTTTGTGTGTTGTTCAGGGCCAGGTCTCAGTCTTGTCCTCACTGCCCAATACAAGGCGAGGCCATGAGGGGGCCATCAAGCCTGAGTGAAACCAGACATTTTTAAAAGGAAAGCTCCACTCTCACTATGCACAACACTCACTGTCTTTCTAAAAAACACAAAATCAAAACAGTTTCTGGTGTTTTTGTATTTTGTCTTTGCATACCTAACCCTTACACTGCGATATCTGTATAATGTTATGAGTGTATTTTTGCAAGTATATGTATATGTTTAATGACCAAACCAAACCAAATGCAGCCACACCAACCACTAATAGCTCATTATGGTAAAACCAGGAACAGAATTCACATGCCACTACATGAACTCCTCCGTGGCCTCTGCCCCTTTTTTTCACTTTCTCCAGGAGTTGGAAACGTTCGTTGGAAGGGTGTGTGAGCTTGATCAGCAAGACTGGCCAGCACGTGTTTTTGAACGTATTACTCACACTACACATATAAATTAAACACACATACACTCACTGTGTGTTTTACTTACACATTTAAATACAAGACAAGAGGTAACCTTGCTCGAAATGCTCTGCATCTAGAATTAGCTAAAGGATGCAGTTGTGGATTTGACCTGCAGTTCATTATGATCTTGACAGCACTTCACACATTTGTGTTAACAAAAATGGGGGGACACCTGGCTCTTGTTGCTTGAATGAAAAGGGATCTGTTGTTCATTTTACTTACACTGCTGTCTCCTAACTACAGCATGCAGCATGTGCTACACAGGCACATATGCTGTCAAACATCAAAAGTCACAACCACATAAATAAGATAAATAAAAGTCTGAGCCACACACACACACACACACACACACACACACACACACACACACACACACACACTCAAACACACACAAACACAGACCCATATTTCAGGATATTCCAAATAATATGTTTGTAAATCTCTGCCTGGCCTGATCTGTCCCTCCTTGCCCTGTGCTATACTCAGAAATAGTGCACAAAGGTCTCCACTACTAATACTGCAGGTGTTATATAATCAGCCCCAATCTGCTACTGCCACTACAACTCTGAGGGCTCTGCCAGTGGATGCATGCACGTTTGCACACACAGCCACATGGACCCTCACTCACAGTTGTGCACACACATACCTCCCCCAGCCACATGGACACCACTGAACTATGTACATGGTTATGTGGCTCTAGTAGCCAGCTGCTGTGAAGAACTCTTATTCCCACCTACCAAAATGAATACGACAATGTCTATTGGCCTGTTGTATATTAGTATATTATAGATAAAGAACATTAATTTCAAAGGCTTTGTGAAATTCAGCTAACCACTCATCTAAATAATTTCAATACTTACAAAGTTTTGTAATTGGTAAAAAGTAACCAAAAAGCTGCCTTCTTATACATGCTGCATATAGGAAGCAACATTATTATTCTCTTTTAGACGTGTTTCTGGATACTCAACCAAGTCCGATGTTCACTAGCCTTTTAGTTCTGTTTTGGTGTTATCCAACTCCAGAGAAAATATATGGGTCTTTAGGCTATTACATGCTGGATCTTCACCAGCTATTTGCTAAATTTGTCAAGTTGATGTGGCAAACTTGCTAGCAAACAGTTGCTTATTCACACATCCAGCAGCTACAGAGCAACATTATACATACAAACATACATTTGGAGTCGTTTTTCTGGCGAATGTAAGTCCAATATTCATTCTCTTTTAGCTACAGCAACTCCTGAGGAAAATATCTGGCTTTCACTGCTTAATGCTCCACTATGTTTACCTGCTAGTCGCTAACTTTGTCTGTCTGCTGTTTGGTGCTGAGCAAGTAGTGTACTGGGGGGTTTTTAGGGCTTTTTCTCTCAAAACAGATGCTTGTTATAACTGAAAATGGCACTAATAGAACGGTGAGAGTGAACCAAAGCAGTAAAGACCGCTAAATGATGAGCTAAAACTCACACAAAGCTCTGAAAAGGGAGCAGCAGATTCAGGTGATAATTCTCTGTAGGTTCATCACTACAAGTGACAACTTTCACAGTCACACTGGCATTGTCACACTGTTTTCACATTTCATTTAATTGAAAATATTGAATGTAACTGCTTTAAAGTTGAAAAGTTGAAAGTTGAAAAATTTGTCTCTAAACCAGCGTCATGGATGTTCATCGTGTCACTGAGTTCTCTCCTAAAATACCAGTTCACAATGCCATTCAGTGCCACTGTGCACAAACATCCAGCTCAAATTGGCTTTAATTACATTGCCATACCCATCCACACACACAAGCATGCACATACATACACGCTCTATGTGCAACTTATAAAACAGATTATTCTCTTGCTTGCACCATGGATGGCACACACAAAACAGACGCATACTCCCACCACGTGCTGAGCTGCTGCCAGTCATGTGACAGCGCCTTCCTGTCTCACACGGGACATCTTCAACACTCTACAACATTGTGCATGCATTCACACCTGATCTCTGTTCTCCACACACACACACACACACACACACAGTGCACACACACACACACACACACACACACACGCAGTCTCACACACACACACACACAGTCTTGCACACGCACACACACACGGAGACCAGTACTTCCCCTTTTAACACTTAACTCATTCCCCGACTTATAACAGGAAGACACCATGAAAGTTAAGTGTACAGCATCTGTTGAAACCAGTCGAGATAATTCACAATGTGAAAGTGAAACCTTCTGTTTCAAACTGTCTGGCTGGCTCAACTCTCGATCATTGCTGCTAACAGTGGACAGCTGTGGAACCTTGGAGATTAAAAGCAGTGATGTCAGACAATAACAATCGCTCTTTCTTCAGTTGTTTCAGTTCAGCAGTGTTCAGATGCAAAAGAAGCTCTAGTTTATTCGTTACCTAACTGTATCTCTCTGTGGGAAATAACCTAACACCTGACTGCAACAAAACCCCCTGTAATGCTATTAAATGTAATTAAAACGTGCTCGTGCAGTATAATATAAGCCTCACCTGTGCAGCAGAGAGAGTGAGCGGAGATGAAGGTCTTCTCCTCTTCAGTTCCACGCACTTCCTCAGCTTACAGATCTGGTGGCCAGTCCTGCGGTTGAGGCAGCAGCTGCATTGGCCACAGTTGATCTTCCTCAGGCATGGCTCGCACGCCCCGCACCTGCTCCGCTTCTTCCTCTCTTTCTTCTGTGATTTCGGAGCAGTCCACGAGGGCAAGCAGCCCCCCTCTGCCCCCCAGGATCTTGGTAGAATAGCAAGGCTGGGCTCTCCATACCCTGCCTCTGATTCAGTATCGAATGAAAAAGAGGAGCGAGTGCTTTCTGAGCTGCAGGACAAAGTGGAGCTACTGTCCAGAGAGGGAGTCGAGATCTTTGGCACTGAGTCCGGCTCCGTCACTGCTACGACAACGCTGTCCTCTCTGAGGGTTGGTTCACACTCAGCTGTGCGGGGATCTGTGCTTGACTGAGGAACTAGTGACAATGACAACGAAGATGTCTCTTTCTGGCTGTGGCGCTCCAATGCCTCTGGATTGGATTCACGATCTTTGGTCTGCGTCTCTGCTGGTGTGCAAGCTTGTCTTTCTCCCTGAGGAGAAGGGAGCTCTGGCCTTTGCAGTTGGTGTGGTTCCCCCTGGCTAGAATCCCTCAAGCTTCTAGGTTTGAGGGAGTCACTATGGATAATAACTGGCGTGTTTCTTTTCACTAGAACAGTCTGCAACATCAGGGCAGTTTCAGGAACAACTGAGGACTCTGGGAAGTGAGGTTTAGCACCATGAATGGTAGGTTGCATGTCTGTCTTACCCTGGCTCAGAACCTCTAGTTCAAGTGCCTCTGAGGTGGAGGGGGCTTTGGTGGGATTTGAGGTAGCTGTGTTGGAGACTGGTAGCACACTTACAGGTGATTCTGACTGTGCTGTCAGTTCATCGTTAGAGTTAGGAGGATCCGGAGGTTGAGAGGCTGGAGTGCCGGGGTGGAGGTCAGTAGGATTGATGCATACATCATTCTCCTTTTCTTTTTTTCCTCGTTCTTCTCCCTTACAGTAACCCAGCTTCTCAACAGTGTCCTCCATCTCTTCCACAGTCTCGTTTTGTCTCTCAACTGCTTTGTCTGCCTCTAAACTCGCTCTTCTCTCATGATTTATCTCTTCTTTTCTCTCAGTGACAACTATCACTCTTTCATCTGTCCTATTCTCTTTCAAGTCCAACAAGTTACCTTCCTCTTGATGGACAGTACACACATCATCTTGCTTACTATCACCGCCAAGTAGCTTATTTCCAAGGATAGATGAAGTGTCATTTCCCTCGCAGCAACCCTGCACCCCTGGTGAGCCGCTACTCGTTAGCGCAGAGGGCTCAGAGGGGCTGTCTTTGCTTCTGTCACTGCAGAGTTTGAGCTGTCCATCAACATCGTCACCGACGGTGGCCCCAGTCACACACCTCAGGTCATCTTCATTGTTATGACTGACAGTGTTTTTGTCTTTCTTGGTTGAAGTACTGTCACAGCTGCACTCCACACAGTCTTCCAGTGTGTCATTACACGGTGCTGGATCTGCTTTAAGAGGGCTGCCCTCTAAAACATTTTTGACTCCTGGACCCTGATCTTTGATAATTGCGGGAACTTCAAACTCAGTTTTTAGAGACACTGGAAGAATTTCTTCAACATCACAGGAGTCAAGTTTCTTGTTTTCCTCTTCATCCTCGTCAGGAGCTGAATCGTTGATACTGGTGCTTGAGGGCTTGTTTCTTGTGTTTCCGTGCTGTGATGCTGCCCCTCTCCCTGCGCTCCCCCTGCTGTTTCTCCCTCCTCTGCATGGTTTAGGAGGCTGGCAAGGAGAAACAGACACCCGCGTGCCCCGCAGGGATGTCCTTCGCCCTAGGGGGGCTTGTAAGTCGCCACAGTGGTCAGGCAGATTGCTCGGTCGCCTAAGCCTTGTAGATCCTGTTACATTTAGGGCATGGTTAACTCTGCCAGGGGACCTCCCAGGGCCCTGACCAGCAGGCCCACTAACCCCTCTTCCACGGGGGCTTCGGCCTGACTGTGCCTGGGCTCTGACTGTTGACTTTTTTGGTTCTGCAGGTGTTTTCTGGGGCCTCTCTGTGGCTCTTCCTTGGGGTTTATTTGAGTTGCAGGTTTGCCTCTTGTTGCCGATTACTTTCTGGGCATTTTTTCTCTGGGCAGGTGTCTGTCTCCTGGCAGGTTTGGTAGTAGCAGGCATGGCTGAGGGTGTGCAGGAGAGGATTTCTGGGAGCCAGCATGGGAGCCAGGTGGATGTTTATCTGTTGTTCAGCACACACTTTTTTTTTCTTTTACTCTTTAGTGTTTAACTCTTGAACTGTAAATTAGGATGCTTTTGCTGTTGTGTAATTGCAGTGCATGACCTATAAAGACAGAGAAAACAAGAAGAAAAAAATCTAAACAAAATGGTCTAAGCACCTATAAATGTTTTTTTTTGTGTAATAATGACAAAATATTTGCCCAGTACAAACACACTGAAAAACATAAAATACGATTTAATGACTGACAACATGATAGTATTAGAGCTATAAAGCTAAATCTCCACCAATTTTCTTTACTTTGTCTGCTGGAAATGACACTTTTGCCCCGCCTGAAATATCTACTCGGACGAGCAAGTGTTGTAGGTTGACGTAAAAAAGGACGATTCAATGCATCTATACATAGAAGAATATTTTGAATAAACATATCATAAAACCAGAGGAACTATATAAAAACAATAACCAAAGCTTCCTGTGTGGTTTCAGCAGTTTAAAGGGCAAGCAGGTTGAGGAGTGGGCTCTGGCCGGAGGTCGGATCCTGTTTTCGTCTTTCTGACTGGCGGAAGAGGGGGTTATTACCGTGTAAAAAACGCCTTCAACGTCGCTGTTTATTATTATTTTTTGCACTTGACCGCTGTCATTTAAAGCGCCGCGTAGATATAGACCTCATCGCGTCCCGAAACCTCACTTTCGTACAGGTTGTTTAGTTGCCCGGGAGGTTTTATTTACACGTTTACGGCTGAAATGCTTTACATACCAGAGAGAGACAGTTGCACTGTCTGAACTGCTAATAATACTCCGCTCCAGCGAGACAGCGAGACCTTGTATTGGTTTCCCTCCTCGGCAAATATAGACTGCTGGCAAGTTCAATCCTCTCACGACGATGACACATGGACATGATACAAGCGCCGACGTGAACACACATCGAGTTGGTTTTTTAAACGTGCACCGTCTAGTCTTTGCGGAGCACGACACCCGTTAAAATGTAAATCCCTCTTATGTCAATCCATTCAGGGCAGCCCCGCTCACTCTCCCTCCACCAGACGCAACCTACGGTCTCCGCTGGCCAGAAACTCGTCGTCGGCTCTGGAGGGGGGAGTGGACAAGAAAACCTGGGATGGATCTCAAACGTCATTTGCCCTCAGTGCACCCAGTGCTGTGTGGACACAGGACTATGCTAGAAAAGATTGTAATAAAATATAATTAATCTTTGATCAAAGGTAATTAATATTTGGTTGAACGTTTATGTACGTAAGATGAATACGCAGGCTGAGACTTGTTCATATAAATTTATCTAAATTCAAAATCATGTAAAAAGTCATATGATATTACAATGCTATACTGGATAAAATATATATTTTTTGTTATTATTTACAACATTGTGACACACAACAATGGTGACATTCACATGGCAACAACAATCAAACATCCATAAAGTAAAGAAACATAAAAAGATCAGATGTACAGTAAAGTACAAAAAGTCTGAAAATACGAAGGTCGTAAGATCACACTATGACACACAATGAGAATCGATGGTTAACCACAGAGAAGTGAAAAAAGGCATACAACATTAAATCCCTTTGAATAATTCATGGAGAAGACTGAAAGCGTACACACATTTATTATTGGTAATAAGTTCAATCAAACTCAAATTCAGTCATTAAAAGTGCAATACTGGACTTGTGACATTAATAAGTTAACAGGCTGTTGTATTTTTTCTTTTTTGTTTTCATGGTATAGAATGATATATTTGGTTTGTTTGATTGGTAAAATATACACTCTTGTGAATAGGCATTTACAAAATAAATATTTTATTGTGTCTCCTTCCTGTTTACCAAAATCCTATTTGTTAATGATATTTACAAATCTTGAGATGTAAGTGTTAGTTGGAAATATAAATATATTATGAACAAGTTTGTGTTGCACTTCTTTTAATTATTGTCGTTATTGAATGGTTATAAGTTTGTTTATTGGTTTCAATGTGTAGTCCCCTCCCCCATGGTTTACGTCATATCGCGTCAGCAACATGCGACTGTTTTCGGCCACCAGCCAGTCAGTCGTCTACGGGCGAAGGACACAAATGTAGTTACATGAATCTTCAAAGTGCCTCAGATTCATTCATAACTCCAGTTCTTGTCAGTGTATTTTTTAACCTGAAGCAGTGAACGACGAGCTCCTCGGTGCGACACCACCCTGTGTCCATGGTAAAGCCCCACGTTAACAGCCAGGATTGTCCCGAGGCAGGAGGGAATCGAGAGAAGCTGCAACTCAACGAAGGAGAAACAGATTTGTTGAACAGATTTCATCAGACCCAGCTCTCACTTTGCTCTTTTGGCTACTCAGACAGTTTTCATTATCTTGTGAGTATCCCTTTTTAACAGACACCCAGGGGTACATGTTGCCTCTTGACTCAATCTACCTGCTGATTGTGGTGGAATGTAACTAAGTATATTTACACGACTGCTGTACCTCAATGTAAATTTGAGATACTTGTACATTGCTTGAGTATTTTCATTCGTTACTACTATATGCTTCTTCTCCATTACACTTCAGTGGGAAATATTGTACATTTATTTGACAGTTAGTAGTTACTTAACCAATTAAGATTTTACACATAAAACATAAGCAGAGCTTTAAAAATGTATAACTAGTGCTGAAATAATTAGTTGACAAATTCATCAATTAAGAGAAAATTGCTGAGTAATGGTCATTTTTCATGCAAAAACATTTCACCAGCTTAATCCATAATGAAAATTGTCATTAGTTGCACTAATGCTGCACCTCAGCTACAACATTAAATTGCTGCTTGTACATTAATGCATATAATAGAATAATATTGATACTAATCTAATAGTATGATTTACTTTTACTCACTTACTCAATACTTGAATAAAGTACTTATGTTTAATGCTTTTACTTTAATAACGTTTTCAATGCAAGACTTTTCCTTGTAGTGGAGTTTTTTTGATAGTGTGCTATTAGCAGTTTTATTTAAGGATCTGGATACTTCTTTCACCACTGGAACCATAACAGTTACATCCCATTGCAAGCCAAAATTTATCAACCTTGTACCAGCCTTAAATAATTTAAAAAAACTGACAGTGGTTTGCTCATAGAGATACAGTCTGTATTGTCTCAAAGTAATTCACACATGCTCACTTTTACCACATTGCACAGCCATGGATGTGGCAGATTCCTGAGCAGAAAGGATGACATCGGAGGCTGCAGTCTCCACACCTCCTGCAATAAGCAGCACCCCCGCCCAGAGGGACTACTACTGGCTTCGCTCATTTGTAGCTGGAGGTAAGATCTGACTCATCAGTTTTTACCATCACCATTTCAGGTCTGTGATGATTTACTTAAAGTAGACACTTTGACACTAGGACACAGGTTCAAGCCTCTGTTTACCAGAGAGACACTTTCTCCTTTGCTTCACTGTCTCCTGCTTCCTTTTTGACCCAGAAACTGATGTCTGCACAGCCCTCCTACTGACCTTAACCATACTGTACTACTACATACTAAAATAGGTGACTCCACTTGCACTGCCCCAAATCACATGCAAGCCAGGGTGATTTGCCAGCAAGAATGTTGCTTTCTGTTAATTAATGCTTGGAGTTTAGACACTTGGTGAATTACAGTGTCTTTGTCAGAATATATATATATCAGTCAACACCAACTGAGTTTTTATTGCCACAGCAGAACTTGACCTCATGTAACCTTACTTAAAAATGATGCCAATGAGTTTTACGCTAGATATTTAGTAATATATTCGTTAATTCCGTGTTTCTCTGTTTTCATTTAGGTGTAGCAGGATGCTGTGCCAAGACTACCATTGCTCCTCTGGACAGAGTGAAGATTCTTCTTCAAGCCCAGAACCCCCATTACAAACATCTAGGTAAAACATCAGCAGGAAAACATGGAAAGCCAATAGGTTTTCACACATCTGTGCCACATGAGAGGAAACGTCTGATCTTTCTTTGCAGGAGTGTTTTCCACTCTCAGAGCTGTGCCAAAGAAAGAAGGTTTCCTTGGCTTGTACAAGGGTAATGGGGCAATGATGGTCAGGATATTCCCTTATGGAGCTATCCAGTTCATGGCCTTCGACAATTACAAAAAGGTACAGTATGTGCTTCATTGTAAAATAAGGCTTTTTCAAAGGGCAAAGTTCTGAAAACTTGGTAAAACTGACGATAGGGGTCGTTTAAGGCAATGTGATATGCTTGTTACTGTGTGTGTTTTGTGGCAGTAGGGACAATTTGCTACAGTTGAAGTGAAATACAGTCCATTTTTTTTCTTTTTATTGGTGAACCTGTTAACCTTTGTTTCCTCCCTGCTGATGCTTTTACAGCTGCTAAGTAAACAGATTGGGATCTCTGGACACATCCACCGCCTCATGGCAGGATCTATGGCAGGTAATTTATTCTTCAAACTGATAAGACTTGCTTTTTCAGTCAGTGCCAGCGGGATATCGTGCTTTTCTTCTCAGGTATGGTTTTTGATTGTTGGCTGAGCACACGTTATTTGTTCCTCTTGAATCATAGATATTTAGATTTGTCACCTCAGTGCAGACTTTCTTATAATGTGACACAGTGCATCACCACGATGCAAGTAAATGTCACACCTTGATATGTATGTTATGAAATCTCAAAGAAAGTTATGTGTGCTTGCATCAGCATAAAGAGATTGAGAGTACAGTAGACCTAGCAGCCAAATTGTGTGAGTAAATAGTGAGGAATCATAACCATATTCACAAACTGTCTTTCTACCACGTTTATTCTCATACTGTGTGTTTTCAGGGATGACTGCGGTGATATGCACCTACCCTCTGGACGTGATACGAGCCAGACTGGCCTTCCAGGTGAAAGGAGAGCATCGCTACACTGGAATTGCCAATGCCTTCCACACCATCTACCTTAAGGTGATCTGCAAGTGTTTAACTTCTCAGACAAATAGGACTCTCTTTCATTAAAATGCATTAAAATCAAATGCTCTGTGTGACATTCAATGCAACTTTTCCTGCAATGGCTGTTTTTCTGTTTTTGTAAAGGAAGGGGGCGTTTCAGGCTTCTACAGGGGGCTTACGCCAACACTGATTGGAATGGCTCCTTATGCAGGTGACTGATACCAGTCTTTGTTTAAGATCCAGAATCATTGTGAACAGTGTTCCTTGTGTTGCGTTGGCTTGACTCTTTGTCTTCCGCTCGTTTTTATCCTCCAGGTTTCTCATTCTTCACCTACGGCACCCTGAAGAGCCTCGGCTTGAAACATTTCCCAGACCTGCTGGGACGCCCCTCTTCAGACAACCCTGAAGTCCTCATTCTGAAAACCCACGTCAACCTGCTTTGTGGAGGGGTGGCCGGTGCCATCGCTCAGACAATATCGTAAGTGCTGTAGACAGGCAGGCAGCCGACAAGCATCAAGGGCGAGACCCACACAGATGATGAGCTGACAACATGGCTGGTTAATTTGTGGTTTCTGGCTGGGGTGTGTTATTGATTGCACTGATCTATCGGTGGTTGATGTGTCACATCGTGTTTCTTCTCACTAGGTACCCCTTAGATGTGGCTAGGAGAAGAATGCAGTTAGGAGCTGTGCTTCCTGACTCTGAGAAATGCACGTAAGTAGCACATATCTTGGCCACTAGATTTCCTAGTATCATTGAAGAGTATTGTTGTGATGTGTTTTGATTTGTGGGTTTTGCAGTCAACTTGTAGTCTTATGGGTGACGCACTAACTGTAAGGGTGTTCTGAGGGTAATTATGGAGATGAAAACAGCTCACATAACACAGCGCTGATGAATTTCATCCTTTCATAAGTAATTGGTGAATTGATCATCTAGCTAAAGAATCAATTGGGACTCACGTCTGTTCTGAAGAAGTCATTAGTGCCTCTAACTGGGGGAGTTGTTTAAAAATGAAGCTGTTTACAGCAGCTTCAGGCAAGTTGCTCTGCACTCTCTGCAATATGCGGTTCTTAATAAATGTTTGACCCCCGTTTCTCTCATCTTCTCTGTTGCTAGGGGTCCATGTTTTTAAAAAAGAAATCAGAAAAAACACAAGGGAGTGTTTTGGATACAAAATGGGGAGTTTCCACTTGAAATAGTTGATTCCACATTTGGTTTTGTAAGCAGAGTTTGATGGACTGCATCCTTATAAGTGAAGAAAAAATTCCAGAGGTAGTTGGGCTGTTTACATTAGATAAAATACTAAACCCCAAAACTTTAAGCAGTAGAGTAGCAAATGAGCTGTAAAACTACAGCAACATACCGTTCATACCTGAACAAGGTCACATTAAGCCAGTCCAAACATTGCACATTGTTCTTGCATCATCTCCTCTCCCTTAATATTCAAGATTTTTTTTTTTTTTTTTTTTAAATGCTTTCAGTCACTATCAGTGCTCTAGAAGGTCACTTGTCTCATATCCAAGATAAAGTTTTCTGTGTTAATATTGCTGCAGTTCATCAATATGTTTTAGTTCCCCATTGCACAGGCAGACCTCAACAAGAAAACAGCTGATTTAAAATGCTTTAAATGTCAATAATAAAAAATGTCCTGTAAAAAGATGTTATACATTATTTTCAGTCAACACAGTTAATAGGAATTCACTTCAATGAGGCCATAAACAAAACAAAAACACACAAACCTTAGGACATAAAAAAATCAAATAAGAGAAAAACATTTAAAAACACAAACTGCAGCAGCTTTTTAATGTTTTTTGTATCATTCTAATATATATCTTGTCTTGCACCTAAACAGATCGCTGAGCAAGACCCTGAAGTATGTGTACACAGAGTATGGGGTCAAGAAGGGCTTGTACCGAGGCCTTTCTCTCAACTACATCCGCTGTGTCCCCTCCCAAGCTGTGGCCTTCACCACCTATGAGTTCATGAAGCAGGTCCTCCACCTGAACTAGCCACTGTTTTTTAACTCCCAAGTCTGTACCTGGGCCCGTAGGCTCTGAGTCATTAAAGCAACTCAACCTCGATGCTTCCTTCACAGAGTGATCCGAGACTCACTCGCTACGTCTTAAACTCTTCAATGTGGAAATTGTCTTTCCTGTGGGTTCACTGAAGGTACCAGGGAAGTCAGTTAATGCTGACAGAGGAAACTGGATATCAGACAGTGAGGTACTTTATGTCTGTTTCATTCCCTCTTATTTCCTGCTTATGTGACTCGCCACCTCATGAGTGATGATTTACTCAACCACACGACATGTGGTTTGAATATGAACAAATCCCTCATCAGTGTCTCCATGGATAGAGCAGGGCAGCGGCATCTTTGATCTGGATCGGTTGGTTGGATGGCTTGGGGCAAGGATATGCTCTTAAACAATGTTGTTGACAACACAACAACAACTGTCTGATTGTGTAGCAGCCCTCTCACTCACACAGCAGACACAGATGTCCACACAGTCTCACTTGTCTCTTCCAGCTTAAAATGATCAAATTAGCTTATTAACCATTATTCTGTTTCTTTCCAAAGCTCGGTGATATGCTTTTATTTTAACAGTATATCACCCCCAAGCACTTCAATTCTATAACTACACATTTTCTTCATTGTTTATCATGTGTCCTTTTTACCCACTTGGCCGTTGTTGAAAGGTGGCTGAAACTGTAACGTAATCAGATGATTCATAATGATTTATTTATTCAGGGCTTTGTGTGTCTTTAAATTTGGGTTGCAGTAACTTTAGGAGACGATTATGTTTGTGCGTCTTTGCCTTTGTCTTTTACACAAATCTAAGATTAATATAACAAAATTTCACCTGCAGGCTTTTCAGTTTGAGGCAACTTCACATTTTATTGCCAAACCTTGACTAGAGCAGTTACTGTATGTGTTTTCATTTGCTGAAAAACCTTTGTCTTTTTTATGTTGGTTAATGTGCTGGAAGATGTTTAGCGTTGATGATATTGTATTATGTAGATTGATGCTCTACTGTAATCAGAAATATATTTAGAGATGTTTAAGATGTTAGCATTGCCACATGATATGGATGTAGGTCTGATGTTTGCCAGAAGGAACTCAGGAGAAATTTGCACTTCATGACTGTAGCTTTTTCTTTGTGTATTTATTGATTTAGCGACCTGTTGCCACTGGGGGGCAGCATTGAACACAAACTGAATTGTTTACCATCAGAGCTGGATACAACACTCATACACATATTTCATATATCTCTTATCAAATACAAGCGAGAGTAGGCTCTTTATATTTTTTTCTGTTTTGCCTAACCAAAGCAAGTCGTTAGTTAGTGAGTATAATATATGCAGTGCTTTTAACCTGGTTCTGCCAAAATGCTGTTTGCATTTATTGCCCAGGAAGGCTGAACATTATCACTGAATGAAAGTGTTGTTTAATCACGCACCATCAACTCACCACCAATGTTTGGGTGAAGCCTCATCAGTTTGCTGTACAAGCATCCTCCCTTTTCAGCCTCTTGCCTTCGTCTGCATTCAAATGTCTTACTTCCCCAGAGTGATTGATGTGTTTCATTGGAGTTTCTCCACATGCTTGCTGCCTCAGCTTTTAGATCACTGCAAATGAATAGTGAGAAATTACAAAAAACAGTTGCCTCGGAACAGCGGTTTCCAACCTGTTTGGCTTGTGACCCCCTTAAAATATTTGTTAACCAACAAAGAGGCGACACAAAATTTCACAAAAAAAGTAAAAATTAGAATAAAGTCCAAACACACAAACACAAATTTGGGCAGCAGAACTCAATGTTTTTTTGTTCTTTTCTATCCCATTAAAGAGTATAACTTTACACCTAATTCTCCACTTTCATTACACTTTCTATTGATCCTGGTCCCATTTTACAGTGTTCATTTGAACAGGTATTTTCCTTTACTAGAGAAAATCCAGTAACTGTCCATTTAAAACATTCTGTGAACAATCTCTTACATACCCTGAATCACCCAGCCCCTAAATTACAAGGTGACATCATTCAAATGCATTTTCCAAATTTGTGGAGAGGGTGTGTTCAAGCTAAAATCGTGGCGTTAACTGCTATTTGATCATATTGTGAACACCCAGTGTCATTGTGTGACCCACTGGAGGGGTCCAGACTTCCAGGTTGGGAACCACTGCCTAAGTATTAATCGATGATTCGCACAGACTACTGAACACTTTGAGAGTCGTTTACTGTAGAAGTGGTGGGGTGTCGAAAAGGCTTCAGTCACTAGCAGTTCCTCAGTTGGATGGTTGCCACCCATCAACCAGTACAAAAAAACAAAACTTTTGATCACAACAGTCCACCTCAGATGCATAATGAGAAAAGACATCAAGCAGTGAAAAGATATGTTGTAGGTTTTGACACAGTTGGCACCACTGAAGATGACTGTAGCCAGATATTGTACACGCTGCATCAAAACCAAAATGTTCATTCCCATTTTCTGTGTTTAGCTTTGACGTGTTTTCATCTAATAAATGGAAATCTTCCGGCCGCTCCAAACAGCTGGACGCCTTGTGTGTGAAGGTGGTGTTGAACAAAAGTCTAAAAATTTGCAAACCTATAATTCTCCAAAATCACCTTGAAAATTGCGAGTAAATGAGAGACTTCTATGTAACTAATGATTTTTAAGTGTATGTAAGAATAAATGGACTGCAGTATCCGACTGTGCCCACCTGCCTGGGCTTAAGAGTATAATCACATACTCTCACTGGTGATAAGTGGCAGCCTCCATTTGGGAAACAAAATATAGTTTTCAGTAACATTTCTGCTTTTTTTATGTATCTGCAGTACTGCTGTTTACATAAGCTTTCATCTAGTGCTCTTTTGATTTCTGTGTCCTGTCAAAGTCTCCTATCAGATCAGCTGTCCCTGTTGCAACAAATAATTATATAAGATGAGGAATATTCAGATATTTATAGATGTAAATGTATATAATGACTGTACTACTTTATCAGGCTCTGTTAGATGTGACTGAACAATGGAAATGCCTCTTATTATGTTTGTCAGTTTTATTTTCTCTTTTTACATGTTCAATTCTGCCTGCCTTTCTTTTTATGAGCAGAATTACATTACATGTCACCTTCTTAAAAACAGTGTCAAGCCTTGTATCTTTATTTTGTCATTGAATGTGATTAATTATCCTCTCCTGCACTGTCATACTGTTACATCCTTTTTTTTAAACTGGGAGAAGGTGCACTGACTGACTTTTTTTTTCTTTTTCTTTCAATCATTTAAGAGAAAAAAAACAGTGAAGCTGAAATAAGTTAATTCCATTTCCCACTTTGTGTTTCACACGTACACAGCCTTTCTAATGTTAGTGTTCCTGTTTCACCTGTAACACTACAGAGGAACTCTGATTCATTTGCATTTATTTCTTGAACTGAAGCTGGAATACACTACCTGTTGTTGACCAATGACACATGCTGATTTGACTGGTAAATGTGATGTGTGAAAGATATGTACATTCATATGTTCCTTGATGCATTTCAATACTACATCATCCGTTGACACAACAGTTAATCCAAATTAATCCTGTTACAGGAATTCATTCTATTATGCTTTCATGAAAAAACAAACAAAAAAAAAACACCTTCCTGTTTGCAGATAAAGAGAAGTAATTTGATATCAACTTAGTAATAATAACTTCTCCTGTTCCCACGTTCAGGTCTGTACTCCTAGGAAGGACGGTCACATTATATCGTGACTTCATTTACAGTGTAAAGGTGGATGTCACCTACAACACGGAGGGGTGAGAGCTCGTATGTTTCCTGCTCCGCCTTCTTCTGCCTGATTACACATTTTCTTGGTGTTTGTTGGTGAAATGCAGTTTTGAGCAAGAAGGGAAAACTTGCCTTTGACAAAACCTTGCTGCGGACTTTTCATGTTTGGGAGTAGAATTGCTATCCTGCAGATTTCTTCATCCTGAGAGGGCATTTGGACATTATTGGAGTCTGCCATGTCTTCTTACACAGTGACTATTGCCACAGGAAATATGTGGTTCGCAGGGACAGATGACTATATCTACATTACACTGGTGGGCACAGAGCAATGCAGCGAGAGAACGCTGTTGGACAAACCTCTGTACAATGACTTTGAGAGGGGGGCGGTAAGTGATGTTATACTGCTGTAGAGCCAAGTGTATCGTTTTTATCCTCTGATGAATGATGAGCTTTGACACCTGCACACAGAGACTGGGTGTGTTGAAAGTCTTTGCAGTAACTTCTTCCTCTTTTATATCAACATATAGAGTATGAGACTAGTATAAGACGAGACGAGTATAAAACTTTCTCTACTTTGCATATGTCAAACTGTTTTTGAAGCTTAAGTTTATGTCTTTTAATATAACAAAGAATTAACAATGCCCTTATATAAAATAGAAGTATTAAGACTCAGTAATAAGATAAAACTAATGTCGCACGACCAGTTCAGTAAATGACACTATTTCCCAGCACATACTCCTTAATTTAGCTGCAGACTATATTACAGGTGGACTCCTATGACGTGAGAGTTGGGGAGGACCTGGGTGAGATTGTGTTGGTGAAGATCGAGAAGAAGAAGTACTGGATGCACGATGACTGGTACTGCAGGTACATCACAGTCAAGACCCCATCTGGAGACTATGTGGAGTTCCCCTGCTTCCGCTGGCTGGTGGATGACAAGGAAGTGGTGTTGCGAGATGGACGAGGTAGTCATCAGTTAATTTACTCAGAGTCTGCAGCACAAAACCACAAATAAGCTGTGTTATGTCGCTCACTTTGTCTCATGTCTGTCACAGCATATCTGCCTCAGGATGACAAGACCAGTGTGGTCAAACAGCACCGACAAAAAGAGCTGGATTTGAGGAGAAAAACCTACAGGCAAGTTCACTCTTCACATGCACTTTGTGATTGTATTCAGAACTGCAGGGGGCTGAGGCTGCTCACTAATAAATCTGCTGTCTTTTATAGATGGAGGGAATGGCAGCCAGGCTTTCCTATGAGCATAGATGCTAACAGACACAAGGATTTGCCACGGGACATCCAGTTTGACAGTGAGAAAGGAGTGGACTTTGTCCTGAACTACAGTAAGGCGTATGTGTTCCTTTTTAACAGCCTGCTTCAGTGAAGCTTCAACTGGTTTAGATAGCTGTGAAGAGAGCTGATGCCCCTCAAGACAGGGCAGAGTCAGTGGAGCTGTGTCCACAGTCATCACGATGTCATGATCAGATGTTGAGCTTCTACTTGAAAACATTTTCTGCACTCAGGCTTACCTGGAAAAAGAGAGGTGTAAATGTTTGTTTATCACCAGGGACATTTGCATTGTGCTTCCATGCAGATGTGTGAGCTCAAATGTAGACACAATAATGCAAAACAGGTCAAAAACACAACTGTGTGCACTGTGCATCATGCAGTAGTTCTTGCAAAAATGACAAACCTTTGAAAATGATGTATGATGATGAACTGCAGGAAGTGGCTGAGATGGAAAACGAGTCCTGCAATGTGCCATAGTGAGCTTCAAATGTGTCCGAATTGCCGCATCTTTGCAGACGGAAATTGCTGAAGTTAATTCGCATTTATGCCGCTTCTTGCTGCAAAATCATAAATACATATGGAGTATGAAATGTAATTTTCTTTTCCAGAATGCATTTCAATTGCAGAGTTTGACATTTTACAGGAACATGCATCTGATTTATACTTTGACCTTTTTTGATGTGACTATGATACTAATGATGGTTATAAGAATAACAATGATGATGATGATGATAACCATGAATTTCCAGAATAGAGAACCTGTTTGTGAACCAGTTCATGCACATGTTCCAGTCTTCCTGGAGTGACTTTGCTGACTTTGAGAGGATTTTTGTGAGAATCAAAAACACAATCTCAGGTATATTATATTATATAATATTTTGTATTATATTTTATTGTATTAGATTATGTTAAACTATATTACATTACATTATTATATTTTACATTATTATATTATATTATATTATATTATATTGTATTGTATTGTATTGTATTGTATTATTGGCCAGAGTATGTGATGCAACACTGGAGGGAGGACTTCATGTTTGGATACCAATTTCTAAATGGCTGCAACCCCGTAATGATCCAAAAATGCACCAAACTTCCTGACAAGTTTCCTGTCACTCATGAGATGGTTTCTGTCAGCCTGGAGAGGGAGCTGACTCTGGAGGAGGAAATAGAGNTTATATTATATTATATTATATTATATTATATTATATTATATTATATTGTATTGTATTGTATTGTATTGTATTATTGGCCAGAGTATGTGATGCAACACTGGAGGGAGGACTTCATGTTTGGATACCAATTTCTAAATGGCTGCAACCCCGTAATGATCCAAAAATGCACCAAACTTCCTGACAAGTTTCCTGTCACTCATGAGATGGTTTCTGTCAGCCTGGAGAGGGAGCTGACTCTGGAGGAGGAAATAGAGGTAGACAGGGTTTTCTCTGTCCCTGTGAATCTATTTAACTTCATTTTCCATTTCCAAAATAAAAATGTTGGTGGTCATCTTCGTTTTAACAAGGCTAACTACTGATGGTGCCTCATGTGGCATCTTTAAAACAACGTTATGTCTCTCTTCAATTCTCCTGCTGATGCACAATGTAAAGCAATGTTCTGGCTCCAGGCAGGTAACATCTACATAGTAGACTACGATGTGCTGGAGGGCATCACTGCTAATTGCACAGACCCTTGCACGCTGCAGTACCTGGCAGCTCCCATTTGTCTGCTCTACAAGAACGCTCAGAACAAGATCCTGCCCATAGCCATACAGGTACAGTGATGCTGAGTAACAGCAGATATTATTTATGAAAAGTAAAACATTTCCTTCTCCAGGTGACATTTCAGTATAAATTGATTTTCTCTCTCATCCTCTGTCTTTTCCAGCTTGGCCAGACTCCTGGTAAGAACACCCCAATCTTCCTGCCCACTGATGGTCAGTATGACTGGCTGCTGGCTAAGATCTGGGTGCGCTCGGCTGATTTCCAGTACCACCAGACCATCACACACCTGCTCAGGACACATCTGATGACAGAGGTGTTTGCGATCGCCATGTACAGGCAGCTCCCTGCTGTTCACCCTGTGTATAAGGTAAAACTCTAAGTGATTCATTGGTAGATTGATTGGTTGACTGACTTATTAACTCACTGGCTGATGCTCCTTCTCCCAGCTGCTTATCCCACACATTCGTTTTACCATTGCCATCAACACCAAGGCCAGAGAGCAGCTCATCTGTGAATGTGGCATCTTTGACAAGGTTTGTTTGTGGATGCACAGAATTCAAGTAAGAGATCAAAACCACAATCATTAGCTGCAGGAATGATGTGTGATGATGCTGCTTCTTCTCCATCCTCATCAAGGCAAACGCAACAGGTGGAGGTGGTCACGTCCAGCTGGTGCAGAAGGCCATGAAGTCTCTGACCTTCAGGTCTCTGTGCTTCCCTGACATGATCAAGTCCCATGGCATGGACAGCAAGGAGGAGCTGCCCACCTACTTCTACAGAGATGATGGCTACAGGGTATGGGAGGCCACAAAGAGGTGAGAGACAATAGTTTCTGGAGTTTGCAGAGAAATATTCATGGAGTGGCGAGAGGGTGGCATGGAAACTTGAAATGTGGCAAGGGTATGTATGCTGATTTAACAATCACATATATCAGTATTTGATTGGAAAAGCCCCCAAATGAAGATATTTTAAGATTTTCAACTCAAAAATATTTTTATTGCATGAGAAAAACATTGAATATACAAAAAAGCTGACTTGCCCTACCATAAAATACTGTACTTTGCATATTAGACCAGTAGGGGCCACAAAATCTATGCAAAGACAGCTGTAATAATTATGATAAACAACAAGCAAGTCTCTTGTATTGTCATGCAACTGGAGAAATAATAGAGTTATTTCCATTCAGCTGTCAACTATAACCCCAACTTGAATGCAATAATCATGTGATGAAGTGTGGTTGTAAACACAGCAAAGGTGCTCTGACAAAGAATCTTGTGCCTCATCTTTATCTAACATAGCCATCATTAGGTCACTGACTGGTTCAAACATGACTGACAGTGGAGGAGTCGGCTGTGATTGTTTTTTCTCCTGGGATGAACACAGTGTATGATCTATCACTCTCAAAATAAAATAAAATAAATTCCTCTGACTAAAAGTGCTGCTTCAAAGTAAGAATACTTCATAGAAATGTAGTGAAGTCAAAAGTACAATATTTGTCTTTTAGATGTAATGAGGTAAGTCATACCTTTATTATATTTTAAGTACAGTAGTCAAGTAAATGTTATTGTGTCACTTGTACTTGGTGAACCACACATTTATTATTGCCAACAATCCAAATTACCCAATGTTTATCCAGTAATACTGATTAAATGGCAAACGTCTTTTCACACAACTTCTCACATAGCAGACTAAACTATGTTAATTAGCTTGCTTGTTACCTACCCAAAGCATTCAGCCACATCTGTTAGCTAGCAAACACAGTATATGGACTGGACTGGACTGGCCTTGCACTTTACAAACTTTTGTATTAACGTCATGTGGCCCGCTGGCCCTTGCATGGGCCCATCAGTAGGCGCTCAGAGTAAATGCTTAAATTTTTGTCAATACACACAGGCTGTGCGTTATATCGGTTAGAGTCTCTAAAATTCAAAAATTCAGTTCATTTTGAGCTAAACATAAGTACATAACTATGTTAATATCTACAAACATTCTATACCAGTGGAGCGTGGTGACTGCCTACCTTTTAGACGTGTAGAACTCAGATTCTCGCTCCATTTCTTCATTGTTTGTATTCCTTCATAGTCCATAAGGGTCCAGAGGTCACAAAAATTAAAAGGGTTTCTTCATAAAAGTATTCCAGGTTATAAATATCATCATGAGAAGTCCAAAGCAGACGACCAAGTGATTACTTATCTGCCGCTCTTCCCTTATTTCTTCCCCCTTCCCCTGCCCGGCTCCGTCTAGGGCTGTGTTAGCGGGTCTGCTAATGTTTGTTAGCTTTCTGGCTACAAAATGGAGGCCCCCCTGTAGAAATACATCTATGACCCCAGTGCAACAGAACCTAGGGGTCTATGGAGAGCGTCATATCATGCTGCATTCACTTGCACTCGGACATCGGAGTTTCACTCCATCCGATCGGCCACAGCTTTTTATTTATAGACGTTTGAATTAGACTGTCCAAAACTGGGGTGGCAGCTGGGGAAAGAATGTATTTTTAGGAATCGCAGCTGCTACCCTATGCCACCCTGGTAGAACCACCCTTGGGAGTTTGTGTAGACAGAATGAAGGAAGAGTCTGTATTTTTGAAGGAGAGGAAACAGTTGTGACAACGCATAAACAATGAAAAGCCATGAGGCCAGTTCTACCCTTGTATATGTGTGTGTGAGAGAGAGAAACACAGAATTTCAAAAGGAGTGAAGTAACATAATTTTTTATTTCCTCTATACGTGACCACTGTCCTATTTTTTTTATTTCTGGCAGTTTCGTGTCTGATGTGGTGCATATTTATTACACCAGCGATGAGAAGGTGCAGGGAGATGAGGAAATTCAGGCCTTCATTAAAGACGTGTGCAGCTTCGGGATGCAAGACTTCGATCACTGTGGTGAGTACACATTGCAGACCTCCCTTTTGTATAATCTTTCCGTTAACTTTTAACAACAATCAAAATGCAGCAGCTAACCAAGGCGTAACGTTTCCTTTCTCACAGAGAAAAGCGACTCACTCCTCTTCAATATTTCATTAGTCTAGGATTTTCTGGAGAAGACAGGTACACAGTGAACAGACAGCATTACAAATTCAAATTTGTTCTGTCATAGATTAATGGTTTGAGGGTAAAGACAGGAGTCTGATGGTGTCACTGACCGAGCACCACTGTTGTAATAGGTTACACTTCCTGCATTTCACCATGACCTGAGTGCATGGTGCAAAGAGCTTTTACAAAGCAACCATTGCCAAAGAAGACAAGTGGAGTTATGTAAAGATTCAAGCTCTGCCTGTTAACAATCTGTACACAGAGTTTCCCAAGTCTGTGAAATCACGTGAGGAGCTGACAGAGTACCTGACCGTCATTGTGTTCACTGCCTCGTCTCAGCATGCAGCTGTCAACTTTGGACAGGTGAGAAATAGATAAATCTGGTATCTCATAGTCAATATTTATTCAATATATATACATGTATATATATATATATATATATATATATATATATATATATATAAATTACACTTTAATTACACTACACAGATTCTTGTAGATTAGTTGACATGCATTATGTATCAGTGTGCGTGTGCTCTCTTGCACACAGTAGTTGACTGAAATAAAAGTGCCACAACAACTACATATGTTCCACAAGTCCTTTATCCAAAATCCTGCTTAAGTAAAAGCACAGAAGTATTATCAAAAAAAAAAAAATAGGCATATCAAAAGAAACAGTGCTGGTTCTGCGGAAAAATGGGCCTGAGACTGATGTATTATTATATATGACATTATAAGATTCTTAATATTGATGCATCAATGTGCATTTTAAGCACTTTTGTTGCTGGGCGAGGTGGAGTTGGTTTTAACTACTTCATACACAGTTAGGTTTAGTCCAGTGGCCGCCATTAATGGGATGGGAAAGGATAACTGGTACTTGTTGAATAATTCCACCTCCATCCATGAAACCACATGAAAACCCTTCACAAGACAAATAATCTTTAATGATGCATTGGATTTTCTAAATTAATCATGTTTTTATGTAAAATCTTAATCTGTAAAGTAACTACAGCTGTGACAAGTACAGTATTGCATTGCCATTGCTGCATACACATACTGTATCTTTGTCTACATTGTGTAGTATGACTGGTGTTCCTGGATCCCCAACGCTCCTTCTACCATGCGGAGGCCCCCACCCACCCAGAAGGGTGTGACAGATGTGAACTTGATCATCGAGAGCCTCCCTGACCGCGGTCGCTCCAGCTGGCACCTGGGGGCCGTCTGGGCCCTCAGCCAGTACCAGGAGAATGAGGTACAGAAAGGGCACTCGGTGTCGACACACACACATCTCATGCCAGACTGGGTTGTTTTTGAGGACCAGCCAAGACAATCATAAGTTTGGAGCTTCCCTCTGCTATAACATGTCCTTTTTTTCCATGCACTGAATGACCTGCCCCCCTCCCCTCTCTCTCTCTGCAGCTGTACCTGGGCATGTATCCTGATGAGCACTTCATAGAGAAGCCAGTGAAGACGGCCATGGAGAAGTTCAGGAAGCAGCTGGCAGAGATAACCCGCGCCATCAAGAGAAGGAATGAGGGAAAGAAGCTGCCGTACTACAACATGTCCCCTGACAAAATCCCCAACAGTGTCGCTGTTTGAGGAATAAACGTCATGATCATGTCTCCACTTAATATTTTACATTGAGGTTCTGCTGATGTTACTGAGCTGTCAAAACATGCTGTTAGGAAACTCTTGTGTGTGATTTTGATATGACTGTAGATTTAAATCCATGAGTTGACCAAAAACCGAGTTTCCAAACCTCAGCTTTGTTTCTCAGTTGTTTTCTGTCATTTATTCGGGTGGAAATTGGATTAAATTTTATTCCATGGAGGTGCCAATTAAAATGTGTTTTATAGCTGTATAGCTCCTTTGTCAGGAGTCAGAGGCTGTCACCCACTGTGGAAAATAAAAAGTTACATTGCTATACATCTGATCTTACTGATGCAACATTAACCTTTTACCGTCTTTTATCTTTTGTAACAGTGTCACTGTCACTAAGAAATCCTGTTACCTTTACATTTAAATTCAGAACACATGAAAAAGACACAAATCATTAAAAGTAACTTAATTTTTATTTGGTTGTTCTTTTAAACTCTACATACTTTGTTCAAACATGGGAATTAAACTGAAAACACATCAATATTTTTTTTTAAAAACATAAGTACTTTTACCAAATTCTTTACAGTTACTATTCCAAAGTAAATTCACAGACAAACTTGTGGAATGATATCATAAGACAGGGGAACAGTCATATATGTTCAAGTCCAGTCAGTAGTAAACAATTGTAGCTTTATGCAAGTTACACTATTCCCAGACATGATAAAGTGGAAGAGACAGGGTAAAGACAGAAAGATCTAGACTTAAAGGCTGAGAAAGTACCTTTCATTCTCAGTCGATATCCTGCTCAGTAGGATTGAAGGGAAATGAAGAAATCAGTTCATGGTGATAGAGACACTAAGAAATAAAGTGAGAAAGAAAAGCTGCTCTCAGAAACATGCCTGCTTGTAAAAGCGTCCTAAAGCGGCCTCAATCTTCATCAAGACTACATCAAAACTTCTGTCTCAGACTTCATGAAAGGAGCCAGCTCCTATGAGTAGAAAGTAAAAAAAAAAGAAAAAAGAAAAAGCACAATCCACCGTCCATCTTTAATCCTCCATTTTGAAGAAACTGGAAACATCAGAATATTCCATGTTGTTTTATGTGAAAAACAAGTAACATTCAAATGTGATGCTGTGATTAAATGTCTATACTCTGCATATTTAAAACATAATTCAGCAAGCAATTTAAAAAGCAAGAAGAAAGAGCAGATACTCACATTAAGCTTTTTACAACACTAATATCTAAATGACAAACTAAAGTGCAAAACAAAGTGGAAGTGATTTTCTGGTATTTATGCCTGGGAAAAAAAACAAAGTGTAAGTTGCATAAAATTACTAATGAAAGGGTTTTTTTAAATGAACAAATTGTACTCTGTTTTCTTTTAAAAATAAATACAACACAAAAACTTTTTTATACCCAGAGGACATCCTGGACATTAAACACCAGTACATAACTATAGAATAGAATAACAACAAAAGGGTAATTGCACTTTTTATCTGTCTAATTGCACTGAGCCTCGTGGGGTTTGAAGTTTCAGAGAAGCTTCTCATTACTAGGTCTTAATCCAACTTGACACACAACTACTCCCTTGGCTCATATTATGTATTAAAATTGTATTAGACTCCAGATCTCAAGTCACCATGGGGCATATACACAAGTAACACAAGTACGGTATGCACTGTTGCAGAAAACAAAGCGCTGATTTCATTTATTGCTGCTGCTGAGCAGAAACTGTCATGTAGTATGTATGTAGTTGGACCATCATTGTTCACAGACAGTACACTGGTATCAAAGACTTTAAAAATGTGTGTGTTGCTGGAATGGCTGTGAGGCTCAACATGAGCCCGGCATCGCTGTGCTCCCACATACACAAAAGCACTTACAATGACTGTAAGCCCCAAAATACATCGCCCCCAGAAATCAGCTCCTGCCCACCTCAGGCTGCACCTTCAGCTTCACACCAGCAGGTGGCGCTCCAGTCAGCTCATCGATGAGTGATGAGCTGACTGTGTGTCTCACAGGTAGCAAGCATATGGATGTATTGCATTGCTTTTATTGCAAAATAAATGATCTGTTTGTTGATGAATGTAATGACCTACAGTAAAAATGTTACACTGTTGGAGTAATGCAGTGACAGTATTTAAGCTGTGCTTCACTGTGCTTCTATTGAGAAATTAAAAACAAAAAGGTGCTGGAACAACTTGTGTCATTTAAACCACATAAGGCCAGATGTGAAAAAAACGTTCAATCAAATTAGCGGGAACATGCTGGCTGTCTTGTGATTAATACTAAAATAGACATCCTCCACCATGTGAGAGACTCCAGCAAGAAGAAACAAGACACTGAAACTGAGATTTTTGCTCATCCGAAATGCTTGGTAATGATCCTAAATGTCATGTTGAAACATCACATCTGGCACCTTGCACTCTGTGCTAAAGTGTGTTAACATAACTGTGGAGATGGATTGTAAAGTGTGCCTAAAGCTTATTCTGCCAGTGTTTTAATCCAAACTATCTATTTGGAATCAATTAATGCACCGCCTGCACAGTGGGAGTGACAGGAGGTCAGACTGAAAATAGGCAGCTGCAGATTTCCCAAGGCATATCCCATGACTAAGCAAACAAATCAACATATTAAAAACTGCACATATCACACTGTAAATACTGTGTCATTCGCATGATAGAAAAACACGAGCGACTTTGTTTATGCCCAAAGGCTCTTGTTATGGACATGGAAATTATCTCGCAATTTCCTGTGACCAGTAAAAAATGTTGTTTTTTTTTTTTTGTATATTTTATTCATTTTTTAATCATTTTTTAAAAAGTTTACATTCTCAAAGCCTTCAGAAAGTTCATGTTGGGGTAAAGAAGTCATGTGGCTGGATTTTCCATTATCTGCATTAGAGCTACGAGTCTGACATTTCATAGTCAAAACCCATCAACCAAATGTTTCTTTCAGCACGATTCCATTTTTTAACCCCAGTTCCTTTTTTGTCATCCATGGGAGGGTTTATATATATGTATATATGTGTATGAAGAAATGCAATGTCAAATAAAACAGGAAACCAACATTTCCAAGTTTTTTTGAGTGTGCTTTCCCCCATGTTTAACATAGAAGACTTAATTCATAATAGAGAAAAAAAAAAGAAGAGAGGAGCTAGAGAAAGGGAACTAAAAAACAAAAGTGCTTCGATGCATGTCCAGATCAAGGCCTGGTCGGATCCAGACCAGCGCGGACTTGACAGACCACAGCAACAGAGATGGCAGTGGCTGGAATGTTCCAGAGATCCGATGCGCGGCGCTACATACTGATCCACGGAGGGTTAGCCCAAGACTCACAGGATGTAAAAACAAATCTAACAAACCCACAAGCAAACAAACCACGCATCAGAGAAGTGTAAACCCCTGGAGCTGTTTATGAGTCCATTTGTCTCAGTCCTGCTCTCCTAGAGGTGTACATACAAGAGTGTGTGTGTGTGTGTGTGTGTGTGCGCAGAGAGTGGTATGCTCCAGGCCTCTTCAGACATTTACAGAAGTCAGTAAAAACAGTCCAGTCCTAGGGAAGGAAAGAGGCAAGGGTGTGGACTGAGGGTACAGGTCGATGGAAGAATAAGGTCTGATAGGAGGGATGTGGATAGAAGACGTTAGTCGTGGTCTGTCTGTCTCTGTGGGAGGACAAGATGACCAGAAGAAGACAGTGCGTCAGTCTGATGATAACAGGAAGGGGAGCGTCTGGTCGTTCCTCAGTCATGGTGGGCCTAAGTGTGTGTGTGTGTGTGTGGGTCTGTGTGTTTGTGTGTGTGTGTGTGTGTGTGTGTGTAGTATGGGTAGGACAACCAATGGCATGGACTGTTTGGTCAGACATGGAGCACCTCCATACTGTAGTCCTCTGTCTCTGTGTACTGGGAGGAATTTGTGTCCGACTGGGTGGGGGCCAGGGCCTCCTTGTTCTCCAGACTCGGCTCCATGAGAGGGGGCTTCTCCAGCGCCAGCTTTTTACACGTGTCTGGTCGGTTCTGGACGTATATGACCCGGTTGTAAGCCTTGAGTCTCCTCCATAGATGGATGTAGACTTTGCACTGGACGTACATGAACACCAGTCCACCCGTAAAGCCGATGGCCACGACCACCAGCTTGGTCCAGAAAGGCCATTCCAGGATCCCTGAGGTACAGAGAACAGACATAAAAGAAACGTGCTCAAATCAAACACAGACCAGACTATGAAAAAAGAAACACTGCAAAATAAAATGTCTACGGTCTAGTGCATGTACTATATGTATAGTCTTGAGGTTCAGCAGGTCACAAAGTCAAAATGCAGAAGCACAAAAACAGGAGGGAAAAGAATGGCGTGATAGTTTAACAGGTATTTCAGTCAATCATTCACCAGATCAACCTTGAACTACAATATGCTTTAACAAGGAAGGTATGCGGTTGGGGAAACTATCATACAATGCAGTATACATGTTGTATGTAAGACAAACGGACAGGAAAGCATCACAATGTGCTGTATATTTTCAAAGAAGCAGGCTAATGTTCAAGGGCCACATTGATGTTTTTGAAAAGCATGTACTATATGTGCCATATACTCTATATCTACAATCTGATATAGAATTACATATACCACATTTCTAATGCAGTGCAGACTTTTCAAATCAGTCTGCACTTACTCCAGAAAAATAAACACCATCAAGACAGATATTGTGTTCATTTTGCAATTATCTAACCCAAGCAGGTTTAAAGTTTTGATTTTGATACTGTAGCAACATGACTAGAAACAAATGGGGGCAGCCTGGTGGCCTAAGGGGTCAGGCACTGACTATGAAACTTTCCCGAGTCGTGTTCAGCCAGGGACCTTTGTTGCATGTCATGTCATTCTCTCCTCTCATTTCCTGTCAGATCTCCAATGCCACCTTCAAATTAAGGCACAAAATGCCTCCAAAATAATAATATATAACAAAAAGAAACAAACTGCTTGAGAAGTGGGAGCAACAACACTAAAATAAACTAAAACACCACAGCAGGCATTCAAAAATGATTAGCAGTAATGTGCACTATGAATTAAAGTAATTTGCTTAACTGTGCAAAAACATTTGTATGGCCCCTGAGGCGGTTGCAACATTTCTGCAAATTGCTAACCCCTGAAATATAAGGCTCCAAGCAAGAAGAAATATAAATATTTGTAACAAGCTGCAACATCATCCAAAACAAAAAAGCTGGGACAGAAAAGGGATCTTCAAAAACAAAATCAAAAAAATAAAATCTGTCTTCTTTGGAAATATACAGCTGACCTGCAACCCATCAGTCTTTTCATGTGGGCTATTAAATGTCAGGTGTATGGAAGAAAAGTTTAGATCCTAAATCCTATTTTGATGATAAATGTATGGAATGAAATGCAAAAATGCCTCATATTATGGGAGGAACCTAT
Source organism: Seriola dumerili (assembly GCF_002260705.1). Lineage (NCBI taxonomy): Eukaryota > Metazoa > Chordata > Actinopteri > Carangiformes > Carangidae > Seriola > Seriola dumerili. The sequence continues at coordinate 598,744 of NW_019174733.1, read as the reverse complement.
TCAAACAAGGCAAACATAATCATCTTGGTATTAACTATGCTTATAATGGACAGCAATATCAGGTGATTTCTATACTGTATCAGCCTATTGACTAACTAAATTTGAGATCAATACCTGAGGTGAATCTTTTTGCTGGAGTGCGGCCTTCCTTTATGACTTGGTTCTGGGGGATATAGGCACTTCTTGTTTTAAAGGCAGAGCAGCTGGCTGAACCAGTGCACCTATTTCTTCTCATGAGCTCAATATGTCAGTGAAGTTTGGTCTAATCAAGCCACAAAGTATAAAAAATAAAATAGTGTGTTCCTTGATACCGTGTCTGTCTGCGTTCATTAGGTTGGAACATTCAGTGAGGTAGTGAGAATATAACCAGCCTGGTAAAGAAGTATTATTTCTATCTTGAAATCAAGGCAGAAAGGGGAAGGAAAGTGGTGTAAAGTGCAGTTGGAAAAGAACTGGATACGGCTGACAGAAAGGCTGACAAGGAAAACACAATTTGAAAGTCAAAAGGTCAAACTTGAAATGTTTACCTGGGATTCTTCCGGCTGCATGAGTAAAGAGAGTGTAAGTATCATGTATTACCAAGGACACAAACAGATTGATAGAAAATGGTAAAGCCAGAAATTTATAGTGAAGTCAAATATTACAGTTGCACACTTTAGGATGTAATTCATCATGCAATCATACACATTAAATCTGCTTCACAAATCACAGTAGACAATAAAATACATTTCAAGGTGTATTACATCTAATCTGCTGTAATCTGCAAACAATGTGAGAGAAAAGACAACTGTGGTTCTGTGCGACTTGGCAGAGGACAGCCAGTTCTGGTGAGGAAATATTTGGCATCACCATGGTGATTGAACCTGAAAGGCCTCAGGGACTTTAACAAGTCTGAATCATCAGGTTGGGCTAAACAGGCACAGCCTGCTCTTCCATCTGCACACTGTCTCAGAAGCACCAAATACGCCAGAGAGGAATGAGTGGCAGCAGACGACATGCCACCGGATGTTACAAAAAGCTCATCATTAAGACTGCTTTCTCCATTTTTAGCCCTGATGGTGAGAGCACAGCGCTCTGAGGATGGTGGCGTCAGTCTTTCCATAACTACATGCTTCCGACCCCTTTGGTCAGGATGGCAGCACAGGCTCAAGGGGCCACTAAAGGGGTCTTTAAACCCTAAGTCTTGTTTTTTTACTCTTACTCTGATGTTTTAAAAAGATCATAATGCCTTGCTGACTGCTTGCTGGACTATTGCCTGTAGCTTTTACAGCCCATGGTTGGCAGATTGGCACAAACAAACATATAATATTTTTAAAAACAAGTGCCCACAAATTCCTTAAAGGGATAGTTTGTCATTTTTGGGAAATACGTTTAAGACCCCAGAAAGTGACTGAGCCCTGCCAGGAAATAGTCTGACACATCCCTGGTAAAACCACACTGTTTTTACACTTTGGTACAAAAAACTAGATATAATGTGTTAATTAGTAAGCTTTAGTGGTGCTGGCAGGGCCATTTGAATACATTTTGAACAGAGGCAGTCCAGCTGTTTCCAGTCTTTATGCTAAGCTAAGCTAACAAGCTGCTGGCTTTATGTTTAGTATGAGGCTGTACCAATCTTCTCATCTAGCTTTCAGAAAGAAAGAAAACATACGCTTCACAGAAATTAAATGTTATCAACGTGTGTTTAGACATTTATCTTTTATCTGCTGATAACCCACACACACACTAATAAAAACACGTATTTTATCTTTGTGAGGACCTTTTGTTTTTGACTACATTCTTCACTATAACAATAAGAATAGCCATGAACTGACCACCATTTTAATTCGCAGCACACACAAATACGAAACCTGATCTAACCTCATGTAATAAGTGAGAATGAACCCAGGTCACCTCACTTTGCAATAATAACCTCTGAGAATTTCAGTCTAAAACTGGATCTGAGGCTGATAAAAGAATATATCTGTTTTATAAATCTCCTTTCTTCTTTTCTTTTATCTCTTAACTTTCTCTTTTATGGACGTCAGATCTAAAATCAAAGAGAACTGAACTGAACTGAAACTCGCAGACAAAAAAACCTTCTACACATTTGTTCGTTCTCAGCCGTGACTTTGATGCCCACTGAGCTTCTGCAAGTGAATTACGCCCCCACATATATTCCAATCTTAGAGAACATTTCACACTGTTCACACTCACTACTCGCAGCACTGAAATAACACTACAGTTATGCAGATTTGTCGTTAAATACTGTGCATGAATGACTTGGGGACGGTGGTGGATTGTGGATGAATGGATGAACATAAAACTACATCTAACACCGGACAATGTTATGTTATGTTATGTTATGTTAATTCTTATGTGTATGTTTGTGTGTCTGAGTCTGTGCTGACCTTGTCTGATTTCATCCGCCGTTCTGTCGATGAGAACGTAGAGCGACCACACCACGCAGGTGATGGCGATGACGTGGAAGGTGACCGAGCACATGATCTTCCTTCTCTCGCTCGCCGTCATCTGTAGTTTCTCCCACTGCAGCAGACAGGACAAAGGAAGGACATTCAAAAAAGGTCAAAAGAGGAACACAATGCATTTCACACAGAGAAAAACAAAAGCTTTCAAACACAAACTTAACACTTTAACTGTTGGCTGTCTCGGCTGTTTTCTGGAGCAGCTCAGAGTGTGAGCTAAATATTTTATGGTGAGCAGTCAGCTACTGTGATCAAGATCCAATGCTACATAAAGCTTCTTGGCAGGGTGAGTAGGATAGAAAAGAAAAGTGGCATACAGCACTGAGCACAAAGGCCAGCTACCCTGCTGCCTGCCAGCCAGCTCAGTTAACACACTGTAGCACCTTGTCTGTCACTGGCTGCACAATACATCAGGAAATGAGCCCAGCGATTCAAGGAAAACACAAAATACAATATCAGCATACAAGTTGTGTAGACTCTCCCAGCATCCAAATGCATTACTCACATATTCATTGTTGAAATGGCAAGATTGCAGGGTCACTTTGACAAGAAGCGAGTATGAGATCAATCCAAGCATCCTTTGATAAACACTTCATACCAAGACCGTCATCCTCATCTCATCTCGAATTTCTCTGTGCGCCCACTCAAGAGCAACTTCAATGTTCACCATTGGGATTCAGAGGCCATTAACAGCGGAGCATTTGTTTAAGGCCTTTTGTGCAGCTAATGAAGGGTGGAGAAATTTTAATTAGAGTGTCCTGCTATCTTCAGGCCACAGTGATTGATAAGAGCCTTTAATGGAAGTGTTCTGCCTCTAAAAAGTTCCGCTTATGAAAACGGCTTCAAAGCTCAGTGTCAGGCTTGTGTTATCTGCGTGACAAATTTGAGACAGCTTTTGCCATTTTCAGCTTCATAACAAAGGAGTCTTAATTTATTAACTGAGACTGAACTAACAAATATGAGAATTAATTGACTTTACGTCCCACTTCATACAAACATGTACACATACAAACTATGTCTTACCTTGCGCAGCGGTTTGAGCTTGGTCTCCATGATGAACTCATATTTACAGAGCTCACAGCAGCGAGTGTCAGAGCTCTTGATCCACTGCTGTAGACAGGCCTGGTGGACAAACCGCAGGCTCCCCGTGCAGTGGCATGGTGTGATCAGAGGACTCTCGTCATCCCCTTCACAGTGACAAATCCTACGGGAGCCAAAGAATACAGTCAACACTAAGCTAAAGGCAAGACAGCTGTAACAGAAGGAAGACAGGGGGGGAGGAAAGATCAAAAAGAGAAAAGTTGGCAGGCAAAGCTGACGGATATTTCACCAAACTCGAGCAAACTTGAATTTTGGAGGATATATGTCGGCGAACTTGTAGCGTTCTCTAGTAGTACGTATAATAGGACAAGGTGTTTAGAAAATGCTCATACCCAGATACAGATATGCCATAGATATATAGATATGAAACACAGTTAGGTGGAATATAATTTCCCAAATATAAAAGAATATTAACACCCTGAACACAGATTCAATACATGTCCCACATAAATAAACCCTATCAAGACAAACTAATTTGATTAAATGCACTTCATTTGCAAATCAAGATGACATTTTCAGAGAATAATCTTCTGTGTTCTTGCAACGTAGAAGTGCAAAATTGAACACAGAAAATCTAACCTCAGATACCCTGCAGTTGGGGCAGCAGCAATCTTAGTTTTGGTGTTGGAATAACTGACACATTTATAAGTTGCCTGTAATGATCAGCATTTTAGGTTGACAAATACAGGAAGAGCAGACTATGTAATCAACAGCGTTGTGCATACAGTTTCTCAACACTGTTTTTTTTATCAGATGAACTCAACTGCCCCTTCATCAACACCACTGTTCATGTTACAAATGTGTTTTGTTTTGTTGTCGCAACTTTTTAAAGCTTCTGTTATTTGTTGAAATGCTACTGCATGCAACTGTATTCAGTCTGACAGGTGTATGCAATATTGTGTTCAGCCCCTGTAGATGCTTGCAGAGTCTTCTGTAAGGTATTCTGGGCACAGATAGCAACAACTGGAACATTTGATTAGGTGTGTGCAACCTCTAAAGACTGCTGGACAGGTTTTTCTCAGTAAGAGGAACAAATCAGATCTTTTAATATCAGACCGGAGCGGTCCCCCTCTCGTCCTTAAGATTACATAAATCGGACACTATCTGACAGGCTGGAGGACGGCAGCTATTAATCAGCCCACACTAAGAAGGAGTGTATTTGTCTCAGTCTGCCTGTTCAGTGTAAGTGAGAGTCTGTCTGTTCAACTGCTGCTGAGACAGATTGTGTGAGAATCCAGACTATGTACACACTTACACCAGTAAGTCAGTCAGAGTCTGCCACAGCAGTGAAATTCAAAATGAAGGGTTGGAAAACGTTATTATTGCAACTTATTGCCTCTAAGTTAAGTCAATATCACACGCACACACCCTACATGGAGGAAGAGGAAGCTAAAGTCATTATGATCTCAGAATTCAAAAGTCAGGACGTTGACCTTGTTGTGACTGTTCAGACCAGGACAGAGTGCTCAGTAAATGAGGAATAAGCCCAAAAATCAGCTGCTGCTTGTTCCACCACAACACAATTTTAATTAAAGGTCAGCCTAATGTCTCTGGCTAGACTAACAGAGCAATTGTAAAGGGAGGAAAATCTGCTATAGTGTAGGATAGAATGCATGCACATTTTCCTGCAGAGCCTTCATAGATAAATGAAGCAGCTATACTTCAAACTCACTTTTTCTACCAATTTCTATCAGCGGATGCATAAACTAGCAAAGACTTCTACTATGTTTTCCCCAGAGTGAGTTGCAGAGTGCAGTGGCACCTCTCTCTGGGGAAGAAGAAACAAGTAAACAAAAGCATGGAAAGAGGGAAGAGAGGGGGAAGAGAGCAGGTTTTTTTTTTATCAAACGGGACTGGTTCAGGGGAGGATAAGAACACATGAAGACACACATGCACACCCACATGTGCCCCCACACATTAGAAAGTGAGCGAGCAAGATAACGTCTATTTCCAGACTCTACTGATCTGGCCAAAGCGTTACAAGATTAAAAGACAAAGTGAACGAAGGAGGATAAAAATAGGTCATTTCTACGGATTTCTCAAACAGAGGAGGAGGAGGAGGGAGTGCAATGAGGACTGAGGGATTAAAGGATAGACGAGGCATAATTAACATCTCTAGAAGAGGCTTTTTTTCCTGTTGGTTATGGCCTGGCTGCTTTGTTTGTGTTTGTTTGCATGGATTGCAAGATGAACTGCAGATTTTCATCCCACACATACTGTATTCCTATTTCAATTAAAAAAAAAAAAAAAAAAAAAAAAAAAAAAAAAAGAATCAGCCTAAGGACTTGGACTCTCTTTTGGTGCTCATATCAAAGGCTGGTCAGATTTAACAAATTATTCTAATGTTTATGTGGATTCTTTATAAGCGTAGGAGGGGATAACCGTAGCAAAATCCCTACACCTCTACATGGAGCCACGGTGGAAATAAAATGATCAGTAAGCAGCATGAGTGGAATCGTCTGTTCTTCTGTCAAGAAATGTAGGTTTTTGCATTGGCTGCTAGAAACAACCTGGATTGTATATAGTGCTTCAAAATGCACCATGAAGATTGAAATCTCACAAATGGAGAACAAGCACAGAGAACTCAGTTTTGTCATTCAGACATATGAACATAATAATTTTGCAGATTTACAGCTAAATTATCTGTATCTGTGTCAGCAGCAGCACGTTCCAAGCACCGTTAGGCATGGGAGGGAAGTTAAAATTTAATTTGCATCACTTGAGCAGCCAAAACACTCCCGGTTTAACAGTAATTTTAAGATGGCAGATGCACCGTTAGAGTATGTCAACATTAAAATGTGAGAAGCAAAACAGAGTTGGGAAATCACAAGCACCACAAGCTGAAAGGGAAACAAGCTCGGCAGTATTACAGCCCTGGCATTCGCTTTCTTCCTGTTCTCACTTGTCTGTTTCCTGGTACTTTTTCTCCTGTGGCATTCAGATGATCTTTGCACTCCACTCTCTCAGTGTGTCGCTTTAACATCCCCTCCCTCCAGCTACTCCTTGTTCTGCCCTCATCCTGAAATGTTTATATATTAATTCTCAAATGAATTTTTTAACACCAATCTGTTTTTTTCTTTCTTCTGCTAAACAGATTTTCATTGGGGTGGTATGGGGCAGAGTGTGACATCTGAGGCATTTTGTTCTCTCCTGTTCTCAGCCTGTTTTCAGTCTCAACAGTTTAAGCTCTACACTCTAGCAGAGACACGCTGATCATAGAAAAACACAATTGAATTAGCAGCAGCACCACTAGGAGCCATCTACCTATTTCCTCTTTTCGCCTCTCTACACGTCTTAAGAGGTTACTTGTCTCTCTTTGTGGGCCCATGCTTGCCTTGAAAGAGAATATTAAATTTCCTAAGAAGAAGCTTATCTTTCGGAGGAAGGTTAAGGAATTACACAGACTCTAGCTGGTTTGTATTACAGATGTAAAAGCTTAAAAGGTACCCTATGGAGGTTTTGAATACCAGAAGCTCTTTGGAGACATGTTTTTGCTGGTCCTCAACTAGTACGTGCATGAGAATGACAGAGGGCGATATTGCAAAATGTCTAAGAGTGTGCAAGCCATAAAAACACAAAGAAGAGGAGAAGAGATGAATCAAAAACTGGAGACGGCGTAAAGGCAGTCAAAACAAAGAAACGTATGACTGAATGTAATAACTGGCATTTACTTCAAAGAAAGAGTTAAATGATGTGTTTATACGCCTCTCTGCTGATCATCAGATGCAGGCAGTAATGTGTCAAGTTACAGAACAAAGCACCGTGTAAAAGGTAGGTAAGAAGATAACTACTAGCTGAGGTAAATACAAGCTTTTTAAATAATCATAGAAATCAGCTTTGGAACTATTTTATGAGAAAGTTAATGCATTCAATATGTTTGCTAGGGTACCCACAATGCATTTTGAGTAGGAACACTTAATGCTAATATAACTCTATTTTTTTCCTCTAAGGTTTTTCTAAAAGGTGACATTTCTGATTAGGAAATAGTCTAAGTCTCCTCTTATCAGACTTCCAACTGTTATGTTTTGAAATGTTGTCAATAAAAGAGCTGGCTAATAATTAACGCTCTATTTGTCTGTGGAAAACACCCACACACCCACACACATGCATTTTTACAGGTGAGGTCAGCCTTTGCTTTGAGCTCACGTTTTAAGCCACCTGACAGAAAGCTGGCATGATGTGTTTGTGTGAATGTGTGTGCAGTCAGAGACTATGCAAACTATTTGAAGCCAATAATCTCCCTCCTGATCTCCGGCTTTCACCTCGCCAATTCTGAGGTCATGTTTCTCTACCAGCCCACAGCTGACGTATAAGACGTCTAATCTGAGACACAGTACATACACAGACCACAGCTGAGGGGGCATCAAAGACAGACCTATATGATTGATGATGATGATTTTTTTTTTTGTGTGTTTTAGACTCAACTCTCATCAATCCAGTGAACTGCTCCCAGGCAGAGTATTGACACAGATACTGTGACCCAGAGGGGCTCAATATTCCTTTCCTTGGCAACTTACCGCTAGCAAACCTCATGTGTAGGGGCCACACAGCCATGACCTGGTCGGTAATCAAATATTACTCAGTCTGTCCCTCCTACCACGGCCAAGCAGATTGTAGAAAAACTGTCATGGGAAAAAGACTGATGACAGCCCAGTTGACCCAATCAGACAGATGCCATAGGTTCAAAACCATTTATTGTACCCGGTGTGTCTCTGTTCCACTATTTATCAGACAGACACGCACTCCATTCCTCAATACTATTAAATTCTCTAGCCTAACCTCTGCTCCTCTATATTTTCCTTAACATTGCCATTGCCCCTGTTCCTGCCTTTACTACAAAGCATGAAGCTTATGGGCAAAATCAATCACAAATTTCAGCAGCCCATGTAAGACACTTTAAGGCCTCATCGATCTTTTAACGGTGAAATATTATTTAAAAAACTCGTCTTGACAGCACAGTGAAAAAAATGGCAGAGCACTGAGCTAACAGTGAAACGAAATGAAATGGTATGAAATGAAATGAAGCCACATTTTTGCTCTAGACACACACACACACACAAGGGGTTGAATCAGGACAGCTGAGGGTGAGGGTGTTGCAGTGTGTGTGTAGACTAAAGCGTCTATGTGTCAGGTTCTTCTGATTAACAGGTCCACTCCGGGCGGGGGTTTTGAGGACAAATGCAGCTGAATGCTGGGTAGTTACACTACAGGATGAGAAGCTCTCCACTACTCCACAGGGCTCTGGGGTTCACTGCCACGTTAACGGCACAGGGGTGGTCTGGGCTCTACCAAGTCACAGTAAGGGTGGGTGTAGATTACACCATCCAGACAGTCACCCACCTGCAGCAGTCCCCAGATAGCGAATAGGGTGACAGTGGCCCAGTTTTCTCTGACAAAGGGGATGGGCAGCAGTCCAAGTCGCTGTCCTCATCCATATAGCACAGGGGGGCTAGAAGAGCGCCTGGCCCAACCACGGTGACTGTATCTGGGGTTGCCAGCTGGCCCGTTCCCTTTGTGGCTGGACTGGACCGGTCCTCCTCAAACACGTCATCATCTCCCAGTAGATCCTCAGGGGGGAACCCTGACTCGCTGCCTTCCAGCAGGGCACTAGAGGACTTGGTGATGTGGAGGTGAGAGGCATAGCTGCCCAGCTCAGAGCACTGCAGGCTGGCCGAGGTAGAGGATCGAGAGAAGGGGAGGAGGAGACGGAGGAAATTGGCGCTTGGGGAGGGATGTTGGTGGAGGTGGGTGTTGGAAAGAGGAGGAGGAGGGGCAATGACAGAAGGGTCAGATGGAAAACAATTGGCGGGAGGAACGCTCAACATGTACTTATAGTTGTTGGTGAAGGATGGGACGAGGTGGGGGTGGGTGCGTGTTGAGAAGGTTGGATTTGGGTGCTGGTGTGCGGGTGCTGTAGCCGCAGCCAGCTTGCCATTGAGTGTGTGCGCCCTTCGATCCAAGCAGGGCGGCTGAGCAGGCTCAGGCTTCAGCTCCAGCTCTCCCTCGGAGCAGGTGCGATCTATGAAGTGCAGGCCACGACAGAGACTGTCCACGCGCTGGCCCACGTCATTCAGAGACACAGAAAACCTGAGCGAGCCGTTAGGTTGGATGTTGACGGAGGATGGGCGGAGCAGAGAGAGCCAGTCTCGTTGTTTAGTGTGTTTGGAGGCTGGTGGGGCGTCTGTGCAGAAGGTGGTCACTGAAATACCTCCTGAGCCTTGACGGGTTTTACCATTAGAATTCAACAGAACCACTGCAGTCTGCTTCTGACAGTCCTGATGCTGACTGCTGGTGTCAAAGTGTTTGTGCATGTGTATTTATGAGAGGAACATGTGAGAAACGACAGTGGTGAAGGACAGCAGGAGAAGGAGCGGGGAAAGGGCAAAAAAGAGAAATGGAAAAGACATCATGCATTTGAAATCAAAGGAATCTGGATAAAAGGAGATAAAAGGTTTTGGAGGCTCTGCCTGAAAATACCAGACAAGACTAGACGACCCATGTTACAATCACATCCATTTTACAGCAGGTTACACGCAACCAGGGCTACTCCACACACTGCCACTGTGTTGTTCAAAGGTAAAGGGTAAATCAACACCCCCCACTGGTAAGGCTCTTAACCAGTAATGGACTGCTAAATAGATCAAATTTATTGTCCTCAGGTGTTCACATCACTCAGTGGCAGTAAGAGTGAAATGAAGCTGAAGTGGTTTGTACCTGCAGATGTCCTGGCTGGAGGGGGATACTGATGTCCTCGAGAAACTGCATGGAGCGTTGACGGAAGTCGGGCTCCCCGCCTGAGGAACAAAACAAATGCACAAAACAAGGCAGTTTAGGATAGACAATACAATAATGAGATGTCTTAGTGAAACCTTCAGGCAAAATAACTACTGTATTATTCAACAAACAGGATCAAATCATATCGCTGCCAGGAAAGATCCAGTGTGGTGAGAATTATCGGGCTGTCAGCACTGGAATCTGATCCTTACAGAAAGAGTAAAAACACGTCACACACTGATGCACAGGGTGATAAAAAGGGAAACCACAATACTGGCAGTTAATCTATCTGATTAAAGTAGTGCCAGGCAAAATCTGTCTCAGTGCGTCACGGAGCAGGAAAAACACGACGCTGCCACAAAGTGAGGGAGGCAGACTGCGAGACAGAGGGAGAGTTATAAAGAATGAGGTGCCGAGAAAAGCACAGGTGGGGCTGGAGGCTGTGGAGCCTCCACAGAGAATTTTTAAACAGGTGCACCTGCAGGTACAAGGCTATTAAAAAAAATACCCGCAGTATTATTCATTGTAGCTTTCACCGATTGGTGAGGACTACTTAAAATGGTCTTGAATTTCAAAAGGAAACTTCTGGTTCATTACCATTTGAGTTTATTTAAGAAGTTGTGGCCATAATTTTTACTGACTATAATCACATGTCACTGAGCATATTTACTGCTGAGATCTAGGAACACGACTACTACTACAAAGTCCGATGAGGTAAGAAACACGAGCGGTCAGACAATCAGACAGGCTGTAAACACACCAACAGTTTGGCTGGATTATCCACTTTATTTGGAAGAAAATAAACGAAAGTGAGAATACATGAAATGTCAGTGATAAAGTTGCCTTCAGGCAAAGTCGGCAGAATGTGAAGAATAAGAAAATCATTTACAAGTTATTCCAACTTAGTACTGTTCATACATTATTCTAAGCTGGTTCTAGCCTTGTAGTCACATCACTTAAATACTCAATAATTGCTACTTCTGCTGTGTTACAAATTTGGAGTTGTTCATTAACACATGCAATGAGATACAAACTCCAAGGCTCCTTTTCAATTAGCTGAATCAATTGTATTAGTGTTAATATTGGATTTTAATTGGATGTAACTGCCAGCAACGGTGGCTTTTCAGACTTTTTTCTCGATGATTTGTTGTCATTTGTGTAGTTGTTATTATAGAGAGGGAGATATTGTTGCTGTAAGAAAATCCTGATATCACCAACTTGGAGATTGACATGAACGTTTTTTCTCCAGTCAGCCTGAAACTGACTATAACTGTGAAAATGTCTGACTGTATGATCATCTGGCTCACTTCTCTTTAGCAATGTTGCCCAATTCCACATCTCAGCATTTAACATAGTTCATACACTGGTATCATCACCCATGGGAATGATGGCCAAAACTACAAAAACTAGACTGTTACATCCTTTAAAAGAAATAGTTTGACCTTGTAGGAAATTTGGAAAAGGCTACAGCCAGCAGCAGGTTAACAGTGACTTCCTGGAGTCACACACATGGTGGCAACAAGACTCCATTATGTTTTTAACCTTTGGACAGAGCCAGGCTAGCTGTTGCCCTTTGTTTACAGCAGTTATGCTAAGATAAGCTAACCGTCATCTGGTTCCAGTTTCATATTTGCTGTAAAAACATGAAAGTGGTATCAATCTTCTCACTTAACTCGCAACAAGAAAGTGAACACGAATATTTCCTAAATGTCGGACTATCCCCTCAACACAGCGTCCCGGGGCTCTTACACAGTGACTGCCACAGACTGGGCAGGGAACATAAAGAACAGGATCAGATAGTGTTTGGGTTGCTAACCTAAAGACACAGGGGTTCTGGCAATTTCAACGAGAAACTAATTACCTATTGATTTCATTTCTAACTAAGGGGAAATTTATAGCTCATCGCCTGACACTGGTCGATAGGAAATTCAATGCTCAGCTTTGTCCTTCAGCCTGTTTTTCTGACTGTACATGAGCAGCACGATCCTCTTTAACTGGCTTTTTTCAGACATGCTCTCCCTCTCTTTTGTATTGTTGTTATTTAATAGTTAATTTTAGGTTGCATTTTCACCAGCTTATTTGATTTCTCTAAAATATTCCATTTCATTTACTTATTCTAATAGTTCACATTCAAGCGTGCTGCTTGGTGCTCCTGCAGGAAAATGAACAGACAGCTCTGAGAAGTGGCTGAGAAACAAAAAGATCACATCAAAGCAATAAAACATTATTATTTTGCTGCTAGCTCTGCTGTATATTTATCTATGTAGGTGGAACATGCTGCTTCAGCGTTACACTTACAGAACAATAACCACAAACAAGAAACTGATGACATATGCCGAGTTAAAGCCTTGTGTGACTGAATTCTGACTGCAGACTGATAAAAAAAGAGGTGGATCATAATTGCACTGATGACTCTGGGTGGTAATCTTTATACCTTATTTTATTCTAGGTGTGTGTAAATATAATGTTCCTATACCATCTTGCCTGTTAATCATTCATATTGCCATCTGGCAACAGATACGAACAAACTGTCACTGTCAAACAGTCAAATAACAGGGTGATAACACAGTTGAAATAGTAATGATTAACTTCCCAACAGTGCATATGACTCTTCAGATTTCTATTCTGCTCTCACAGCTGCCCTCTCCTGTGACGAGGACCTTTGATGAGTAAATGAGTGGCTGCGTTTAATGGATAACCACAACACTGCAAGCGATGATATTTCAACAACTGGTGATAAATTGTGTTAGATGGCTTCGATACTTGCCACCTTTTACTTTCGAAACTGTAAACTGTGTAAAGAAGCATACTGTGAGGTGTTAATTAGATAAAATCCAGCCTCACATCATATTCTCACTGTAATGAACACCTGTTTATTGTGCTAGGTGAAACAGTTTCCCAGTATATTATCATAACTACTCATTTAACCTCTCTCCTTGAGGACTCCCACCCTCCACACGCATCCTTCATCCATGCATAAATTACTCTCTTTCCTGCTTGTTATACCTTCTCTTATTCCTCTAACACACCTCACATCTGCTATTACTTCAGCCTCCATTCTTCTTTTACCGTCCCTACCTGGAGAGAAGTACAGCTCTCATTTTCTAGTCACAGGGGCCTTTCAAAGAATAACCTTCAAGGAACAATGAATCACTGTCCCCCAGTGTGACACTTCTAACAAGCTGGACACATGTGAATGGGCCAGGTGTTGACAAGATGCTAACAGAAAGGCAACACAGAAAATAAGCACAACAGGTTATTATTAACCTTTAAAACAGTACAAAACAATCCCAAGATGTCACATCATCAATATTACTTCCACAAACAATCAAACAATCCACTTACCAGCGTTCCCCCTAGCTTTCAACCATATCACATGGTCTTCATCAATGGACAGAGTTTGCTCAGTTGTGATGGAGGTCAAACTGTTGACATGAATGAGGTAGGCCATGTGATACAGTGCAAAGGAAAGTAAGAAGGCCTTGAGTTGGGACTGTTTTGTCAAAACGACTGTTTCCAAAATCAAAAATGCAATTTAAAGGAATAGTTTGGCAAAAAGCTTTATTTACTTTTTTGCCAAAGGTTAAATGGGAAAGATCAACACCACTCAACAGCTGGTTAGCTTAGCATAAAGACTAGAAACAGGGGTAAAAGCTAGCTTGGCTCACACAACCCCTGGGCTAGCTGTTTCCTCTTGTTACCAGTCTTTATGCTAAGATAACCGTCTGCTGGCTGTAGCTTCATTTTTAATGGACAGATATGAGCGGCATCTTCTCATGTAACTCTCAGCAACAAAATGTATATCTTTCCCAAAATGTCAAACATTTCTTTTAATACTTAACTTTTAAGCCTATATAGAGTGTGAGTCCTTAATAATAATAATCTACTATTAGTGAAATCGTAACAGATACTGAGCTCACGTGTGAACAGATTCATCTTCAAGACAACTGAGCAAATTGGTGAAGACCACTGATACCAGATAAATCTCCTAAGTGGACCTGAAGTTGTTAAAAGATGAAAGGATTTTGTGCTTAATGTAACAAATTTGTTCTAAACTAAGATTTAAGTGACATAAAAGTGACTGATGAAGATTTGAAGTTATTCCACTTGACTTCTGGCTGCCTGAACAGGGATTATATTGTTTGTCTGTATGATCTTTCCATTGATTCACTGGAGACTAAGAATATGTATCCATCTATAAACTTGGCGCAGGGTTAATCTGAGTTAGGGTGTATTAATGCTGAGATGTTTTTTCAAGCATTATGCAACAGCCTTGTGCAAACGTATGATAAATCAAATCTTTAATAAGCAAGTTCTTTTATTATTCAACTGCAATCGCAGTTTTTTTTTCTCCCTCTAGATGACTCATTTTCATTTTAAGTTTCTCCCCAGCTCTCACAAGGTCACACTTCAATCAAAAGTGAGGATCCCAGGTATATACAGTTAGTGTCACGTCATTATAAGCCAAGTGCAGGCTGTGCTGATAATGTATATCACACTACATTCCAGCAGCATTTCAATGCAACTGCATCATGGCTCAAGGATATTCAAACTGTCACCATCTGTAAGAGACTTACAACAAAAGAGGAAGGGGTTAGATGGGTCAAGAGGAAAGGCTAGTTTTTATGATTATAGACTGGTAAAGTATACAATCACTATATATCAATAGAGCTGTGTCAAGTATGAAGCAGGAGCAAATCGCTGCAAAATTCAGTCACAGACCTAATCTCTTCTTCTGACACCAAGCAAGTGCAGAAAATCCACTGTCAGCTTAGATGCTATTTTTCATAAGCTACTCTAAGAAAAAGTCAAACACTTTTTTTTTTATTGAGAAACTACAAGCACATTGGCGCCGGGGTGATTTGGGAGCAGCAGATTTTGCAGAACGCCAAAGGAAAGCTGGTTGATTTGACCGGCCAATCATTTCTCTGGCACTTTGGACTATATTAAATCATGCCAATCTACATGCTTCAATGGGATCTCATGTTGGCTGGCAGAAACTGGCAATCAGTACAATTCCTTCAACTTCAACAGGCTTTGAAGAAGAGAAAATACAATTTAAAATAATTTTATTATTACTTAACCCAACTTCATGGGTTGTTATTTATTGAGATATTCAACATTTAAAGTAACTGTCCTCTACTCTCACAAGGCAGTTTCTGTTTACAGGAAAACAGATGATTATCAGCGATACAAAGAGAAGATCGTAAACAATACTGTAAATACTTCATGGAAATGGACTGTTGATTTGAAGGGAGTGGTGCCGTGTTCATGTCATATGAGACGCATGGTAGAGATGGTAGATATTCCCATCGAGCGGATAACTGATGATGATAACACAGCTGGCTGATAACATTCGACACTGATATGTTAATATAATATTTTTTTGACCAGTACAATAGCACTTTGGACACAGATGATTTGGTCTTTTAAGAGCTCTGTTTGTTTGATACTTAAGTGTTTGTTGGAATTCTGTAATAGCTTTAGAGCTGACATGATTATTTGATTAATCCTTTAGTAGATCAACAGAAAATTTGATAATTGACTTATCTTTTCAGTCACTTATAAGAAATCTTTTGAGCAAAACTGCTGAACATTTTCTTGTGCTAGCTCCTCCAGTGCGAGGACTTGCTGCTTTTCTCTGTTACATATGGTAGAAAACTGAATATCTTTGGGTTTTGGATGTTGGTCAGACTAAATAAGCAATTTGAAGATATTATCTTGAGCTCTGAGAATATATAATGGCTATAAGTATTTCACTGCTTTCTGATGTTTTTCAGAAAAACAATCAAACAAACAAAAATAATCATTATAGTTGCAGCCCTAAATAGTGAGCATGACCCACTATTGTAGCAGTGATTGTGTGATTGGGCTGTCATTTTACAACTTTGCAGACAAATAAACAATAATGGCACTTTCCACCAAAAGCATTTTGTAATGAAATCATTTAAGTCTGGTTTCTCCGAGGAAGGGAGCCAGCTTCAGCTTCAGCAGCAGAAAATGAGCAATGCTGCCAGACTGAGCAATTCAGCATAGAAAAATGAAAAATATGATGTGTTCTAAGAAATTAACAATTAACTTCACTTTCTACAGAATAGTGGTTTGGCTCAGTGCCTGCTTTTAACATCAGTGCTCCGCCAAGCTGAACAGAGCAGCAGAACTGGTCCCTCAGAGATCTGGAGGAAAGACCCAGGTTGTGCTCTGTAGCAATGGAGCCTGAAACACCAAAAACTGCAGCAGCTTGAATTTTAGAGCACCACCAGATGTTTGGCTGAGTATCAGCAGCCCACTGAGCGGTGGGTCGCTGCTTTGTGTCTTTATGAGGACTGTAATACTTTAATTCCTTCCCAAACAGTGTAGGAGGCATCGCACAGCTCCCTGGCACTGTGCTAAAGAGAGAAACGGCTACAGCTAAGCCTCCTGACCTCACTGAGTGGAAACTCGACTCACGCCAAATCAACGGGTAATCCTCAGCCCACACTCTGTGCTCAGATAAACCTTTCACGGCTGCTTTTGTATGTTCAACACTGACCGTTCTTTCATATTATGAAAAAATGCTGGTTATTTGCCCACAGCTCCACCTCCCTTTCACCATTCTCCAGATAATTTCTTTTTAAAAGATAAAAGACACTTTCTGTACGAATGCATCAATGAAACAAACCATATAGAGCAGATGAGAGATAACGAGTTTCTGGCTTTGGATGCACATATGTTTCCATCTAAGACCATACACCTTAATACCCCGCAGCGACAAGCTCCCTGATGGAGGCAATATCATCTTTATGAAACACTTTACCCCCTGGCTAAATGCTGCAGCTTGTTTTCCTGTTATTATATAAACCTCACTCATGACAGGTGTGTGTCTCATGACAGGGTGTTACTAGTAACTGGATATCTAGAACATAGATGTTTTTCTGAGTCATCCTCAGAACGTGGAATGATTAAAGAACACACAGCAGTTCAGTGACTGTCTACGTGAAAAACGTTAGAAGCTAGATCCTGCCAGGTTATCAGTATAAAACTAGAGCAAGTGCTTTGACAGAATTAACAAATTCTTTGGATGTTTGAGCTTTCACATACACATTATCCAGACTGCATTTCCCTGCCAAGCTGGAGATGTTACGAAATATCCCTCTCACGCTGATGCTGTGGTTATTTATGTAGAGAGAGATCTTTTAAATAGGTCAACAATTGGATTCGAGCACATTCATTTTTGATCCGATCTGACACGAGCCGATGTGATTCAGCTTGAATCTGTGCCATGTGAAGCAATGTAGGGTTTGTTTTGGTGTCCTTATTCCAAGTCCGGCGGAAGTTCATGTGGAAATTAATGAAAACAATCAAGTCGGGATCAGCCATTAAAACTGCATCTCAGACAGACAAGTCACGTGTTAATTAAGTGATCTTATCACCTGTGCGTTTTACTGTGATCCAAAAACTGCTTTTTATCTTTCATTTTCTGGGGCTTTGCAACATAAATGAACTTGACCTACATTCTATATTCTTTCAGCAAATGGAATATTTGAGTCACTGCTGGAAACATGAAAATCTTCCATCTCGTCCTGCCAATACAGCAGAGAGCAGGGAAACTTGTAAATGCACTGCATATATGCATAAAATCATCGTCTGTAGTCTCACAGATCATATTCTGATGTAAGCAGCTTCACGGCATAGTGGTTTGAGGACAGTGTGTTACTGAAAATATATTACACCTCTACCGTAATCCGCCGTTAGTCTTTTACAGTCTCTCAAGAGTTTGGAGATGACTTTTTGTACTATTTCCTCACTCACTCAATCCAAAGTGGTCTAATGGTTCATAACTTTCTTTAACCACAGACTCTCAGCAGACTTGTCTGTCCAGAGTACAATTAATACAGATTTTAGAACCTGCCAGTCGGAGGTATTTCCCTTTAGGAAGGAGCAGAAACACCAGCTGGCACGCTGACTGCTGATTATTAATTAAAGCTGTCAAACTTAAGAGCCTTGTTCATACTTTATGTCTATCACTCCATTATGCACACATTTGTCAGAGGAATGGCGGTTTAGGTAGGACATTCAATGACAATGAATAGCGTCTGGAAACCGTTAATTAAATAAATTGACACCTCGAATTACGGATGAGATACCTGGAATTTCATATCTCCTGTGTGTTTGTCTGAATTTCTTCAACTACAGGGGATGTTCTGAGCCAAAGTACAAGATAGATTTTAATTGATCCATTTCAGCTATTTAAAGCCCTGTCCTGACTATCAAGCCAAACTATCCCTCGATAGCACCTCTAGACAGTTTAGCGTCTCTCCACAGACACTTAAAAAAATACAATTGGAAACTGAGGGTAACAATCTACCTAATACCCTTAAAGCTCACTATTTAAGACATTAAATCTGTCCAAAAATCAAGGAGTCTTCAGGATGTTCAGGATGTTCTGGTGTGGATTATTTCTTGGCCAGGAAACATCAAATTACATTTCGATTTTTGTACAGTTTAACCAAAGAAGAGTTTATGTGTTAACTACTGAGCTTCACTGTTGTAAGGAGTCAGATTTTGTTGTTACCTTTATACAGAGCCAAGCTCGTTGTTAACTCGTTGCAACTTTAATGAGTCTCAGTTTCATAACACATTTCATAATTTTTATCAGCTACCAAAGGTCATTGATCTGGATGTGATGACTGTGATTTTCCACACTGGACAACCACATGAGCACAAGTTCACAGATCGTTATGTCACTTTTTAATAAGTGCACTTTAGAGCTATTACTCAGTCTGAAACTTGTGAACATTTGATTTTGCAGCTGCACTTTCTGGTTTGACTTTGACAGACTTTGTACTCACTTGTGGTGATGATAAATGGATTAAACTGGGGATGTGGTCAGTTGGGCCACTCATATTGCCTTCCTAAATATACTCTGTTATAAAGCTGCAGTGTTTGGATCTCTCAAATTCAACTGGTGAGCAATTGTTAACGTGTGCAAGTAAGTATAGTAAATGTATAGTATTAAATACAATATTTTACATGTCTCAGGCCATGATCAGGTTCATAAAACTGAGCAGCTGCACTACTTGTTCATTTGTTATCTGCTATAAAATAGAAATAGAGTTCTCTTAAACTGTGAATTCAATTCTGTAAATGCCATAATTAATTGGTGAGTCCATTTTTATAAAGTGGTCAGTGTTTGTTTTATGAAGCCATACAGTATAGTCCTTTCTAGTCTGGGACCGGCACATTGTCTTAGAAAACAGTATTTATGTTGAACCATAACTGTAACCCTGAGAATGAATGTTGGTCTATTTATCACCAAGGTGCAGTAACTCCCATTGAGCTCACAGCTAGAGAACGACTAGCTTGTGGATCAAACGTTATTGTCGGAGCGGTCCCATGGTGATGATGCGACCCTGACATCTATTAGCACAAGTAAAGGGTTTATCCTCTAAGAGGCTCAAGAGAACAAGTACTGAAACCCTGAAGCTAGATTCGATGCAGGCCGTAGCTTTGCCTGAGGGAGCAATGGAGAGGAGAGGGAGGAGAGACATGAGAAAACAGAGAAAGACAGGAGTCACCGAGGACAGAGGTTTGTACAGTGTCTGACAGTGAGCCACACCAAGCTGACGAGCTGAGGTGTAAAGACACGTCTGTTCTGTGGAGGTCGATCAGTGAGGGAGTTCTGATTGGGGTGATGTGATGCGAGAGAGGCAGGTTATCTATCAGTCGCTCTAACGCCGCTGCATATCTATCTGTTCTGTCAATCTCAGCCTCCACAGCTCACCTCACTGACGCCCTCCTGTCTTCATTCTTTCTTTTCTCTCTCTGTGAAGGCCATACATCATTCATTCAAATTTTTCCATTTGTGTGTACTTTGCTCACCTTTGATATATTGCTGGACCTGCTTGCTGAATGACCCAGAGGCTTCTCATTCTGCAATAGAGGAAACAAAAGAAAACTCCAGTGAGTGAAAACACATTCAAACACAGGAAAGAAATGCTGTAAATCTACATATGATTCCTGCACACTGAGAGCTGGCATGTGCCCCATAATTACTATCTGCATCACATTTTATTTGTAATGAATGGTTATGTATAATGAGTAGCTGTTTGACATTAACATGTAATTCACATTTGACCAACTGAAACAGAGCCGACATGTAAAATCCACATGTGTAACACCGACCACGTGGATTCATCCTCTGGGTACCATGAATGTCTGCACCAAATTTCATGTCAGTCCATCCTGTTATTTGAGATATTTCGGTCCGGACCCAAGTGCTGGACTGACTGAACAACAGGCGGACACTGCCATCCCAAGAGCCATGACAGTAGCATGGCTAAAAATGAGAATGGACGCAGATATTAATGCAAAGTTTTTAAGGTGTAGATATGGAATGAAGAAAATCTTGTTATACAGCAGGAGTAGGTAGGACTGATTCATGGTTTGTCTTTGTCTAATGAGCACAGCAAAGCTACATTTCTCAACAGCTCAGGGACCAGTGATCCTGAGCTGTTTGGCATCTTAAATTGATGAATCAAGGTCTTCTGGCGCAAGACGAAAGGAGGACAAGTAGATTACATAATGCATCCGTCCAAACTCAAAAAAATAAAATGGTGTCACAATATTTGTATCACTATCCAGGGAGCGAAACAGGGCAACACTTCCAGCACTCAGCACAGTCGAGTTCTGTATTGAGGCTGTGATGATGCTCAATTCCCACTCAGGGTTCTCGGCTTGCATCAGAGACTCACAAACACTCACTGGCTTGTTGTGCTGCAACCAATGCTGGTATTAACGCCTTGCGTGGTTCCTTAATGAGTAATCAATCATAGTTACATAATGCTGAGTTCACACTGGTTCTGACAGGGCTGTGGAGCTTTGGACATAAACAAATCTTTGCAAAGGGAAATAAGCTCAGCGGGGAGAGAAAGCATGGACGGATTAAACCGTTAGGGGGCCACAAATTCACTGCTGGGGCATCTACTGACCCCCACCTCCTCGTCCTGCACACAGTGGACCACACAGCTTTATTGTATGCCCAGAGAGCCAGAAAAAACAGTACTCTATGCTGGAATAAACATACCTGATCCAATATTTCACATACATCCGTTTGTGATCGTTTCATTACAATCTGATTTATGTCAGAATATTATCCATGTGATCACAAGAGACAACTACTTAAGCTGATACTGTTACAGAACAATGCATTACTCTCCTTATCAAGTATTTTTCAGTCCTTTAAGCTTAATTCTCTTAAGTGAAGGAGTCTGCCAGAGAAGTAAGAATATTTCAAGTATATTTTCTTCACCGAAGGGATTACAATTCATCCTGAGGGGAATATCAACGTCTGCACCAAAATTTTATGACAGTCCATCCAATAGTTGTTGAGAGATTTCAGTAGTTGGAAATTCAGTCATGCAGAGGAGGACACCGACGAGGGACACAAGTGGACTCAAATACTCTCTCTCTCTCTCTCTCTGTCTCTGTCTCATTCTCTCTCTCTCACACACACACACACACAATTCATCCTGAGGGGAATATCAACGTCTGCACCAAAATTTTATGACAGTCCATCCAATAGTTGTTGAGAGATTTCAGTAGTTGGAAATTCAGTCATGCAGAGGAGGACACCGACGAGGGACACAAGTGGACTCAAATACTCTCTCTCTCTCTCTCTCTGTCTCTGTCTCATTCTCTCTCTCTCACACACACACACACACACACAAAGATTTGTTTGCATGGAAATCTCGACCCTGACAACTTCCCTTATGTTTTTAAGAAGCAGCATCTGAAGTGCCATCCTTGTCTAAAGAGGACACGCACGCACACACAACCTCACGCACTCACACACACAACCACACGCACACACCACAAAGAGACCACTTGACATGCTACCAATACTTAATTACTTCAGCACTTCACTTGTGTCCTAGCTGTGACTTGTTGCCATGGTGATAAAGGACTACTGTATGTGCCGAGTCTCCATCACTCTCTGTTTCTCCTCACTTCCTCCCATCTTAAACCTTCTTTTCCTCCCATCTCACTTAACGCCCAAGGACATAAAAAACACAAGACACACACGCTGGGTTTTGGTCCCAGCCACGCAGATGAGACGACAACTTACGATTTCTGAGATCCAACTCTGTAATGATACAAAATATTTTTTATCTGTGGTGTTATAATGCATCTCTTAGGTCTCACAGTCACAGAGGAAAAGCTAAAAGTTCCCATTATCTGATGAGGTGAAGCGCTGACAGTTCCAGCCATAATCTCTGATCTCAATCTGTATTTATGTTATGTTTTAATCTGCCAACCTCTTATAAAATGCCCGCCCTGGCCGAAGCCTTAGATTCAAGGAATGTGGACAGGAAAAAAAACAACAACAAAAAAAAACACATTGAAGTTTGTATGTTGTCACCAGAGCTTTTGCAGACGGCAAAGAGAGGCGAGAGCTGTGCTTCTTACTACACTGGTGGATTCATAACAAAGCACATCTCCATGTCATTACCTCTTCAGTGTCCTCAATATAATGTCACAAAATGGTAAATGCAGCTCTCAGTGGGTGCAATTTGTACAGCAAATCAATTGTCAGATTGTCAGAGAAGATGAAAAGTTAGTTTTTACAGGAGATGACAGCACAGGGGAAAACAGACACAGCAAAAGAACAGAGAAAATTGATGATCCTTGCCCTTAATCCCTCCTTGATGGAGTAACAAGCAGATATGCCCAGACTGAAGTTTTCTGGTGAATAACAAGGCCATAAATAGGGTGATGACTTTTATAGACAGCAGTGATGAGAGCAGAGAGGCTGAAGACAGATGACAGGAGATGAGAGAGGAAATAGATCAACACCATTTCCAATGTGTTCTCGCTTCTCATTCTAACTATATTTTTCACTCCCAAACTGTGTTAGCTACAGTACAAGGTCTGGGAGTCACCTTCCCTGCCACCATGACTGTAGACTATAAAGGGTCTTATTCTCTGGGCTCATGCATAATTCTGATAAAGAAAGGCTCAGGTTTCATACTCTGCTGTGTCTGTCTCTCTCCACATCCTCTGAGGGTCTGTTAGCAGCCCAAGCCTTTGATAACACAACTTTCACACTGGACTCTGAAGAATCAAGCTGGTAAAAAAAAAAAAAAAAAAAAATGAAGCTTCGGAGAGTATGACAGAGGAGGACAGGTCATATTCAGAGGCATCGCTGTGTCCTTCAGGGCTCTGTTCTCTGCCCACAGGGAGCAGGACTCAGTTCAATTTTATGCAAGAATCTCAAAAGATAAAACCTTTGTGAATTTAACTCTGTCTCTTTGAAATGTGTCTATTCCTCACAAAGTTTCTGTCTTTGACACAACTTTTTCAGTATTGGAGTTGAATCCGCCACCTGTGCCATCTTTGATGCAGATGTCACAGATTGGTCTGCAGACTGTATGAGGGGACGCACAGGCTCGAGCTGAAACAATTCAGCCAATTTGAATCAATTAAGAAAACCAACTGGCAACAATTTTTATAATCAGTTAACTGTTTACCAAATATTTGCATGTTCCAGCTTCTTAAATGCGAGGATCTGGTGTTTTTCTCTGTTTAATATCTCTGTCTCTAAAATTTACATCTTTTCATTCCATTAAACTGCTGGAATGAAATCGTCTTTGTCCGACCAAAGATATCTTATCGCAAAGATATCAGTCCACTATCATAAATGATGAAGATAAGAGTCAAATTCTCACATTGAAGAAACTGAACCAGAAAAATGTTGGCATTTTTGCTTGAAAAATGACAACACATTCATTTTCCATCAATCACTTAACTGATTGATCGACTAATCGCTGCAGCTCTTATATTATTTATGTGATTATACCAACAAACAATAAATTTAATCACATTTTTTTTTTTTTCCCAATCAAATACTGTTTCAGGACTCATTGTGAAAAGATCCATAAAGCAGCTAAAAGTAAATGTCCCTTATTTTGTCTAAAAATTCTATATTAGTGAAGTGGATCTTGTTACCAGATGCTTCCTCCTGGTTTCTGCACCATTTCACACCAGCGTCATGCCAGAGGCAGAGCATAAAGATAGGTTTTGTATTTGAGGTCAACAGCTTCTCATAATACAGACCCGAGACTTTCCGTCAGAGAGGCTGCTTACAGCACCATCTGCGCCCGCCTGTACCAACAACAGTCTCTGTCCCAGCACAGACATGAAATGGGATTTCACACGAGAGGTCAGGGTCACAAATGAGAGCTGCTTGTCAAGCTTGTAACCCTTCACCTGTTTTTTTTTCTTTTATGTTATGAGAGATTGAGAAAGTTATGACAGAAGAGCTACGGTGCAGGCCGGTCTGAAGTGTAATGTGAATTGGACGAAGGTAAATCTACCTTCCCAGTATTCTTATTATCACCGTCTTGTGCATTCTGTATGCATATACACTTTAAAGATGTTTTTGTGCTTACATCGGAAATGTTTTTACCGTGTCTATTTTCTGAAACAGACTGCATCCATTTTAAATTATCTTCACTTCCCGGAGTATCTTTCAACAGCCCTCAGAGAACTTGCCTGGACTCGCTGCATCTGCTCTCCAGTGGAGAGAGTGTTAGTGTTTGTGACACTCGTAGAAATAGTAACAGTGCAAAAATTTGTTTTTCCAGCTATGAATGAGCAACACTAGTCCTCCTCAGTAGCAGTAAGTCATTTAAGCTGCAGTGCATTACAGTCTGTTACGGCTTCCATCAGTGGAAAAATATCTACCATCAGGCTTCATCAATGGCAACAACATGAAGAGGCCAACATTTCTGTTGCCTGGGATAGGAATCACTTAAAAATGCATCATAAATATAAACATGAAACACTGCAACGTGCTTCAAGCTTGGAGGAGAACGCAAGAACCTCCGTCAAGTCACTGCAGTGACATAATTAACTAACACCTTCATCTACCTCCAGCTCCACAAGCTACTATAATAACACACAGCCATGCTTCCAGAGGTTAATGGAATCACACAGAGTTAGAAAACAGCTTTTGGACTGATGATTGACAGGATATGTGAAAGCATCTTCATTCAGGATTCAGTTTGAAACAGCAAAACTTAATTCTGAGTGATAAAGAGCAACAAACACCATGGGAAGATGGCCTCAATCCAACACAAACTATTATTCAAAATTGGCACCTATATACAGTAAATATACATGTCTACTGAGCTAAAACATATTTAGGGTCACATATTTCACATATTCTGTTCCTACAAGCAGAAGCTCTTTGCTCCGTGTCGCGAACACTGTGAGGGAGTTGTTTTATGTGGCAGTTACTCTGTTGAAAAAGGGCCAAATAATACACTCTAACATCTCCTGCTACAAATTGCTGATGTCGTAACAAGACAAGGAGGGAGTGACCAACAGATTATAGGAACAAGACAAGGGAAAACACATAAAGCAAGAGATAGAGAAGCCAAATGAATGATAGCTATCAGACAGTGGTAATGAGGTGACTGTCGAAAGAATGAAATCAGTGAAATTAATGGACAGAGGTTTGTGCGTTTGTGTGTCTGTATGAGGGGTTTACTGGAAATGACTTTTCATATCTCTCTTTTCCTCTCTTGTTTTTTTCTCTGTAAATGTGTTATATTAAAGTGACCTCTGCAAGCTGCTGAACTCTTCCGGCCAAGAGGAGCGGTTTAATTTCCCCACTCATTACAGTTTGATGTCCAGCAGCTTCTCTACACCTTTTAAAGCATCAACAAACATGAGGGCTGGTTGTTGTATTCATCCTTTCCTTATGCATAATATGTTTAAGTTTTACAACCCACTGTTGTGCCCACTGAATACAAACAAAGCATTCAGGGAATTCTAATAGTATGAAAAGTTGCATGAATAGAAACATGTAAAATATAGTATGTATTGATTAGACTCCTGGACATAATCCTGAAACAATGCACGGCAGAGTATACTCTATTCATAACAAAACTGAAACCTAAAAAATACTTTCTCCTACCTTCAGTTCAACTGTGTGAAGCATCCTTGAAAACTTCATCTTAAGAGTCTAATTATGAAAATTGTCCAGTGTTTTTAAACAAACATCTTCAAAAGGGTAAATGGGTGTTCAAGGTTTAAAAAGAAATAAAGTATAGTAATTTAAGTATACTGAATACTATGTTAATGTTGAATTTGTTATTATTTAATATTCATACTGTGCATGTACATGCAACACCAAGAGCATCGAAGCATGCAAGGCTGAGACCATGACTGTGTTGTTAAAACCACTGAACACCAGCACACATGATTAGTCTTTTCAGAAGTGTGTGGGTGTGTGAACACCGTCTCCTCACTTTGCTTTTAGCTCTGCTGCACCTGCCAGAGTGGGACCAATTAGACCTGTGTCATTCTTACTGGTGCACGGAGTCCGGTGAGCTCATGTAATTCCCAGCATTAGCTCTGCCCACCTTCAACCTGAGCGAGGTCTAATCACCCAGGACAAGTGAAACCCCCTGTGCAGGTGCACAGAGCCTTTGAGTCATTTGTGTGGTGAGAGAACTGGAAAGTTGTATTTCTAAGATTATTTGTTGGACATCAATAAACCTAACTAACCTTTCGGAAAATCCTATCCCCTGAGGGATGTGTGCATCTTGAAATTGGAGAGTAGATGGAGGCAGAGTCAACATTGTGTCGGGTCCACTTGGCATGAAACCATCAAATGGCTTTACATTGCACGCCAGATTTCACTTTCAGACAGCTTGCAGCGTTTTACGTGGTCTGGTGTCAGTGAAACATATGCATGGATGCACTCAACTCACGCACTCGTGCATCTGACATTCAAGTCTACAAAGTCACTGTTAAATCAGCACCAGGACAATAACGGTTATGGAAATGACTTCCTGCGGAAGCAACAGCACACTAAGAAGACAACCATCACCACATTAAAAGATTATTTTCTTTGAAATTTTTGCCAATAAAGACAGCAGTAATATAGACAGGAAACATGGGGAGACAGAGACAGAGGGGTATGACATGCAACAAAGTTCCCTTGGAGTTGAACACTGGACGTTGCAGTTATGTGGTCTGTGCCTAATCTAACTAAGGCACCAACAACCATAACCACTTTGTTTTTGGTTAAACAACCATTAAGTTAAAGACAAACAGACATTAAAGTGACAGGTGAAGGAGTGAAGCTTGTGAATCTCCAGGGATGACAACAGAAACAGAGGGTTTAGCCTGTGGCAGACGGCACAGGGAGGTGTTTACATCTGAATAGCTTTCCCTGAAGTAAATGGCATAAGCATACCATGATCTGCTTAGGGCTGATCTTTCTGCCAAATACAGATCGAAAAATGAGGCCACTGTTGGTTTTTTTATTTGTTTTTTTTAATGAACAAGTTGCTGCAGACAAGCTGACACAAGATCTCCTTCCCAGACAAGAGATAACTTAGATTCCTCTGCATACAGCCTCAACTCCTAAGAGATATCTCTCTCAAATCATGCATATCAAGTAACAGCAATGTCAAGTAGGCCATTATAAACACACTTCTTGATTTGAAACAACAGGGCTGGCATGCACAAACATGCAGACAGAGAAAAGATTCTTGAGAATCAAAAAGATATTTGCGTAAACACTGCATTGACTAGCTCCTCCCTCCTCAGAGGTCACAGTCACACATCCGTTCAGCAAAAGCAATATCAAACACCCCCGACAAAGAGTCCCATCAGGAAAGGAAGCTGGCCTTTATGTGGTTTCCTGTCCCTGTCAGCATCCAGTGGCCACTTAAGGAGGAAATGCAGGCTGAGTCTGAGTGGGCAGCTGGGCAGGAGAACAGAACCAGATGAGAAATCTCAACTATGCACAGCAAGAACAATCAGTGGAGAGCTGGGCTGACCACAGACATCTAACCAGACCTAGGATAACTGCGTCTGGGGGGAAAAGGGGATAGACAGTATCCTAGACAGGCAGGTCATGCACTTAAAAAAAGCGCCAAAAACAACAAAAAAACTGTAGCAAACCACCTATTTGAGATTCCTACAAAGCAGTTTTACATTTGTCTAATGTGTGTCTTATTTGAGGGTATAGTTGTGCGTTTACACAAGAGGCATTAGCTAAGCAAAACTCTCAGCCTGCAGCAACTGTGTGTGTGTGTGTGTGTGCTCTATTAAATAACATCAAACTGAGGTAGCATGTGAAACACAGGAAGAGAAGCAGGAAACGGCACCAGACTCTGGTTTCACACACACTTTTACATTTGACTGTGTGCGAACAAACATATCTGTCTGTGACCCTCATCAGCAGGATGTGAGACTGAAGTGTGTCCCCCCCCCCATCTTTTGCTGCCTCCTCGTCCTCCTCCTCCTGTTGCTCTGTCTGTGCCTCATATCTCTCCATCTTGGACATAATCACATCAGTATGTCCAAACAGGATATGGTAGAGGAGGGATAGTGACCATCACATTCAGTGCAGGTCTATGTGCATGGTTCTGGCTGTGTGTCTGAACAAGGCTATACGGCTATATTATAGATGCAATAGCAGAATCTAATCCAACACCAATGAGACGCATACCGAGGAGCAGATCTGACAAAGACAGTACCAGAAGTAAGTCCTTGAGGACAAAAAGTGAAATAAAAGGAAAAGTGAAATATGACAGAGAATACCAGCACAAGGTGACTGCTACAAAGAGAGTGGGAGATCCGAAGACATGATGAAATACTTTTGTGACTGTGCAGTAAAGCTGAATTTCCTCATTAGCTGCACTTCGGGTCGTGCTCTTCCGCATGACATAAGTCATTATTTATGACTTGTGTGAAAAAGTCAAGCTACAGATAATTAGTTCAGTGCAGCGCCTCCTAATTAGCTGCGTCATTAGTGTGTGAACCCTCAGTCCCCTTGTGATATAATCCTTCAATCACAGGCTCACAGAAACAAAGAAATGCTTGCAGAAACTATAAGGTCACCTCAGCAAAGAAAAGGGAGGGAAAAACTGACAAATATTCATATTAAAGGACTGATACAAAACATCAATTCAGATAAACTTCAGATAGGAAGGAACTCGCAGACAAGAGTCTGTTAACAGCTTGAGGCCCGAGCCCACCAAATAGCTTCTTTATAGCTAGCAGCACTTAGCAGCTGCTTAGATAGGCATTTGCTCTGGCACCATTTGGGAATGTGGAAACCATATCTGAAGTGTAGGAACATTTGAAACAAGTTTCTCTCTTAAGGAAAAAAAAATAACAATAAATTCAGCATCCAGGGCTCTGAATACTAACTGCATAAGCGCTCAGTTCTGTCGAATGTTAAAACCACGCTGTGAGGCCCTTTCAGAGGAAAACACACAGCAGAAAGAGAGAAGAAAGCTGACAACGGATGTGCTCTGTGGCCTCGTTGCAAAATACCCAACTCATGAGTGCAGCCATCATCAGATACGCTCTGCCTTGCTGTCCTCTCCTGTCCAGGCCGTCTCGTTTTGTCTTTCTTCCCTCCTCTTCCTCATTTCTCCCTCCCTCCATCCCCTCCTCCTCCCCCCTTTACAACAGGTTTTAAGCTCTGCCATGACATGTGACTGCATTAATCCTCCCCCCCCAACTGCAGATTTGACACAAGCCTCTGTGATTCGGTGCGTCAGTCGATGATGTGATATTCTAAGCTGCAGACCGAGGGGGGAGATATATATTATAGATATACATATGTATCTATCACCCTGCCACTGAGACATTGTGTGTTTGGAGTTTCTGTGTGCATCCATTAGTAAAACAATCACACACCTCAGAGAAGACCAGCAGCTCTCTGCAGGAGCTGCTGCCTCTCCTTGCACGTTCACATCAAAAGGTACAGTTAGAGAGCAAAGATAAAACAGAAAAAAATCAACATGGTATAGCAGAGGGGTGACTGAATTCATGTGAACTTAATCTCACCAGATATGTTGTTTCATAATCTCTTACTCGAGCAATCTATAACCAAACACTGCGATAACACACAAACAGCCTGAAGATAAGTAAAACAATGGTTAATTAAAAAGGGAAACAACTTCTTCGTGTACACTGAAGTCGACTCAGGATAACAATGTTCATGGGAAGTTCAAGTTCATGTTTGCTGTACACCCCCACTCACCCTGAACAAAGGGCAGAAGAGAAAGTGGGTCAACCCTTCACACTGAAGAGTTGGCAGATGCTCCTCTGAACCGCAAAAACAAATATGCACAGTAACATCATGCATGCACACGTAGATACAAAAGATGAGCAAAACAAACATCAATGTACACACACACACACACACACACACACACACACACATATAACCTCAGACATCACTTTGATGGTGCCACTTCTGCTTGACAGGATGTACACATATCTGACTCTCCATTTATCCCATCCTCTCTCTCATACACACAAACAGACAAGACCACACATTCCTTGCAACTCTTTTATCTCTCGGCTACTGCAGCAGAAGCGCTCTGCCATCACCACGGAGACAGAAGGCCTCACCATAACAACCACTCAGTGGGAACTACGATGAGCCCCCTTTCCCTTTATTGTCATTGTCTTTTCTTTGCACAGGCCTTATATACGATCAGCTGTGCATGTAGATATGGTGTAAGGCTGCGTTTGTTTTTAACAGGTTGTAGATCATACACCTCTGAGTGGAAACTGTGATGTTGAAAATGACCACGACAACAATAGCACCAACAGCATCAACAAAAACAACACAAGAGACAAACATCCACAACAGGAACACCATCAAGAACAAGAATCTGTACCTGAATCTTCATTTTCCAGCAGGAATTCATGTCTGGATCCTGAAGCCACCTCACCTCTTTTTCACACACACACACACAATCACACACACATACACCCACACACACCCTCACGCAGACAATGGTTCCTCAGGGAGGTTACATGCCCCCTCTGTAAATCCTCGATGTGAGCCGAGACAGGGAGAGAGAGAGAGAGAGAGAGAGCGAGCGAGCCAAGCCTCTGCAAATACGGAAGCAGAGCCGAGGCAGCCGTCACCGTGGCGACTGCAGCTACGGCAGCACAGCGCAGAAACAAAGACAGACAGAGGAAAAGATAGGGAGAGAGATGGCAGAGGGAGGGAGAACAAGCGGCTGCCCTACATTTTCCTCACACACACACACATACAAACACAGAGCTGCTGCTGCTTGTCCAGGCTTGCTCCCTCTCAGCTGCACATACACACACAAACACACACAAATACACACACAGAGTCAATCCAGTACTGTAATCCCATTGGCCAAGCAACCACTTCCTCCAGCTGATCTTGATGAGAGGTGGGGGAGGGGCAAACTGTTGTTGAATCATTCATGAGAAGGAGGTGATGTCCTCCTTTAAATAGACTCCCTCTGCTCTGCACACTAAGCTTAACCTTAAAGTACCTCCTCCCAACCCTACTTAAGCCTGTCCTGCAACTACTACACACACACACACACACACACACACACACACACACACACACACACACACACACACACACACACACACACACACACACTCTGAATCTATGACTGTTTTTGTCAGCAGCCAGCCACCAAACCTCCTATAACCCACTATCATTGTCCACCAATCAGAGGAGCCATTACTGCTGGCTCCACCAATCCTAGGCAGGCACTGAGGGATGTGAGGTGGAGCAGAGGGTAATTTATTACACACATCCTCACAGCTGTATTCAAGGGCAAAACTGCAGCACAATCGTTCCCATTTCGGACAACACTACAGTCCACTAATAAACATACCAATAACACCTTTTAATAAAGCCATGATTCACTAACAAGATGTTTTGTTAAAAAAATAAGGCAATAAAAAGCAGGACACTAACACTAACATTTTGGATGGATAGGAAAGCTGGTTAGAGATAAACAGTTAACCAACATAATGTGTTAATTGAAGCCATGTAAATGCAACTACAACCAGCTAAAAACACTAAAACATGAAAACACCCCCAGCCTGTCACCATCAGACAGTGTATACAGGCATGTGAAGAATCCCTTTAGGCCCATAAGACTCAGCTCTGAGTTACTGTCGAGTTTAAATTCATGCTGTATATAATATTTATTTTACCAAGGGTTACTGTATTAATCTGCCTCAAGTGGTAAATATTGATTAAAAAAAAAAAAACATTGCCAAAGGACGTTTTTTTTAGACTTTGATATGAACGTTATGTTATAAGATATATGTTACATTGGATTATCTGTTATTTGACAGTATAACACCTGATATATAGCCAATTTGTGTTTTGGTCCTTTTTGAAATAAATTCAAATGCTTTCGATGGTCAGTGTTTCTGATCAACAATAATATTAATTTGTGAGCGCTGTGTTTGTAATAATGTGTCTTGTTAATTGATGAGAGACGACGTGTTCTGGGTGTACCTGGGTGCGGTAGTTTTGGGAAAGTTTTACAGTGACAGAGGAGCAATTTGATGAAGCAGTGACACTTACTGTTCTCTGTCTACACACTAAAGACAGATCAGGTTATTCATTGGATAATGAGCTGAGCAGCACTTTACTTTCATTGAAGAACACAGCTTAAACAGCTTTAGCCTCTAAATACAGTCTTACAGAAGGTCTACTGCATGGCTCGTGAACTTTGGCCAGCGAACATAACAAAGAGATTTTCCATTTTAAACACCACAACAACAAAAACAACAACAACAACAACAGCAGCAGCAACAGCAGCAACAGCCTTTACACTATGTTGATCTGACTTTCAGCGGTGGAAAGAAACATTACAGTACATTTACTCATTTACTGACTGTGCTTTACTTCCAGTTTATGCTACTTTACACTTCTACATCATTACCTTTACGACGGAAATATTGTACTACACTATGTTTATTTTAGTCACTAGTTACTTTGCAGATTAAGGTATATTATGTTATTATCTGATCATACAGTCAGTTTGTAAAATTCAATGTAAAATACAATTAAGAGATATGACACATGCTGTCCAGGATTGCTAATCTGTAATAATTACTAAATTGAGGAAACACCCTGAAAAGGGGCATTTTTACTTTTAATCATATTTTGTTGCTAATTCTTCTGTAATGTAAAATTCTGAATGCAGGACATAATGGAAATATATTGATATTGTAGTATTGTTACTTTTTCCTAAAGCTAAATCGTGTAAGTATTTTTTTAAATGTTTTTTTTAATTGAAATATGCTCCAAAACATATCTTACATATGTAATGTGCTGTCAAAAGGCTCCTGTGGCACAGACTCAGAAGTTTTTGAGGAGCCTCGCCCTTCTAACCAATCAGAGAAAGCCAAAATCAGAAACGCGCTTGTGGTCTACTACTGGGCCCAATCCCAATGTGCTATCTCACAGAATCACAGACTTTGAGGCACATACCTGCTAAGTCCATAAGGGTTTAGGACTGTCAAATGATCAGGTGAATCAGGGCTCTGTAGCAGATGTTTTGAACTCTAAATGCACACTTTCTGTACTGTAAGTCTGCATATATGTAGACTTTGCCTGAGGGAATTATCCACAGTTTATAACATTGTGATGTTTAACACGGGGTTACCATGGTTACTAGGGGAAGCCTGGAAGCATAAAAACTGTTAAAAAAAAAAAAACCTGCCAAAAAATGAAAAAAAGACAAAGAAAGTAGAACAAACAAAAATGGAGAGAACTGACCCTAATGTTAACGTTAAAAGAAAAAGGTCACAGGTAAGTAGCTATAAACACATAGCTCACTGCTGAATCTTAGTCAGAACTTAGTTATTTGTCCCATGATGGCATGATGATGAATTCCATATATGCTTTCATCCATCTCATCCAACATCACTATTTTCTTTACTGACAGAGACCAAAGGGAGAGATTAAAAATGTAAAATCAAAAGCCCAACCCACAATAGTATTGAAACAATAGAAATGTTTTGGTCTCGCCAAGGTAAGGTGATATGTCACAAAGGGCTGTCCCGGTTCCTCCTCATACCTTTTTGAGCCGTTGCAGCCTCTCACGCTCAATCACTTACCATGTGACGTCAGTTTATTCTGTGAGGGATCAGGTCTTAGGTCTTAAGGGGGACATTGGGATTGGGCCCTCCTCTCACACCGAGGCTTCAAGCTAGTATTAGCTGCTGGAAGGCATCGCTAAGGCTGACTCACAGGAACAGCAAGCTCCCACTCAACTTGAGGTATCTGCCAATACTGATTTCCAATCTAATTCCCAAAATTTAAAACTTATTAGATAAGTTGGTTGCCAGGCGTAACTTAATGAATGTAACTTAGGTCAAAACACTGAGTTTCGTGATAACACAAAGAAACTGTGGATTGTCTTTGTCTTGCCAATACTGTCTTATCTGTTTAACAAGGTCAGTATCCAGCCGATCCCATCTGTGAATCCCTACCTTACACAAACCTTTTTGCACAAAGTAAAATTCTCCACTGAAACTGTTCTGGTGTTTGATCAAGCCATTTTCTCTTGTGTACTTCAATACTGAATGCAAAGTCCTTACAAGCAAAATGAGAGCCGGTAGTCTTTAAATGAACAGTGTGAAATTGGATCCAGGCAGCAGTTAAATGATGAGGCAACAGCAGGCAACAAAAGAGCTGCTGATTTCTCAAAGTGAGGACTGAGGTGTGTATAACTAGCTCTCGAATGCATTCAGAATGACATGCTTTCTGAAAGGTGAAGATGATGCATCTAAATTACAGCACATCAACATGGCTCAAATCCTGTCACTTCAACAACACGACTCTTTGTACGCTTTAAGACAAACAGATATGATTCAGCCATCAAGCCTCTCCGGGGGAAAGTAGGACAGAGGAGAAAAGATTTTTAAGCCAAGGTGAGAAAAGGCTTTAACTGCAGATGATGCAGGCATAGCTTTCTGGTTGCTAACAGCAGTGTTGGGGAGTAGTGAACTACATGAAATTAAACTGGTAGCTTAACTACATTTTGCAGTAGCCTGCTGGTAGTTCAGCTACAGTCATATGAGCATAGTGATCCAAGTAGCTGAGTTACTTTTTGGCATTTTTGTGTAGTTAACCACTGAAACTACAAACAATTTTTAGGCCATAGAAGGAATGATTTTTTTTATTTGTATTTTATCATTAACTGTAATCGAACCCGCTTTGACAAGCATGAAGGCATGAAGGCATTTCCAGGCAATTAATTCGTCATGCAGTCACCACCACACACTTGACCTTTGTGTCGTGCATGTGTAAAGACCAAGGGCAGGCGTTGCACAGTGCTCACACAGCGACAACGTCAACATGGATAAAGCCTGAGGAAGAATTGCCATGCCCATACTTTAGCAATTACTGTATACAAAACCAAAGCTGATATTTCCAGCACTTTCCCATGAATAGAAGGTATTTTAGGCACTTTCTGCAATAAACTCAATCGAGTGGCATTTTTTTTACTTTTTTCATTATGATTTGTTATAATTTTGTATCACATGTACATAGTCAATTTGATCATTTTTTACAAAGTAGTTCAAACAACTTTTTCTAAGTAGCTTTATTTAACCAAACCAAACATTTCTCCCTAAGGTAGCTTTGCTGCAGTTCAACTTCTTCCAGTGTAGAGTCACACACTGGCTCACAGTCCCTTCACTTCAACAAAACATAATACGCTGGTGATCTTTAAGCACAGCTTGACAGCCTCTCTGCAGGGCTTTCAAATGTAAAGCTGAAGAAAAAGGTAGAGAACAACAGGACTGATTATAGCACCTGTCAGAAAATATCAATCGTAGCTAATATAGAGGGCTGTTGCCTGAGCAGGTTTAAGGCTAGGAAGCTAGACAATACAAAGTCAGAGACCAGAGAGGAGAGGACACAAAATATTGGAGAGTTGGATGGTTAAAGAAAGAAATTTAAGGCAAAATGTGAAAGGATAGAGAGAGAGAGACAGAAAGAGCAAAGAGAGAACTCTGACAGTCTGATTTCTACTGAGGGAGAAACATGTCAGATTTCCCACTGGGCGTGAAATTGAGCTGTAATAGCCTTTTCAGTTCATATTCAAATACAGTCATGCATACCGATAGCTACAACACTACAGCTTGTCTGCCTGCTGCATGTTTCAATCAAATCCACCGCAAATTAACAGAAAGAGACAAGAGGAGAGTACGGAAATGAAGAAGAGAGATGGTCCGTGAGAAAAATCAAAGACAAACTCTTCAGAAATAATTTTAAGTTACCTACACAGAAATCTTTTGCAGCTTATCTGCTGTAAAAGTACGCAGTGCTTTGATCTGGAGCTTTGCTTTTCATTTACATATCTCTGTGTAATGCAGTGGAGGATGGTTTCTGAGCCGCGTGTTTTCATGCGACATAATATTCAGACCAAAATACACAAGCACAAACATAAAGTGGGCCGTCACTGCGGCAGCACGACCACGGCACAATACCATCAGTTCACAGTCCCAAAATAACAAGTGGCTGACTCAAGCAGTTGTATTGATTTGTAACTCTCCCCAACACCCACTGTCCTCTTGCCCCATATCCCGCCATCTTTTCAATTTTGACACCCAATGAAGCATATCCATCTCGACCTGTGAAAACTGATGGAGATTTGCGGTAAGGGGCTCCTGCTGTGGGCACACATGATCATCAGCAGGGCCGTCAGGCGGAGGGGGAAAAAACTTTAAAGTGACCTCTTTCCGGAAGCCACACTTTAAAAAGGTTATTTCTGGCAGATCAGTGAGGCTGGCGGCAGGACTGTGGATTACTGCAAAATTCAGCATATGACATTCACAGAGGTGGCAATCACATCACTGAGCTCCATATTTACAAGTCCCCATGGAAGATTTAACATAAATGAATCGTTAAACATTAAGTTAAAGGATTTTGTGTTTTTTCTTATCAGAATCAAACAGACAGTGTTGTATGCTGTACAGATTGAAAAGCATTTTGAAGGTTATTTGTGATATTGGGCAACATAGATAAAACTGACTTGACTTGAACTGGGACTGCAGGTGAATGACAATGGATGCCACTGAAAGGTTTTTCCCTGAAGTCCACCAACTAAAAGACTGATAGAAAACAAGAGGAACACAAAATAATACACCAAAAAAATCAACAACAGTTAAAGTTATCAGCCCAAATGTGGACAATATGTACCATTTAAAGCATGAAAAACAAGGCCGAACTATCATCCATCCATGCAAAGCAGGCACAAAAAGAGTGGTGCTAAAAGCCCCAGGTTCACTGTAGTATAATAACAATTTGATTGCAAAATGTACATTATATTATATATTATGTACATTGCAGAGGGGGCAGCAGCTGGGGGCCAAGAACAAATTTTTGCTCCAGTGCCCCCTAAAATGTTAAACTCGCAAAGATGGAAAAACAATTTGCATGAAATGTTCAGTGTTGAAATAAAAGGGTCTGAAATAAATCATTCAGGGTTGACTTTTTTGTGTGCATACTATTAGGATCTGTATCTTGGAAATCAAATATACAGAAAAGTAAAGACGAGGGACCTGAATCTCTCATCACCTGGTTTAGCCTTCAAAAAGTCGGATCTGCCACTTTTACGTCAGGCATCTTTAATTCTATTAACTAAGGTCTTGGACAATCTGTGCACTCTGATGAAAACATGAACACGGTGTTTCTGTTCAGTGTAATCTGCAAACGTCATTCGTGATGCTCAGTCTTTTCGTTGTCTGCTAGTGTGTTCCAGGGATGATGACTTGAGTACAGAGCAGAAAAAGCTCTATATCGCTAAAGAGTGACTCACTGTTATGGCACAGAGAAGAACACACTGTACTAAAAAGAAATATGGTGATAGACAAGGTCACAGTGGCTTTATCAGAGCTGCAGTTATAGCACAATACAACAGAGTAGAGACTGCATGTGACTGAACTGTAATATCTGTTAATGACCAAATGAAACTGTTCATAGTTATAATTTCATAAATTGTAATGATATTCAGAAGTACAAGCAGGTTGGGATCTCATTACTATGTAACAAAAACTTGTTTTACACTGAAAAAGACACACACATGGTGTCGTAGAGAGGAGCCAAGTGTGTTTAGGTTTATGTTTATTTAACAGGGACAGGAAAGTATAAAAATACAAATGCAAATTCTCAGTTCTTTTTAATTCCACACGTGGTCAAGGAGGATCATTCGTGGTCAAAACGTTGTCATATCCATGTACAATTCTCTTTCATTTTACCCACTCAGATTTATCCTGCTGCTTCAGGGATAAAACCAGCAACCTCCCAGTCACAAGCCTGCTTCTCTAACCTTCAGAGAGGCCCATTTAAGAGAAGTCTGCACTGCATTGAAAACGGTACCAAATAAGAATATGAAGGGTAAAGCCCCACAGACTACTGGTCAAGCCATGAAAGACTGATTTGGGGCTCTGTAATGATTTCCTCACAGAGCTCATGTTTGTTATTCAATGTGCAATAACATCCACACATACACACACACACACATGTCACATTGAAGATATGTGCTTGCCTGCAGCCAAACAGCCCTCTCTTTAATGTCTGCCAGCATTTGGGATTATCAGCCTTTGGAAAAGGGACAAAAAACAGCACCGGCAGCATTTACTGTGTAGACTTAAGCATTGACTATCAGTTTCCACATCAGCACCTGGGGCTAGTGATAACCTTCTAAATTAGATAAATATTTCACTAGTGCATTGGGGTCTATAAGAAGCGCAGGACGACAGTAGAAGCTGGCAACAGACATAGCTTCTGTGTAACACTTTCAGCAGGGTGGATGGATAAATCCTAACTGCTTCTTAAGTCACAGTAGAGTGCTACTAAGTATGACGAAAATCTCAGCCACTTAATTAAACCTCAATGTGCGGGTGCAATTGATGAGACGAGTCATCAAGAGCTATTAAGATGCAGACGGTGGCATGAAGCCACGATGGCTTGTGCTTTTTAACTCTCGACCTGGCTGACCTGATGTCTCCGGAATCAGACAATTAGCGTGACCATGGGTTAGATGAAAAAAAAAAAAAAAAAGGCACTAGCATAAATATTCAGATTTTAAAATGACTGACATCACATGTAAACAATTTTCTCATTGTTCTTACTGATAGAGGAGGAGTAATTACAGTAGCTGCACATTCTTTGAGGTTAAATCAATGGGCAGACTAAGCTCTGTCTCCAATAAACATCAGCAGCCTGATGAGGGTAATTAAGATTGCTATCACGTCTTTCTCTAATAAGAAGGTAGCGTAAACAGTTTTAAGGCCAGCTCTGCTTTTTATTTTCCCAGACTTTTTCAGCCTTTGCAGGAAAAGCAAATGAAGGATTTTTCAAAGACGGCTTGAATATGACTGATACGCTCCATCCATCCATCTCTTCAAAAACTCTTTAGATCGATCATCCGTGTTGAAGTTTTGCTATCCATGTGCATCACTGCAGAAATGACCTCAATGTATATATATATATAAGAAACGCTTATACATCCCGCTCCTCAGTACCTGCCTCGCTCCTTTTAGGCCACTAGCTCTGACATCATCAATCATCACCTGCTGTTAAACAGATGGCGCCCCATTACTGACCCCAGACAGGTGGACAAGTCTGCACTGCAAATACACTGATGAGGGTATTTCAAACACATGCACACACTCAGAATTCAATAATATCCTCTTCAACCACAGCTGCCCTTTTACTTTTCCTGCACTCAAAGATCTGATCAGGATTTCAGGGTTGTGAGCAGCTTCCCTGTAGGATGCAAACTCTCAGCAGGGAGCTCCTAGCACACAAACACGCCTGGGGTTACAAAGCTACCTTTCCTGCATCTAAATCTTCCATCCATGCGTTCACCTGTGGCCAGCAGGTTAAAGTAACCTCAGTGAAAAGTCTCAGGTATTAGCTCATGTTTAATTACAGTTATGGAGACACAGCGGTGCCAGAATGTTGAAATGGCATAAAGTTGAACTGATTTACCTCTGATCTAGATAAACAGAAAGCAGCATGAATCTTCTCAGACAAAAGCAAACTACACAAAGAGGAAGTATAAATAATTCCTCTAAGTCCTACCATCAGAGGACAGCTTCAGAGGTGTGTTGTGTTGCCAATGAGCAAAAAGACAGTAAAACAGTAAACAGAAACTCCTCAGACAGTTTCATTGCTTCCCAACTCAGCTTGTTTGTAGCATTAGATGCTTTAATGTTCTATACACCAGTGGGATGCAGCACCGTTCACTCCCCTACAGCTACCTGAGGCAAGTAACCTTGGATTTACACACCTTCTTCCTCTCCCACTTCTGTGGAATGATGATGGATGAAGGATGTAGCAATGAATCTGTCCTCCACCCACCTTTCCAATCGCCATTTTAAAAGGTCCAGTCTCATTTGGCTCCCAGATAAACGTGGTCCAGAGCAGCAGCAGCAGCAGCAGCAGCAGCAGCAGCAGCAGCAGCAGCAGCAGCAGCAGCAGCGGCAGCAATTTGCATTTAAAAGCTGGCTCTCACATGCCTGCAATTCATTGAAAGGTACATTTGCATTCTGATTGCCTGAAAATGCTCAAATCCAAAAGCTCAAAATTTCAGTCAGAAGGGGAACCCAGGGAGCTAAAATATTCTGGATATAACTGCTGTAATTGCTTGTAATTACAGAAAATGGCACATTGGAGTCAAGATCACAGAGTTAGTGGAGGAAACAGGTCAACGTTTAGGGCAAAATCTCTCAAGACATCTCTCAGGCTTTTCGAATCCATCACAATCTAGTTTAACCCAAAATGACAGGAGAGATTAAATAAAACTAAGTGTTGTGGCGCATCAAAAGGCACTTAAGAGGTCTAAATGCAATGGTCATGAAAGGGTAGAGGGACTGAGAGCTACTCTCAACTCTACTGCCCCCTGCTGACATGGTCCTGCACATACCCTAAACTCAACTACAAAACAACACAGAATAACTTTTCTTGGGGCTAACGCTTAAGTAGAAAAGATATAAAGCTTATATTGTTCAACTTTTAGAGAGGAAATGTGTAAATCCAATTATATGCTTACTACTGATGTTACTGTTAAAGGTGATGTTGCACATTATACTAAGAGGTGTTACTAATTTTTTGTCCTCCCTATTATTTACATACATGTGGAGAGCTGAATATTAGAAACACATCTCAGTATAATGTAGCACCATCACTATGACCTCAGTACTAAAACAGATTTAATGAACACCTATAGGTCAGTGTCAACAGAAACTGAGTAAAACTTTTTGAAAAATTGTAATGGATTACATTAGACTGTACCGATGTCCCTAATAAAGTGAACAGCGTATGCATTCTTCATACACTGATTTATGTGCTATTGATATTCAACTGACCTGCTGCACACTCACTGACTAAGATAACATAACGCTATGTTAACTCGAGGTTACGCTATCTTAGCATTTAATTGGAATTTAATTGGAATTAATTGAAGTGTAGCAATTGTACCCTGTACAATAAAACTCCATTTTTATCTATAATTACTGCCAAATTAATTGTTCCAGAAAACTAGGAAATTATTTGTAATTTACCAAAATAAGAGTAGCATATACAGGTAAAGTGAAACAGTGCAGTACAATGACAAATACAATGTTGTTCAGGTATGTCAAAATAATTGCAGACCTGTTTTGTTGTGAGTCACATTGACAACATATACGAGATGTGACAGCCCACTCCTCACGGTGACCTCAACCTCAAGGGAACGAGTCCCTCCCCTTACTCTCCTCTGCGGCACTCTCAAACATCGCACCCCACTCACCACTCAGCCATCTCCACGGATGCTTACAGTCTCTCACACCCTTCCACCTTGTTATCAAGTTTGAGACCGCCGCCGCATTGCTTGATTGACAAGAGAAAAGGTGTTGGTTTCACATGCTAACTAGCCCACTGCTTGTCAACACGTTTTGCCCCATTTCTTCTCCATATGGATGAAGCTCCTTCGACATTGCGCAGGATTGTTCCGTGCCACATGACACAGCTGTGAAGGGCTCACAATGAGGCCGCAGCAAGCTGTTGTGACTTGCTTCAGATCACTTTTATGACACTACATGACAGCATGAAGATGGTACAATGGATGAGGGGCACATCATGGCGGGAAACAAAACAAAGCCAGATTTGAAACTACAATGCTGTGTTTACATGGTGCTCATTTTGACTGACTCCTACTCTCCCCCTGGAGGGTTGTTTAGAACTGTTACAGCAACTGTTACACTCCAAAAATGCTGTACTCCATGACCGCTGCTGCTCACATTAAGTAGAGGGGAATGCAGGGCTGAGGCTTACATGCAGTGCTGAATGAACGAGCTCCCCAGGACATAGAGGTTGTCTCTCTGAAAGAAAACTGCACAGCATATCAAACCGTAACTATTAGGCCTCACATTCTCCGAAATGATCTACTTCACCTCGGGTTAGGAGGAGAGAGACAGAGGGAAAGATGAAGGAAGGTGTGGAGAGGAGCAGACCACATTTTACAGCCAGTCTTTTGAAGTGATAAGCATGAAGTTAAAATCCCATCGCTCCCAGCCGGCCCACACTCCAACCTTTACTTTTTCTCTCTTTCCAACTCCCACTGCTCCCATCTGAGGCGTATTCTGCTGTTCCCCATCCTCCTCTCTCATCTCCCTGCGTTTCATCTTCATCTACATTTTCCATCAGCGTTCCATTTACTTAAACCTCCTTCCAATCACTGCTCCAATCTCACTCCACCTTGTCAATATTTGCCCGGTCTGCCCTGCGTGTGTGTACCGACAGCTTTAAGCAAATATCACTGGTAAAGAGCTCCATTTCCACATGAAATGGGACTGAAATCAACTCTCAAAGAGGGAGCAGATGGTGATACTTTCCTGATGACATCTTCTGGCTTTTAAAGCAATTCTCCACTGCTTGTTCCACCCTCCCTCTATTATTTTTTCTTTAATGAACACTTTTTTAACATACAACAACATAAAAAACACAGACAGCTCATCGCTTAGACACAAAACTAATAATCAGCTCGGCCTCATTTCACATATTATAGTGAACACAACAGCCTCACCCTTCTGGTCACAGTAAAATAAATACAGATAAGAAGTCAATACAATAAAATGAGATCTTATTCTAGGATAATTTTATCTGCATAGGCAAAGAAAAGCTCCCTTAATTTCTTGGAAGAACCTTTCAATGTCAGATTTATTCAAGATGTAAATTATTGAAAATTTATTTTATCCACAGAGTGTGAGAGGGTGGTGTTGGTGATTTCTATCTCCTCAAAATTAGGCATCTAGCCAATAATGTCACACAAGCTGTCAGATCCCCTTGGAGTCTAGGCAAAGACAACTGAGGGATGGCGAATAGAGCAGTGATGGCATCAGGCTCAATAAGTGTCCCAGTTACCTCAGTCAAGAGCGATATACTGTAGATTGCAGTGCAGTAGTCATGCAAAGATGTAAATGACAATGACAAAACAAATGCATGTGGCCTGTAGGTGTGCGTTGACAATTTTCACACTCCTCCCTCTTTCATCACACTCGAGGCCTTACGACAAATTCAACAACCTTTCCTTAAAATTTAGAGCTCCTTCATTTCAGCCTTTAGTCAACAGTGTTGTACAGTGAAGTCAGTGGACACAGGAATGACTTTTCATGCTAAAACGTAAACTGACTGTTCCAAACTCAAAAACAAAAAATACATTATTACCCTTTCACAGTAAATCATTATGTGATGATTACATATCCGTTCCTCTTAGATAAGCATGCCTTTGGAGTTGTGAGGGATCAACCAGCTAACTACAAAGATATCTAATGTCCTTGAGAAAAGAACAGTGAAAACATTTTATGGAAACATTCTCCTAAATCATACAAAGTGCCCCTTTTTTGCAGCTAGAGTTTCAGCTGTTTGTTCAGCGGAGTGATCCAGCTCACTGGGAGATCAGAGGCCGTCTATATG
The DNA here is from genome assembly GCF_002260705.1 of Seriola dumerili. Classification (NCBI taxonomy): domain Eukaryota; kingdom Metazoa; phylum Chordata; class Actinopteri; order Carangiformes; family Carangidae; genus Seriola; species Seriola dumerili. Next base: position 554,611 of record NW_019174733.1, on the reverse strand, counting down.
TTTTGTATTCAGTCAGAGTGCTTCGAGTGGTCAATAGGAGCAATGCATCAGATCCTCTTCCACCAGCAAAACACCTTTGTCCTGGCTCAGTTCTGTGTCATCACATCTTTGTCTATCATAGCGTAGTCGTCTCAGCTTTCAGTCATGTGGCTGGATTCGTTTCTATGTGTATGTGTGCAAGTTGGATGATACACACACACACACACATATACACTTGTGCACTGTGTGTACGCTCAACAGGTTTGCTGCCTATCCAAGAGAAAAACCTTTTTCCCTTGCCCAGATCTGCACACTTCCTGGTGTCAGCCTGAAACACAGCAGACTCTGTGTCTGTGCGTCAACGAGTCAAGATGACTGTCATCTCTGTCGAATCCCACAAACGTACAATTTAAAATAAGCAAATGCAAAGAAAAACACAGACAAGACTTAAGTGCCCTCGACAGGCAGCAGTTTGCCCACATTTTCACTCGTCACGCCTGCCTGCATATGTGCTTTGAGGATGTTGCTCAATATGCGCCGCTTTAACAGATTCATAATGCGACAGCAACCTCAGAGTGAAGAGACAAATATGTTCTCTTACATAAACATAAACATCCAAACAACCCCCCCCCCCACCACACACCCAACTGTATTTCCGTGATACTGAGCAACTGCAGTCCAGGCCTCAACTAGTTTGGTAGACAGCACAGAAACAAACACATATGTAAGTGTGTACAAAGCATTCCTGAACATTAGTGCTAATATAAGCAGTGTGTGCGCTTCTCTGTGTGTGTGCCAAAACAATAATTGTAGTCAAATTGAGTTTGTTAACCTTAAACTGGATAATGGTGGTTTAGAAAGGGGGTCTGGTCCTTGAAAACCTATAAAAGAGGTCCTTGTGGTGCGAAGTAAAAAGATAAAAACAAAGCTGCTTTAGGTTGTAGCTCAACAAAGTCCTTGGGAGATGGTTTCCATGGTGATGACTCATTCCCTCTGCCTGATTGTCCCCCATGCTCATCTTGTGTCAGTGGTTCAGAAATTTTCACATATAGCACCATCATAATCTATTCACAAGCCTGAGGGAGGCCACGGCCCTGAAAGAGATAGGAGCAGAAGAGAAAGAAGTTGTGTTCGTACAGACAAGCATTCAAAAGAAGCAGCCTGATTGCTGTCATCCCTGGCAGCGTGACCTGAGGTAACTGATGATGGAGCGGCCGCCAGCCTCCTTGGATTCGTGTGTCAGGTGCCGTGGGTTCAAATAAACACATCAATCAAAACGACAGACTGCAAGTATCCACACCTCCTGCTCTTACAAATAAGCTTCACCTTGATTTCACAGAGAAGAATTTTTTTCCGATTCAGGTTGCTGTTGCAAAAGGCTTTGAGATCCGCAACACGGGACTCTAAACACAGGTGTAGACGGAGGATGGTATCGGTCCTCAGAGAGCCCACTACCTGAATAGTCATTGAAGCAGCTGAGTGCGGAACGACGACGCTCCTGACACATGCAACATTTGACAGCTCTGACAGAAGCAAAGTTGAAGCATGTCTGTGGTGAACAGCAGACATTGTTCCTCCACATTCTGCCTGTGCTGCTTCACTACTGCCAATAGTACTCTTATTCAGTCTTTGCTTCGTTTCTACGGCAACAACATGCTCCTCTCTTGCTCTCGCTTCCTTCGTGGTGTTTACAACAGACCGTAATTTGTGCTCTCTTTCACCTTATCTTTTTATTCTCGCACCTGGCCCCTCTCTCTGTGCTCGTTCAGCGCGCTCTACCTGCATTCAATTTCTCCTCTTGGTAGAAGGAGGTGAATGTCAATGCCAGGCCGCAGTCCTCTGCTCTCTGCAGTGCTCAGTGAAAGCCTCATCAAGAGACCAGGTACTAGTGCATTCATGTAGCTTTACCATCACAGGCCGAGGAGGGATAAGGATGAGCACTATGAACACAATTTCATGGGTTCAAGAGTGGCTTATGACCCGTGTTACATGTCATCATGCCTCTCGCTTCCTATTATCTGTATCGGTTACTCTCTTGTCTTGAACCGGTCCAGTAGTCCACAAATGGAATGATTAAGAGGAAACGATTGTCCGAAATCTAAACCTGTAATAGCCACTGATTTACATAAAAAGGTCAAGAAGTGACCTGGAAATACAGGAAGTTTTATCTCTCTAAACAAGCCTTACAAACCTCCGTTACTGTATCTCTGCTGAAGATGGACTGCAAGATTTTAAAATGTGCACTAGGTTTTCAAGCTGCAGACATTTACAAGCAACAAACATCTGGTATTTTATTCTGCCTATGGGAGCTCTTTGCGAATGCTGTCTTTCTTTTCAACATAACAAGAACAGACTCTCCCCCACTAGTGAAGCACAATAGGGAAAATGTAGCAGATTTGCCCATTAGTGAAATTCTCTTGGTGTACAGTGGGCTCTCACCTTTGATTTAGAAACAAAGCTGATGGATTTGTACTGATCTGCTCATCGTTTGATTCAAAAAAGCATTAATGAAAGAATCATGATGTGGAATGAAAGCTAATTTGGCTCTTTACAAGCTCTCCTGTGACAATGTTTCACAACTGATCTCACGTGGTAATAATATTTTTTTACTAAGTGACACAGATGACGATCAGCGCAGCACAGGTGGGCAACAAATATCCCTGAGGATCATAATTTGGAAAAGACAATTTTCATAATAGATTAGAGTTGTAAATTATGTATTGTTTACACATAGAGGGGATGCAGGCAGTTATAGTAACAAATGGCCTCAATTCTTATCCAGATAATTTTATAGTGTCTGCCAATACAATGCTTTCATTTGATTTCTATAGTTTCCCACATCACACAGCTGCACCGTGCACACTTAAAAGGAAGGGTGAGTAATTCAGCTTATTGAAGATGTGCTTCAACAGCAAATGAAAAAGAATGCGCAGCTTTTAGAGCTTTGATGTTTTCATTTTCTGAAACAGCATAAACCATCAAAATGTCACTAATTTAAAAACACTGAGCAAAAGCACAGAACATCTTTAAAAAAAAAACAGACAAACTATTTGTTACTATTGACTGTTTTTCTTTCTGGCTTGCAAAGAAGGGAAAGAATAGAGCAGTGTTTCTGGCCTTAGTGACCGGTGAAAACTTGATGACAGTAGCTCTTAAACACCATCACTCTAAACCCCGGTTGTTCAAATATTACAAATGGCTGTTGGACTGCTTTCATTTTCCATTTTAAATTAGTTGCAAAAAGCACAGATTTTAGCTGCACCTTAACTTTTGAAAATGTTCGCCGAGCTGACACATGTTGTGGATAATGTCCACCTACAGACAGCCTCCACAGACACGCTGTAATGTAGTAATTTCACTTGAGGATTGGAATTATATCATGCTAAATTTAACTGAGCTCTTTGAATTAAAGTATATCTAGGATCTAAATCTACTCTTATCCCGGTCTCTCAGACCAACTCTGGACATGCTAATTATAGCCTCCATTCGTTTGCTTTTCTGTCTACAGTACAAACTACTGGACTAAACTGGTCCTGTTTGGTTCTATCCTGAGAAAAAGTCCTCAAGAAGTCAAGGGTAATGACAGTTTACTCTACTGTGCCATTTAAGGCTGTCAGTACAGTGGCGAGAGGTCACAGCCGAGTCATTCTGGTCATACACAAAAACAGAGACAGGAAAACGGAGGCAGAAGCAGTTTTGTTGCTGTATTATCACACATGTTAAGGGATAATCCTCGTTTATTACAACCTGGGTCTTATTTTAATAGTTGTGGCCATCATTCCTATTGGTAATGATAACATTGTTCTTATCACCTTAATTGTTGAGATCAGGGAACATGGGGAGATAACCAGAAATAAGCCAGTTGAGGGCAGACAGCCGAATGTATTTAATGGAGGAATGGTAAAAGAAAAGGTAAACATCCATCAACCAACTTTTTACTTCAAATACGACATGACAAATCTGCTTTAGTTGTGTACTCAAACCATTTTCCTGTGAAGTAAACATCCTGGTTGCACCCCTTGCTGGTTTGTCTGATCGCTTGCTGCTAGTATGGATAAAAAGTTCTTCCTCATACATAGGTAAGGTGCTTCAGCCTGAATGCAGCTTGTTATAACAAAATAATACACAACCGCTGGCTAATGCTGATCCCACTATGCGTGCACTACAGGTCATGCCAGCAGGATTACAGTATAAGCAGTCATAGCATATTATACAGACAAGTGAAAAAATCTGCAGATGAGTAAACATCTGCAGCTGTTGGGCATCTGCCTCCCCAGACAGTCAGACAGCAACAAAGAGGAGTTCATGGTGTGGTCACAATAGAGAATCCATAGGCCAAGAGATTAACCATGCTAATCTGCCACCGGATAACACCATGAGAGGATGATGGTGGATGAAGAAAAAGAGGAGGAGGTGGGAGGAGGGAGAGGAGGAAGACGGATCAAGACATTGAGAGAATTAGGGATTGGACATTAATAAGATGCAGCCTTGTCGTAAGAGACTCTGGTGTGTGTTTGTGCCTATATGAGTTCAGGAAATGTACTTCCCCTATAAATGACCGACAACTGGGAATCTCATTATCATATCTTACAGTGACAAATCAACATCTGACTGCCCGCTATCGTTCACTTAATGCACAAGAGCCTAATTATGTGCCTGTGTGCTCGCCACACACTGGCCACCACAATGGAGTATGACAGCGATGTGAGTCCTATCAGACCATTACACAACCGGGGGTGCGTGATCTCCATATGAACACAATATATCAGGAAGCCATTGTGCGTCAGACTCCGCAGAACCAGACCACAGGCTGCAGCGAGGGAAACATCTGCACTTCTCGGGATGATGAATTTGGGCGCTGTGGGAGAGCACAGAGAGTCTTCACCATTGATCTGGCTGGCAGTGGCTGAATGTTCGGGGCCATGTTAGTCACAGGAGTCAAGTCAGCATGTCACAGGCAATTAAATGGCGTCCTCTGACACCCTGCGGTGACACCTTACATGGAACAGAAGAGCGATAGACAGTTCTGGACGGAGAACAGAGCGGAAACTGATGCAGCAGTGTCTCAAAGAGGAAAGCGCATAGATGGTTTAGGTGCCGCTGTGGATGGTGGTCGTGGAAGCTGCCGTTGACAGTCTTTTTCAGCAGTGGAATGATTGTGGCAGACAGGTGGAAGATCTTTGTGACGACGAGCTCGTCACAAAGATCTTCCGCCTGTCCCTGACTAACTCCATCATTGCACCTTGCCTGAAGTCTGCCACAATCATTCCGCTGCTGAAAAACTTCTTCTCTGACTGACTGCATGACTTTTTCTAGTTATGTTGGCTCTTCACTTGTGTGTCTGTGCACTACGATCACAGCCACTCCCATCACAGAAACATTCAACGTCTGAGCAATGTACCTTGGTAACTTTCTGCAAAAATTAAATTGGTTCCCTTAAATTTATTCTTGTGAAATTGGTGGCTTTCACTGCGGAGAGCTCTTTTGGGTTCAGGCGCACTTTCTGTTCCTGTAGTGTGTGACACGCTGAACAAATTTCCACAGGTTAGTAGGTTAATAGCTATACATCTGTTGAATTAGATTATACAACAGCCCACATAATATGCAAATCATGAGATTATCATTTGAAAATGTGTTTTTCCAAAGAACATGAGCAAGCAGCTTAACATATAGATAGATTTACTTGCTAAGTCTTAACAGTAAAGCGTTCATTTTGAAATGTTGAAAGTGTGTCTATATTTGTGTGTGTGCGTGTGTGTCTGTGAGACCTAGAGAAAGGTGACGGGGAAGTGGTTAATTAGAAGATATCGTCACTTCTGAATGTCTCTCTCTGCTAATAGCTGCTCTTCTCCAACCAAGAGCTGATACACACATAAAAGAATGCACCTCCTCACACTGGAGACAAAGCAAACCCTCCTTCAACTCTGTATCATACATTATACCATGTCTAGTAGCACACAGGGCAGATTAGGGGACTGTAATTATTTCTTGCCATTCCTCTCAAAGCTTATTTTCTGCTGCCATGGGTCAGCTGTAATCTCATATATAAAACTTAATATAGCACAGAGTGACACAGTTATCAAAAGAATAGTAAAATAACCCGTTGGAGCCATCACAGCAGCTAATGAAATGAAATCTTTAACAAAGTGAAGTAAAGTCCTTTCACTCCGCAGTCAAGGCCCTCAAAGGCCTGGCCATCATGTCAACCCCTCCACATTTAATTAAGTGGCCTGGCACAGCCAGGTCCAACAGGAGTCTTGTGTTAAAAACACCAGGTGCTGGCATGCTGTGTGTGTGTGTGTGTGTGTGTGTGTGTGTACCTGCAACCTGAGCACACATCCCCATCCTCATGCTCATGCTCATGTGTTTGCAGAAAGACAGACTCAGATAGTGAGACAGAGAGAGATATACTGGTAGTGAATCATGCAAGTTGGTGATGAAACTATGAGTGGATTAATCAAAGAGTCATTTGTCAAGCAAAAATGTGGTTTAGTGGTTTCAGATTCTCATTTGAGAATTTGCTGCTTTTCTCTGTTACATATCATTGTAAATTGAATATCTTTGGGGTTTTTTTGTGGAGTCACACAGTATGTTTGGGCTATGGGAACATTTTGGATATGTTCTGACTTTAAATGGACTAAAATGTGAATAAAAAAAGAACAAATTTCTTAAAAACTACCAGAACACATACACAAGCAGTCAGTAATGATTTTGTGTTTTCTGTATGTCAGCATCTTAAGGCGGGATGTTTACTGAGTTTCCTTCTGAATTCCATGAGTGACGTATATAAAGTAGGTTAGTTTGCTGACACACAACATTCATACCTTTATGAATACTGCTGCCAGAATAGAGAGAATCCCATTCCGCCTGTGTTATCTTCTCTCTCCAGCCTCTGCTTTATAGACAGGCTGCAGCACCGGTTTGGCCTCAGAACACCTACACAGGGTGGTGTGCTTGTGTATGCATGTTTATATGCATGTGTGAGACAATATGTGCACGTCTACATTTGTGTAACCTCAATATGATTAACACATGTACAGTAAGTGTGCATACTGTGTGTGTGTGTGTGTGTGTGTGTGTGTGTGTGTGTGTGTGTGTGTCAGAGGGAGATAATTTGTGCACCAGTGTACATCCCAGAGGAAACACAGATATAGCCGAAGCATGCACGATAAACCGATCACATCCTCTGCTTCCAACTAGATGTGACCACCTTGAGTTGACTCCTTCTATACTCAAGTCACACAACATGTCAACACTCTTTTCCTGATAATTCAGCATTTCATGCTAGTTTACCCAGCCCCAAGGCTTTCTGGGCAATTATCATTTTATCATATTTCCATTTGCAAGGCCCTGGGCACTGCAATCTGGAATGGACTGATTTGGACAGTTTAGATCCACCAAATGTTTGGAAAATGTTTCCTTGCCCCGGGTCTGAGAAATATATTTTCAAATATTTTCTAAACACATTTGTAGAATTTAATCGAACAGTGTTTGAGCGGGATTTTAAAGTGCTGGGTTCTATGTACCATTGCAGCCAAACTGCTTCAAGTACATCAAAAATGTGAGGATGCTGTTTCAATTGGTGAACAAACAGTAGGACATTCAAGGAACAAAAACAAGTTTTGTCAATATGCTAAAAGTGCTTAGTTAAATAAGCAAAGACAAGCCCATTAAACACTTCCTGTCTAGCCTGGAGGCTGTGTTGGAAGTTTCTGCTGGGGCGGTCAGTGTTTGATGTTGGTCCCTACAAAGCCCAGCTATGCTCCATCAGAGCCCAGGAGCACTGCAGCAGCGACTGTTATCAAACCGCCAAACATCAGAGCACCGACAGGGAGTCTTCTCTGTCCTTGACTCTGACACACTCTTATTGAAGGACAAAGCTCCCAGCACTCTGTGCTTTCATAAAAAATACATGCAGCATCAAAAGGGCGGATATCGAGTATCACAGTGTTCCGTTTGTGCACAGTCACAAAGATACGCTGCTAAATATAAGACTAGCACGAACGAATGTGTGACTGTGAAAATGAAAGCTACAGCTGTGTCCACTGAAGCTTTGCTATATTTTGCTGGATGTAATCACATGCTGCTTATTTAAATAACTTACAGTAAAAATGGCAGCGAGTGACATTGTAGATGATGTTGAAGAGATACAACAATCAATAAACAAACACTGTATGCATTTCCCCAGACACACCACGTGACTTATAAATCTCAAACAGCAAAGCGAGTTTGGTTTTTCTCCTCCCCTACCTGCCAACCTGTGCCAGAGCTTACTTTATTGTCAACTCATGCATAATCCATTCGCTGCACTTCTTATCAAAAACCCCAGACTCAAACAAATCTGACCGTATTATTTGCCAAGGCTGAGAACTATAAGGGAATTTTTCTTTTCTTCTCTTTTCTTTTTTTTGCAGGAAGTAAAAATGTTTCTTAAACTTCAATTTATCTACCCAAATATGAGTTCTCAAGTGAAGGACCACAGCACATGGACACAATGCCCACAAGCACATATCCAAAGAGGATTTTAAAGAAGACAAATGAACTTGAGTGGAGGAGAGAGGCCAGGGAGGGGCCAGCAACAGTTAAAGAAGTGTTGGTCTCTAAAGGAGCAGCTGACTAACTCTGAATTCTAAGTAGAGGAAAGTTCTGTTTTTTTTTCTTGAGGCGCTAAAAGACCAGTTGTGTTGTCTAAGAGGGCCAGATGGGCCTGTGCTCTGTGACTAAGCTCTGGGCGCGCACACATGCACACACACACACACACACACTTCCAGGACCCTGAAGCTGATCAGCATTCAAAGTAAACGCTTGCCGTTCTCCCTCTCCTTTTTCCCCTCCATTCTGTTTCTCCATTCTGCTGATGGTCCCACAGGGAGGATGGGAATTGCAACTGTTTATCCACTTATTTTTAGGGGGGAAAAAGGAGGCTTAGCCAGCAGGAGACAGACAGAGGTACAGAGTGATGCTGAGCACAGAGACGCAGGGCTAGATCCTTACACTTTTGCCCCCCCCCCCAGACATTGGAAAGCTTACAGTTTCATTTCCATTCCCCAGCAAACAAAGATAACCTTGTTATGACAGACTAGGACTATCCTGTTAAGCATGCATTGTACCAAAGGTATCCAAACAAACCCACATCTTTATTTAACAGCAGGATGTGAAACCAATTTTGGAACTAATCCAAGTTTACTTTCTGCAATGACAAGGCATGATTTGGAGTTCCACAGTGAGTACAGATAAGGATAGCAAATTAATCATCAGTGAGGTGTGTGTGTAAGTAAAAAAACATATGTTGGTGCCAATTTACAGCTTGTGTGTACTATCACTTGCACAGTACAGGGAGGCTGAAACACGGCGCCATATGCAGCATGAAGAAGCCTCTTAAGAACACCTGTGCTGCTGCACTTAGCACCCAGGCTCTATTGTGATCTAATGAGGCCGAGGAGAGAGGGCAGACCATGGACATATTGTCTCAGCACCTCCCTTTGTTCCAGAGCTCAAAAAAGCAACTGCACTCTGAGAGCACTTCACTGCGGTGTTTGTTGGTGCTGGAGAACAGAAATAGAAAGGGAAAGTAAAGATTGATAAGCGATATGTGTGAGACTGAGAACAGAATTTAGTCATGGTCCGAGACTGCCAATCAATGTCTCCATCGCAATATCAACATTAAAAATTACCTCTTCATCTCTCACCCCAACCAAGGTTGAAAGAAACCTGGGTGTCATGATTGATGAACAGCTATCCTCCTCAGTCAATGTAGCATCTGTCTCCCGGACGTGCAGCTTTGCATTATACAACATAAGAAAAATTTGTCCTTACCCGACTCCGTATGCCACCCTAACTCTCGGTAGAGGTCATGGTTATCTCTCGCATCGACTACTGCAACGGCCTTCTAGCAGGCCTGCTTTCATGCACCGTGAAACACTTGCACATCATCCAGAATGCGGCGGCATGTCTGGTTTTCGATCACCCTAAAAGGGCACATGTCACTCCGCTGCTCATTGACCTCCACTGGCTATCCATGGCCGCCAGAATCAAATTCCAGTCAATGTTTGCCTTCAGGATTGACTTCTGGGTCTGCACCCATCTACTTGAACTTGATCATAGAGGCGCTCCTGTTCTGACACTGCGTTCTACCAGGGAATGCTGTCAGGCATTGACATCCCTGCACACGAGGCAGTCACAGTCCAGACCATTCTCGTCTGTGGTTCCCCCGATGGTGGAACAAGCTACCAAATGCTATCAGAGCAGGGGCGTCCCTCTCTATCTTCAAGAATCTTTTGAACACCTCCTCTCCTAACACCTCTAACATCCAAACAATTAGTGTGCCTGTTAAGACATGTTACCTGATCTCCTTGCACTTTGTCTAGTTGTCTTAAAGTAGATTTAATACTTACTGCTTACTCCAAGGTCTCCTATTGTACTGAAGCTTGAACGTTGTTCCTCACTTGGGAGTCGCTTTCGATAAAAGCGTCTACCAAATGAGTAAATATAACTGTAAATGTAAATCTTTCACCTGATTTTTTTTTCAATACTAACAAATAAAACGTGATAACTACCTCAGACATAAAAAAAAATCCTAGTAATTCATAATGAAAAAAATTCAGAGACAAGAGTCAAAATCTGTGAGAGGCTCAGATGAGCATTTCAGATGTGGCACTAATTCTCTTCTGTATGAGCAGCGACCAGATGGATTGGTTCAGGCCTTAATTTTGATAGATCTCAGTGTTTCCAAATTTCAGATTTTTGTGTGAAAACTAGATATCTTATAAAAAAAAAACCTACAGAGATAATACAAAAGTGCCCTAAACTGGTGATTTTACTGATTCATTTTGTACATTTGAAGTAGACGACAATTTACAAACTATCATGAATAAATCCATCACCATGAATTATGCACCTTTACAAGTTGACCACATACAGTAACTGCAAAACCAGATGGCCCACAGGCAGTTTTAGGCACAAATGGAAAAGCAGACCAGACTTTGACCAATCTCATTAGATGCAAAACCTCTGCTCAACCCACAGGCAGTGCAGAAATGAGAGAAACGTTGTAATGCAGACTTTATCTTGCTGTGTTGGGATTGACACCCCTGGGATTAAAAAAATAACTTTCTGATTGCTCTCTGATGAAAAACTATGGCACACCTGGGGTGACTTTCTCACCACCGTGACAATGTTAGACTTTTGTCATTTAGAATTCAAACCCATTTGCTTTTGTCTGACATCTAGCTGATATTCCCACCAATCTTCAGTGCATTCAGTAGGTTTATATTTCCGTTTTTTTTTTTTTTTTTTTGCAGCAAACTGTTTTATAAATAAAAATTTCACACTGTTAACCCAAGTTTAAAAATACGGACACAATAAATAATAAAAGGAACATACATGATATTGAAGTTCTTAAGGCATCTGGCAAAAATTCCTTCCTGTGGGTGTATGTATGAAAGTAAGGAGAGAATAACTTAATGTGGTGCTGAAATGGAAATATTCAATGGGCCTCATTCACCAATATCTTAAGTATTTTCTTAAATTCTTTCTTAAATTCTTAAGAAAGTTCTTAAGAAAACTCTATGTCAGATTCATGAATGTGTTCTTAAACCGTAGAATTGTGCACACCTTTGTTCTTAGATTGATGAATGCCAATCTCCTCGTATATTGAAAGCGTGCCAGTTGGGCCTAATTGGCATAGGTAAACGCCCGAAAATGCCCTTAAAAGGGCATGAGACTGAAGGGTCGTGTGCAGACACAGACAGAAGTCCCAAAGAGATACCGTAAGGGAAAGTTGAGAAAATAGCAAAACAAAAATCTAAAGACGTAGCACCGGAATCAAAACACAAAAGGAACTTTAATAGTTCTGAAGTCGAGGTACTGCTGCAGGAAGCGAGCCGCAAACGAGCAGTTAAGTGTTAATGTAGCAATCAGTCATTTTAAAAGACCATAATGCTTTGTAGAATAACACATCTTATTTTCTTTTAAATATTAAGCAACTTTAATAAATGTATGCAACTTTAATAAATGTATGCAGACAGTCTCATCAATAGCGTATTTTCATCATTCCTACATTCACATTTAAAAAGTAAATAATGATCAATTTAAATATAATGGAGTATGTCTCAACAAGTCATCCAAATTAAACAACACAACACATCCTTAGTCCGTTCCCTCCAGACGACATAGTGCATGTGCATGTGCGTGTAAAAGTTGGGTCAGAATGATCAAATATGTGTGATATTAGTCCGCAAATCAGTTTGTGGGGCCAAGATCAGAATTCACCCCTGCTAATGTAGGATACAAAAATTACACTTTATGGGATAAAACCACCCCATAATGTGACCTGATCTGGCTGTTTAACTCTTCACATACCTGCTTGTCCTTGTCCTTAGCTTTCCCGCTGCCTGACACCCGCGATGAGGTCACATCACGGGGGATGACAGAGATCTGGTGCAGTGGCATGTTCATCCCAGCAGAGCCAACCAGGGACGCTCACACACACACTTCCTGTCCTGTTGCCAGAGCAAAGGGCATGATGGTCTGAATTGCGACACCTCGCCCGTACCGCCCTGCAGAGGACACACAGAGGACACATGGAGATTAGCTACAAGGGAATAACATCATGTCCAAATAAACTAGAAAAATCCTCCATGTCACTGAAGCTGGAGAGATGAAATGAAACTCTATGTTAAGAAACAAGAAGTAAAGCTAAAGCGGTACAGCAGCAAGTGTTTTCACTGCTGATCATTTGACTGACCCTCTTCTGACACTAGATTTTGTAGACTTTGACCTTGTCAGAACCCAAATAGATTAAAGTCAAATTTTGATGGCTGTCTGCCACAACTGTTCTATAATTATATTTTGAGTGATTATCACCAAGATATGTAAATTGTTACAAGCGCCTGTGTCGTTTTTCTTCTCTTGTGGGTTCTTTGGCAGATTTATACTTTGACTCATCATTTTATCAATTTAAGAGAGTTATACTGAGCTGAGTTTGTGCTGAAAAAAAGAATGACAAGCAGGTAGGTTAAGGACAGATTAAAATGTGCAGACAAAAATGAATTCATAAAGAGTCTGAAGTCCAGGTTCATTTTGGATACTTTCTTTCATTGTATTAAAACCCATTAAAACTCTTCAAAAACATACCCATGAACTTTCCTTGGTGCTGACCTATAGTATAGTGTAAGAAACTTTGGTCTATTCTCAAACCACCAAAGGTACAGTTGTCTCCTGTGATTTTCCACAGGAGAGCAGAAGTTTGTCCCAGAATAGCACAGGCACAGAGTATAATAAATTATCACTGAGGTGATCCCCAAAGTGTGTAATAAATCACTACAGAGGTGATTCCATGAGCGCAAGAAATTATTTTTTTTCCCAAAAGACCTGGAAATTCGGGATCATGATTTCCACGAGAGAGAGAGAGTGGAGGGGCGATGCACACTGTGTAGTTCCCTGTCGTTCTCGGATAGATCCAGATAGAGTTATGAAAGCAGCAGCAGTATGGGGCTGTCCTGGGGAGTTACACAAGAGGTTTTACAAATGGGTCATTTTAACTTCAGTTAATGCAGCCATCTGTACTGCCACTGACAGCAATTAAGCTTTAACTCCTTCTTACCACTGTGTGTATGTGTGGATGTGTTTGCACGCAAACACGTCTGCCAAGCAAACCCCGGAGCTCTGCAGTATGAAAATGACTGGATTAAGAAACCAAAAAGCAAGCAGACCGATGGGAGGTCAGTTAAATGCCAGTAATCAGAAACCAGCATTGATGGCAGGGGAGGGTGTGTGAAACAGACCAGCATATCCAGAGCTGCCACTTTAGTTAATCACCACACTGTCTCTGGTAAGTATTTATCAAGAGGAAGAGGTGATTAGGCTCATATGATCTCACAAACACACACATATCAGCCTCTCATGCAACAGCTGGCGGGCACAGCGGTAGAGGATCATACTAAGGACGCAAACACACATCTACGTGCGCACGCACACATGCACACACCCTCGTCGACATTTTCAAATTGTTTCAAGTTAATATTAATAGATTCTGTCATTCCTTGTCATTATCATTCTTTGTCTATCCTTTAATTCATGCTTTAATTTTTGGAATTGCAGTTCCATTAATTTGGGGCTGTAAACATGAAGCACATTATTGCCATGGAGATAGTTAGCTAATGTTAACTATGGGCTACAAATTTAAAAATATGTAGATCATGTCTTTCTTTACAGATTTGTCTAAGTTATGACTCCAAGAGGGAGTTGGTACAATGTTTGACACAAATTGCAGATTTTAAAATACCCCAATTGCCTCCATGAGCCGTGTGTCACAGTCACAGCTGCTCCAACCGTTGACCAAGTTGAAAAGCGCCAAACCTGTAATAACTAGCTCCCCCTTATTTCTGATCCATGACGTTTTCCCTTCTCTTTGACCTAAGGCAGCAACTGTATCACATCTCTCCCTCCACAACCGCCTTCAAATGTCCCTTTGAAAATCTAGAATATTAGTCACTGCCTGTTCACCATGTCACAGATAAATGTGTTTGCAGGTTTGTGTTCCTACTATTTATCCGAGCAGACTACTAAACATCAGAATGTGACCTCACACAGTGCGTTTTGAAAACAGCTCCTACTTGATGGTGATGCCTTTAGACAGCCATTAACATCCTATGTTAACTCTAAACTGAAAAGCAACACAAATGATAACACTAACAGTGGAAATCTCTATTATATGCATTATGGCTGCACCTATATATTATCTCTGTAGCAAACACACAGTTCAGCAATATCACACTCGAGTTCGTGATGTTGTACTCAATATCAGCACGACTGTGAACGGGTCATAGGTACAAGGACGCAGGCAGAGTACCGAAGACAATCACAGCCATGCTAATGTTCAGTACAACATCACGACCTCAAGTGTGATATTGCTTTTATACAACAGTTCTACGAGCACCATATCAGTTAAATAAGCTACAACAGATTATGATTTGTCTGTTTTCATCATTTATTTGGCAACGCCAACACAAGTAGTTCTGCAATTGGACTTGCACTGGACTTTTGCTTAGCAACACAAATATTTACCCGACCCACACAGCGCACACTAGCTTGCTACTTCGTCTACATGTTACCTCAGGAGTGCGCCAAAGTATCCAGGCTTCTTCCCTTCATCCTCTTCTGACGACCATACATCATTTAATTCAAAAATTATTTCTGGAAATTCATCTTTGCAAAGTTTGTTGTAATCTGAGATAGATAACGACCGTTAATGTAACACTGATTAATGGTTAATAGAACACCTGTGAAGCGGAGTGATACATGTAGTTAAAAGTCCCAGTGCTGTTTATCAGCACTCATGGAATGCCTCTCGTCCAATCAAGTTACTTGGTCGGAACTAACCGTTGTCTAACATCTCTGTAGCAAACATACCATTTAATATAAATTGTAAATATTGTATAGCATTGCAACTAACGGTTATTTTAATATAATCTGCAGATTATTCTCTCTATAGTCTATAGTCTATGAAATGTCAGGAAATACGCATATGTTTCCAGACAGGGCATAAGGGCATATGGCCTTCACAATCTCCACATCTCCACCCAACTAACCAGCTATGCGAGACCTACATTTGACAGCTCTCTTCACCACCATCATAAAAACACAGCATAAGAGAAAATCCTTTGCAAGGACGCTGTTCATCCCTCCAGTTTTCAGACTTTCATACACTTGGAAAGTCTACACCAAGGAACACTCTAGCCGTTCTGAAGGCTGGTGATGTTTCCTCTTTGATTTTTCTCCCATCAGCCCTCTATACAGTATCATGGTTAACTCAATACCATGATGTAGAAAACATACAGAAAACTCACATTTCTGTCTTGAGCAGCTGATTCACACACAAAGTTTATTTTTTTGTAGTGAGTTACGCAGCACAGTGTGTATCTGTATATTCAGTCATTATGTGACGTCGCTGTGAGCCACGGCTGAAGAATACAGGTCATTTTGATGGGCAAAGACCACTTGGAGTCATACTGTGTGTGTGTGTGTGTGTGTGTGTGTGTGTGTGTGTGTGTGTGTGTGTGTGTGTGTGTGTGTGTGTGTGTGTGTGTGTGTGTGAGGCTAATGAGTTACAGTAAACGAGCATGGGTCAGGAGATAAAGTTACCCACTTGAGGGCATCATCACATGGTAGTATCATTAAAGCTCCTGCTGTATTTCAGTTGCAAACGATTGTATTAATTACAAAGCAGGCATTCTCAAGTCATTCCCCGAGCTATGATTTGAGGTAAATAAGAGGGATGAACAAAATAAATCTAGATGGTCTTGTGTCATGTGCACTACATTTGAGAGAGCTGTGGTTCATTCAAATGTTTTTGCAGCAGTCCGATGAAAAACACCAACAGCATCCATCACTGTGGCCACAACACAGACTGCCGCTGCAGCAGCCAGCTCATTACTGGACATCTAAAGAATAACAACTGCGGTACAGTCCTCCACTCCATTCTTAATTGGCACTGTGTTTCAAGCCTAAGGTCTTTGTTGGACTGAGAGGTTGCACTAATGGGGCAAAGGATGTGCTGGATAGACAGGCGGGATTACACTATCGCCATATGCATACACACACACACACACACACACACACACACACACACACACACACACACACACACACACATATAAATACATACACATATATCAATCAAGCTGTCAGGAGGTCCCTTGGGTGTGACATCAGGCCATTTCCAGTGTGTGTGTGTGTGTGTGTGTGTGTGTGTGTGTGTGTGTGTGTGTGTGTGTGTGTGTGTGTGTGTGTGTGTGTGTGTGTGTGTCTTCCAGGCGGGCTGCCAGTCAGAGTTCACTGCAACAATATTAAAAACTACAAATCCAGCAGCTCTCCAACCAATCACAGGTCCACTGTGGTTGCAATTGGACACTGTCCTGTTGCCATGGCAGCAGCTCCAGGGATCAGTTTAAGCTGTCAAGGGGACAATAGCTACAGATAAATGGATGCACCTCTGGCTGGTTATATGAAACTGTCAAACTAGGAGTGAGGATGGGTTTTAAGTAGACACCAGTGATTCATAAATCCTTAGTTTATGTAAAGTCCTCCACCTGATGCCACCTTAACTGGTATCATTTACTCAGTTTCAGGTCAGATAGGTTGACCACATTCCACCACAGTTAGCTACACAGCAGTTATAGCTGTAGTATGGGTCTAAGTATGGGTATACCAGACAAGCTGCAAGTCAACAAGGAAAAATAGTAATACTTTTTCTGTATGTGATTTTTCTGTGAAAAACAATCATTATTTTCTGTCCAGAGGGAAATTTACTTCTGACAAGGCAAAAAAAAAAAAAATTAAATACCAGTAAGGAAAGGGGAAAATAACATATCAAGGCTTGGCTGACTCAAAGAGAACCTGATAAGAGTTTTGACAAGATGTGGTTGAATTGTTTGTGTGAGTGTGTGATGGGAAGATAAGAAACAGAGAGTAACCGGAGGGTGGCTACAGAACAAGCAGGACGTGCAGAATTAAATATCTGGAGAGTAAAACTAGGGAGAAAAGTGCAAAAACATCAAACAGCTGTTTAATGGGTTTCAGGTCAGATATGTCGACAATACTCTATATTACCCCCTTAACACTTCTCTCTAAAACATGGTGTTAAAATATTAGCAAACCAACGTTAGCCTTTTGTCAGGTGGCTCGGTTAGCCACACAACAGCTACACCAGGCTGTTAGTAGTCTAATATTCAGTAACTTGTCTCTACAGGAGAACTAGTTTGTGTGGTCCAAGCTGTTTTAATTTTGTCATGCGTCAAACTCCACTTACATTAGACCAAGGCTAACTGAGTTATTAATGGTTTTGTTTTGCATAGGAGGAGTTTGAAGACCTTATGCAAGCAATGGCTCTCTATAAAGACAAGGCCATCAAAATATTATTATAGCTCCTATTGTCCCACTGAAGTCCATTTATTTCAAAGACAGACAATTCAGCCCATGTCTCCAGCTCTTCCTCTCTGCTCCTGCACCAGGTAAATCACAGTCCTGTCTCCTCTGCGTTCTGCTCAGCTGCGCTCTGCTGTTATTCAGTTTACCAAGAGGCCCCTCTGCGTCCCCGCTGTCAGATCAGACCTGAGATATGGCTGAGATCCCGTTCTTCGGTTCTGATGCGCAACCAGGCAGAAAAAGTAGGCTGTGTATCAATCAATCCGAACATTACTGTACTACAGCTATAGTCTATATTTAAAGAGGTGTCTTCCCCGAGGATTGGTGGGTTATGAAAGAGAGTTACAGCACATATCAGATAGGATCTTAAAAATGCTCGGTTTAAGAGATATTACATTCTGGATTTCAAGTGAGTTCAATACATGCATTGTGTTGTCTCATTACGAACGGAAAAGAGTTTGCTCTCCCACTTACTCTGTTATCGTAAGCTGATTTTACAGCTATAGAGAGAATTATTTGGAAACTGAAAAGAATATGGTGCAATAACAGCTGACTATGGTGTGTGTTCCTCATTAAGACAGTTCTCAGAAATTTGACTTTCACGGAAATGTATTCAGAGTTCATTTTGCAGGTACAGACTAATGCTTGAAAATGCAATTTCCAGCTTTTATCGCTGCTCCCTGTAGGGATGTGTCACCTTGTCACTGAATTCCTTTTATGGCAGGACAGGACTTTCTAAAAACGAAAAAGCTACAAATATGCCTGTATGTTGGACTAGTGCCTCTGCTGAAAGGTTCAAGTCAGGGGAGAGAGAAGGGGGGCATTAATTTCATCATGGCACAGATGCCATAGCTGTGTTGGCAGCAATGATTGGACTTAATGCCCTGCCAGAACTCACACACTCACACACGCTCACACACAGATTAACAGAGCGTCAGTAAAACCTGATGGGCTCCTCTGATAAAACCTGCTACACACACACACACATGAATGGAGACGCAACAAATCTGGCACTGCAGTTCTTCCCAAGTTTTAGATAAAGTGTTAAACAAATCTAAATTTCGAACTTAAACTGTTAGATAATTTAACCATCGCTGACATTGTATAATTTCATAAGCAGGCACACAAACACATAGAGCCTGTGCTGCACTGAGCTCCGGGACTGGTGATTACTTCAACACTTTTTCATATCGTACTGGGAATAAATTATCATAATGTTTTTTTTTTTTGTTTTTTTTTTAGCTCATTGTCATTTCAAATGTAGCTGCAACATTTATCAGAGCCAGAGCAATCTGACTAACTTCTCTACTTCCTAAATGTCTCTATACCTATTTACCCTATATGCCGGATTAATCAAAAGCTTCCGTGATATTTAAGTTTACTGCATTCACACTGCCTCTGTTTGCTGTCCTATTTGATTATATGCTAATGAGTCCCAGTTTGGATGTGATTAATTGTGTGGTTGGTGAAATGAGCTCTGAATAGACATCTGGGATAAACAGACTTGTTGCTCAGGAAAACGCAAGGGCTGATGCTTTTTACACACCCCAAACAAAATTTCTCTGGGGTTTTAACAACATTTGCGAAAACGACCTTCACTTTTTACACAATCTTTTTCAGTTTTCAAGGAGGTGTGAAGAAAGAGAGACAAAAGGGATAAAAAAAGATTCTAATAGGAATACACACACACACACACACACACACACACACACACACACACACACACACACACACACACACACACACACACACACACACACACACACACACACACACACACACACACTCCTAATTCATTAATTCACAGAAAATGATTCATTTTCAGTAGCGTAACTAGAATTGGCTCTGCCCTGGATACACAGGAATGGGCCATTCAAAGTTCAGTAAAAACTTAATGTCGACAATTCTTTCATGAATTCTTGCCTCAGTGTAGTGATGTGAAGAGACTCTGATCACAAAAAAAAAGAAAAAAAAAAGAAAATTGTTGAACTCCCTTCAACCTTAACCTCATCATCGATTTCCTACCAGGCCCTGAGAGGAGCGCTTTCATTCATTCTGTTTCAAGTCAAAATTACATGAAATCACTCTCACCTTGTTGCCAAATTCATCATGTTATAAAAGAAATGCCTTTTTTTTGTTGTATTTTAACATCAAACTTTTATTTTCCCTACTCAGAAAGCATGTGTCAGTGAAATCAATCCAATCCTGCCAAAAAAGCCTACAAACAAATCACTTTCAGAATGAAGCAAGTACTGAAATTCACCTGAAAAGTAAGTTCCTTTTTACTCCGCACTCTCATCTTGGTGGTTAGAATTAAATTTCAAATAATTCAGACTTTGCGACAGCTTACAGTATGTTCAAAGACATTTTGACGGTTTGACAGAGATTTCAGGAAGACACTGTTCAGCAAAGAAATTTTATTACAATTCCAATTTTAGTACAGAACAGTGAGCCTTAGAGATGCTGGTGGGTAGATTATTTTTTACCTATGGATGCAGGCTAACCGTTTCCCCGTTTCCAGTCTTAACGCTAAATTCTATTAATCTTCTCATCTAACTCTCGACAAGAGGGCAAGCAGGTGTTTTTCCTCAAATGTCTAAATATTCTTTTAAGATCTGGATCCAAGGTCCAACTAAAATGCCATTTACTAGTGACTTGACATTACCTTGAAAACAAAAAGTCGAATTCAAACTTAAAAAAGGGAGACCAAATGAACTCGCTCCACAGCTATTGTTGATGATAACTGTATTGTGAATTTGTTTTCAGTTTTGAAAAATCACCCGGAATCACTAGAGTTCAAACAAACTTCTTATTGAATCTTTTATCTTTTTTTATTAACAAAGAGCACTGCACCAAATATTCAGACAGTGGGCCTTGCATTTTTTTTCCCCAGTTATGAAAGTTTCACTAGTTGAAATGACAAACTTTACCAGCAGCAGATGATATCACCTGTAGCCTGTACTTAATTAACATTAATTCCCTAAGTACCTTACCCAAAGGCCAGACTCAAAATGTACTTATCTATTTTTTGAACATTAGACAGCCACTCAAAGCTGCTGCTTCTGCCTTCTCATCCAAGAAGAGGTGATTAGAGATTTAGAGATTAAAGATTTTTTGTGAATCAGAATTTAGTCTTTTTTTTTTTTTAAACAAATGGTGGAAGTTGAACCTAAATAGATCTGATATGCGATTTCAAATGATTTAGATTAAATAAAATGTTAGACGTACCTTACAGCTAAATAACATAGTCAAACAACATGTTACTGGCATTGATTTGTACAGTAGTATGGGTTTAATGCAGCCAGACCAGCTGCAAATCAAAGAGGGAAGGACTGTGTATGTGATTTCCCTGGGAGTACAATCATCCTTATCTCTCTGCTAACCTCCACAAGCTGCCAGTAAGAACCATTAAATACCAGTAAGTAAAAGGGAAAAATAACATATCAGTGCCTGGCTGATTCAAGTTTTTGACAAGATCCTGTTGGAATATTTGATGTGTGATGGGAAGATAAGAGAAGGAGTGGAAGGTGGATGCAGTACTGATTTCGCTTGAAGAGCAGAATGAAAAAGTGCAAACACATCAGAACTCCAGAACGCAGAGACAGGAACTGAAATTGTTAAAAATGAGTCAGTCAGTTACACTAGATACCCTCCACAGAACACACACACGACTATATGCTACAGTCTCTGTGCTATCGTATATACAGTGAAGGGGAAGTAGAACACAGAACAGAGGAAGCTAGAGCCCTCTGTCTTATTATATGCAGACAAAATAAGAGACCTGATTTTCAACAGATTTTTTTTTTTTTTTTGCAAGTGTCCAAATCATAATTATATCAAGTCTGTAGTTACGGTAACAATTTTAGGCAGAATACCAGTATCAAGCCAAATAAATTGTTTGCACAATTATATACAGGTACCTATGCAAACTTGAAAACAACGTTTGCATTTCGGGAATTTAGCCAAGCTCAAATTCTGATTGAGTTACACTGAGTTAACAGGTGCAACATCACCAAACACTTCCTGTTAGAAAGAAATGACACCTCTGTGCTGCTACACTTCTTTGGAGCATGAAAAAAAATTCAAAAACCTAAGTAGCGAGCGGCTTTCATTTCTGACACATTCTCAGCAGTACCGAGCCCCTTCTCAGTTGATGCAGCCTTGTCCTTCATGTCAGGGCACTGGTGATGAACTGAAGGACACACAGCAGGTGAAGTGCAACTTTACTTGGATTTAGCCAACCAGCAATTTCATGAATTCTTGGTAAACTTTAACATTTTGATGGCCTTGCAATAATTTTAAGACTTACTTCCTGGATGTTCTATTTTTTTTTAAACCAATGTTTGCTTGTGTGGGTGAATTGCATCAGTCTGGTAAGTCCAAAGGGGCTGTCCACTCATTTGAAATCGCCACGAACAAGTTAGATTTTATGTGCAATTAACATTTATTGTTTTAAACACAATTTCTAAGCCATTCAAATCTGAAATATGTGAAGGAGACATGACATGAAAGACAGGGTCAGACACATACTAGCATGCTGGCTATTATAGATATCAGATTTAGGAGCATGTTTATAGAGGTTGTCCATACTGATTTAGTATTACACTGTGGCCTAAGAAGCCATCTTTCCTCATAATTATTGGGATGATGTGACCAAATAAAGAAATAGCAGAGCATCTACTATAGGCACCCTTGTTCACTTGCACCAGTTTAACCTCCAATCACAAATTAGCCTGTTAAACAGCCTGTAAAAACAAGATAAAGCAATAAAGGCTAGGTGTCTGGAGGTTATCACTTGACTAATCCCAGCAAGCATTGTTTGACAGTGGGAGATTGCTAATTGCAGTAGAAATTTTCTGAGACCAGTCATCTTGCTGACTTCATACCTAATGTGTTACCAAAGAGTTTCCAAATGTCCTTGTACTTGCCGTCATATGAGATGACCATGTCTTAGGAATTCACCCACTGCTTCCCTGTAATTAATACTGTTAAGTTCAGTGCCATCAAAAATTACACAACACTGACTGCTCAAAACTGGGTGCAGCTAGCATTTCTCCAGGCAGCTACAGCTGTTTAGTGTATTCAAGTGTGACAGCCTCAAAGCTACTGACAACGCAGACAATGCTGCACAACGCTACTGCTGACAGGGAATTGTACTGTGCGTCGGCATTCTGTGTGTTATCAACACTAACATTCAGACTCAAGAAAAAGAGGCCACTTCTATGAGGAAATGAAAAACGAACTCACCACCAGCACAGAAACTGAAAGCATTTTCTTTGTGACCACTGTTCTGACTCCGCCAGTAAACACAGGCCTGTTACTCGTAAGCGTGTGCTCCTCAACACAATGACCACTCCGCCCCCGGGGCTAGTGTTTATCTTCCCTCTACGTAGCAGAGTAACCTGACTCTATGAGTTATGGACCAGCAGGCAGTAACAGCCCACCACCATGCTACATGAACTAGAAGACATGAAATGCGTGTGTGCGTGTGCATCTGTGTGTGCTCAGTGCGTGGACTCAGGAAACCACACCCTGAGAGACAGCTTGAGAGGCTGCTGGTGTGGCTGATGGTCGACTCAGTGGCCACCAGCAGCAAAAAGCAGTGGTAGCAGTACGACTGTGTGGTGGACAGTTGGAGAACTGGCCTCCAGCAGTCATTTACACAGCAGTTAACCAGCAAACACACTCTGCAACACAAACTGACAACTGCAGACACTAAATCTGATTCAGGAAAACCTAATATTGCAACTGGTGGAAAGAGAATCAGTCTTAATCTTAAAAGGTCAGTTTTCCAATATTACATAAAAACACATAAGATATATTTTCTCATTTACGTCTGGTGTCATTGAGCCAGTTTTATAGGGACTATTTCTTTGTTAAAAAGAAGTTTGAGTTCATTTTCGTGGCCTAGGGGTTTAAAAGCAGATCATGTAATAGCAATGTTCTGGCTTCAAATCCAGCCGGAGACTTTTGTTCTATGTTATCCGCCCCCCCCCCACCCCACCCCCTCATTTCCTGTCAACTCCCTATTCTTCTCTATCTAATAAAAAGGAAAATACTTCCTCAAAGTACTTAAAAAAAAAAAAGTCAATAAACACTCTCTAAACCAAGTTCTGAATAAATGGCTGCAAGTTGTTTTTGAGTGTTTGAGCACAACACCACACTAAAGGCAGAGCACTGATTTTCTATTAGCAATTAATCTACTGATTATTGTCTTTATTTTCCTGATCAATTGTTTTGTCTGTGAAATGTCAGAAAATATTTAAATAATTTCCCAGATGATAAGGTGACTGGTTCAAATCGTTCGCTTTATCAAAACAAGATATTCAGTTCACTATCACAGCCTACATGACAAAGCATGAAATCCTCTGATTTGAGAAGCTGGAAACAGAGAATGGGAAAAAATTACACGTTATCAAAATAGTTCACATCCTCCAAATTAATCTTCTGTCAATTGACTTAATTAAATCAACTAATTGTTTCAGCTCTATTTCCGTTGTATTTGGATGATGACTGAAAACATTGCAAAACTGCAAATAAAAGCAAAATTTTCTGCACATCTAGAATCATACATTATCGACACTGATGTTGTGGACGATGAAACATGGTGCACATAAGGAGAGTTGGTTATTCATCACACAGCCGCTGATACATTAAGACGTCTTGAGTTAGACCCTCATCTTCCTCCTTTTCCCTCACAGCACTCATTTCCAAGGTAACAGGACAAATAAAGATGTCAGGTTGCTGTGACAAAGAGACCCAGCGTGCTCCACATGTACTCCTCATCTCAGTGTAATTGGGATAATCAGACTTCCATGGCTTCAAAATCACCCACCCTCGCATCTGCATATCCTGACAAAACACACATCCGGGTCTGTCAAGACAGTTTAGACAAGTCTGACCATGTGACACTGCAAATACAAATACAATGTTGTTGGTGGTACAGTTCAGCTCAGAATATTTTCAAGCCAAAAAGCTAAAAAAAAAAACAAAAAAAAACGCTAAACTCCTAATAATGTCACATACCGCAGATAGTGTCATGTCAGCTTCATAACCCGAAACCCAACAGAACAGCAATCCCATAATCCCTCCCTGGACAGTTAAAGGTTAAAGGTCGTCAAGAAAAAGAAAAAGTTATCCCATCCTACCCATAACTACACACAGCTGTGTACCTGTCCCATGTGACCATCCACACCACTTTCAACAGCTGTAGACACACACACACCGACTTGTATTTAGTCTCCTGAATTCATATTTGTCCAACAAACTCATTTACTGTTTCAAAGAGTAATTGAACCCTACTATATCACGTTATGACTGCAAAGCCAATTTGTACAAGCGACAGCAGGAAGAATTTTTTATTTTTAAATCACTATTAATAATAGCAACACACTCAGGACTGAATAGTAATGATCAAAGAATCATTGGGTGCTCTTAAGCAGGGTAGCGTAGAGCTGGAGATATTTTTGCTGCTGCAACAGGGGAATGTGTCTGACAAGGATGTATTATTTGATGAGAATACAATTAAGTAAAAATTACAAGTAGCAAACCTCCTCTGGCAAATCAACCAGCAGCAGCAAGAAACAATTGGCAAGGAACAAGAGAAAAGAAAACAGTCATTAGTAATGAAAATAAATTTCATATTCATAATGAAATGACAGTAAGCACTCATTCTGCTGTTAATTGTACCTACACTGTTTACAAACACTCAAGCAAATTGCACATGAACAGTGGATTGACAATGTTCCAAAAGAACAAGCCAAATATGAAGTTCCACAAGTTACACAGCACGTCCCAGAAATCGCATAACAATTGGTGTTTAAAATGCAATGACATCTAAACTCTCTTTTTTTTTTCTTTTTTTTTGTCTGCCCAGCCACAGTGGCTGCTGCTGCTCAATTACCCAGTTTTTCCTCCAGTTAGTCCAAACAAAACACTGCAGCTGATTCTGCATGTTTAAAAGCAAATATAGAAACTTTCTTGAGATGCCTACAGGATGAGTCATTACTGCATAATATGAACGAGACAGACAGTGGCAAAAAAAAAAAAGAAAGAAATGCATGTAAACAGAAAGGTCACAGGTGATCAGTTTAGCATATCATACTTGTTTAGATTGAACAAAATGTATTGTTTTAAATTCTAATGTGACTGGATGCACAAAGAAGCTTCTGATAATATACTACTTTGATAAGATGCTATCAAAATGATTATTTTGATTCTTATTCGCTCAAAAAACTTGCAACAGTGAATGTGAATATAGCATTTGTCAGGCTATCACCACCACATGAACGCACCAGAAGGCGTAAAAACACTTCTGAGATCCATGTGTGGATCAATAAAGTTGAAGCTTTGACAAAAATTTATCCTGGTAGCATGTTCAGTGTGATGGATTACCTATCACACAAGTTTCTGCAAGTTGATTTTTTCACTACAACCAAAAGTAATGAAAATGGATGGCTGACTGGCTCTCAAAAATCTAATCAAATATGATACGCTGTAGAAAATAGTGAATGCATGCGGTGTCTGGTGACAAAAACCTAAACTGAAGCTTGAATAAGCTTTAATTGGATGGATCAAAGTTCAGGAAAACAGTAAGGGTCAATACATTAGGAATTACGAATCAATAATGTCAAGCTAATGGAGAGTTAATTACAGTCACATAGCTATTAATAATAAATATCATTTGATGTCCTGTCGTGCAAACAGCCTGCATTAATGTGAGTGACTATATACAGTACATCCAAATATACTGTTGTCACATTGCACTGTACTGTTGACAGACACGTACAAAGACGTCTGTGTTAATAAAATACACAGCGCTTCAGTTCTTAATGTGGAACCTAAAGACAGTTTTCATCTCCATTTCCACACAGTCACATCATTCAGCTATCAGCTGCTCCTGTATCAAGCAGCTGTCAACACCGCTGATTGACAAGTAGTGTGTCGAGTCCACAGTCAGTCAACCACTCGCAAAGAGACAGGTGGCAGGTCATGGAATGGTTTTATGAGTATGGAATGATATGAATCTTATGCTATGGCGTTCAGGGTCTCTAGATCTCAACCTAATTGATCATCTGCGAACTGTCACAGGCATATTCAATCACCTGCTGCTAAGTTAGCAGGTTAATTACAGTAACGTTAGGTTAATGAGCTAGTTAAAAAGACTGTCTCCAACTCCACCTGACTTGTTTTAAAATGAGACCCCTGTACACGGGTTCTTTAATATGTACTTGATGGTGACATATACTACCACTGCCACTAAAATCAGCCATCACGCTGATAGCACCAAAGGAAGGCTTTCACAGTGTGGGGAAATGGAAAGCAGTGTATGTGCTGGTCACGGATGGGGCTTTTCATATAAGGTAACCTGTCCTATCCAAAACTAATGTAGTTAGTTTATGATGTTCTCCTTGGAAGTAATGTTTGGTTCCGACTGTAGATAGTAAATTTATGGCAGAGCAACCATTTAATCCATTCCTTTCACTTTTGCTCCTCTATTTTATTTTTGTCTTTGGAACGACAAAAAAAACACACACACCACCCTCCACACTCACTCTTAATACAGCCCCCTGTACACTGCTTCAAATGTACAGCATGACAGGCCTTAGTTACAGTTGCTAAGCTACAATTGGACCACCACAGTTTTGGGGAGGGGTTTAGCGAATGGTCATTCAAATGCCTGAGCAAAATGAAGCACAAAACACCAAATGACGTATTTGTTATTGGACAAAATAATAGAAACACGTCAGTATGAAAGTTCCCCAACACTACAAACTGCAGCCTCGAAAAGGATCTAAAGCTTCAACAAAACCTAAACATTATAACCTTCATGAAGGTAGAATTTATTGCAGGACTGTTTAATTAGATGCCATTACTTTGAGCTAAGTAAATTAAGCAACAGAGTGTAAATCATTTCATTGACACAAATGTACGTTGTGTCTACAGTGACCGAAAGTATTGTACTACTATGGCTCCTTCCTCCACACTCTTTGTTCTTGTTTCGTTGGACACGCAGACAGAAACCTTAGGAGAAAGTCCTAATGACATCATCAACCATAGCCTGCTACCTGCTGCAGTGCCATCCCACAGTCCGTTCAGCTGAGCCAGCACCTCTGCTCGGCTGATGTATAGCAGCTGTCGAGCGCTCCCCCTCTTTCATCCCCTACATTATAATTTCATTGCACCCGTGCAGCATACACATAGCCAACTGCGCACACGCACACACACACACACACACACACACACACACACACACACACACACACACACACAGTCGTAAGTCTGAGGGAAGAAGGCTGCTTAAGTTCTGTAAGAAACATCAATATGAACACTGTCCTGTTGTCCCATCACCTCTGTTTTTTAACCACTGTCATTAGGATTACTGCAGCGAAGTTGAATCCACAAGGGTGTATGACATCATCCATAAGGGGAAGTCATTAGATTGGATCAATACTCTATTCCCTAAGGATGAAGACAGGCCACAGTGGGACACAGTAGCAGGGCAGGTCGGGACTGAGTTAGTGCACAGAAGGCAAAGAGCAATGACACAGTATGATACCTTTATTATGTTATTATATTACAGCCCAGCCAGATGCTGCTACAACAAGACTAGCGGGGGAGATATTTATGCAATAATAGTCCAGGATCAGGTAACAAAGGGAGTATGGTACAGCTGCACAAAATCTACACGGCACTGGAAAATTTGTGGTACATTTGCTGCTGCCATATGGTGGTAATATTGTTAATATACTTTTAATCAGTTCAGCAGAAGAGCTATTCAAAAAGTAAAACTTGCCGTGCTGGAAGTTTAGTAACAGGGGCTATGACTGACATTACACCGGTTTTCTTAGTCACAGGAGTGCAGGAAAACCCACATCCTGAAAAACGCACGCACAAACTCCTGTAAAACGGAACAGGACACATATGAATACTGATTTTTTTTGTTGGCTGTGTCCATTCCCTGTCTCGTTGCAGAATGCAATCTATATTTTTTTAAGGATTAACCACCAAAGTGAGGACACAGGGGTAAGCAGCTGACAAAGAGATGCAGTGTGAGTCAGAGAACCGCGTCTGCAGGTGCCATTTTGAAACAGGTTGACATTCAAAATAGAAATTGGAATATATTAGGACTAAAGAAATGGTGGTTAGTTAACTATCACAAGTTCTGTGGCTAACTAAAATCATCACATCCTCCATCAACACTGAGTTCATGTACGGGAAATACAGTAAAAAAGGAAGTGTGTGTGTGTGTGTGTGTGGGTGTGAGAGAGAGACTTGATATAACACTGATATAAAAAACTGGTAATTAAGTTCATTTTTCAAGAATACACTAAAACCTCACTAGTTCAAGGTTCTTACATGAAATGAGTTTCTGTTGTTCTTCGTCTTCTAAGATAGTAAATTTTATATTTATGGGTTTTATGACTGTTGGTCAGATAAAACAAGACATTTGAATACATCAAGCTGGGCTCTGGGAAACATGATGGGCAGAATGCAAATTTTTTTAACACATAAAAATATGTAATTTTTCAGCTGTATGCCTTTTGAAACAAGCTGTTTGTGATGGGTAAGAAGAGCAGCTGTACAGTTGGAACAACCTAATTTGTTCAGACAAAGATGTGAGCTATAAAGCAGAACTAAAAGCCTTCTTCCTGAAACTCTTCTGTAAGTAAAAATGTTTCTGGCTGTTGTTAAGTTTAATTTGATTGAAAACACTATGGATTAGCACAATAGGCACTGTCAAACCCATCATCTGTTCCATATTTTAAAATACTGCTGCAGGCACATTTCACCATCACAACCAATTGTGTCAAACAATGACGGCAGTTAATTGGCACAAAGCTACTATCGGAGCCTTCAGATACTTTTGATTGCATTCATTTCAACCTCAAATTACTTTCCTCAGAGCCTATCTCTGAAGACGGCAAGTATGTGTTAATTTGCAAGTGCACAATGGCAGAGTCCATTAAGACTGCAGGCTCCTTCACTTGCAGTTTTAGAGGCTTAACAGACTTGGTCTCAGTCGCCCTCTTCCTCCTGTTTGGAACCATTATTATGGCTTTACTTTCTCATTTCTCCCTGTAGTCAGTCCCATCAGGACGACTCACGACTTCAGAGTCTGTTGACAGTTCAGGCAGCTGGAATAGATGAGATTTTTCATAACAGCAGAATGCTTGTTGATACCAGCAAAATCCCTCATCGTCAGAGGGTACAGAGTCAGCCGGTAATGAAGGAGGACCAGGACGGGGAAGGAAGCAGGGGGAGTGGAGCAGACTGTTTTAATTGTTTGATGTGATCATATCAAAAGCCTGAAAATAACAAGTTGGTGTGAGTGCAGTCAATGCTCTTGGAGTCAAACTCCAAAAAATAAACCTCAGTCTGCAATGAACAAAGACAATCCAATCCTGGGCATTTGATATCATTGCTGTAATTCAAATAATACCATAAAATACGCACTCAACATGAAAACTGACAAGTTGAAAGCAGCTCATGAATAAAAGGCTGACTTGTCTTTTTTGCTTTTAATTTTTTGTGCTACAGTAGATTAAAAGCATTCCCAATTACTGTTTTTTTTTTTCAAAGCCAAGATTTTTCTTTTGTTCAGCTCAACTACGAAACCAAGATCAGAGCACCAACTACTTGGTTACAAAGAGGCCACCGTCCGTCACTATTGCTCAAACACACTGTCAGAAGCTTAAACAGTGATTGTGTGGAAAAGAAGGAAACTATATGCAGTAATCCCATGTGAGGAGGCAGGATTAGTTACACAGCAGTACGACACAGAGCATAAGCATTGTGATATCTGCAAGTTTATGCATGCACTCTCCACAGATACCAACGGTACAATGAGGCGTCTTATCGCAACAAGCCCTCAGTATTCCACAACACTGGCAGAGACATAACTAAAGGCTACAGTGATGTAACTCGCACAGACAGAAGCAGCTGCTTCTTCATCTTGCCCCGACAATGGCTGAGCACCATAGTGAAGACTGCATCATGACAGGGATGGTTTCATAAGAAGGTGTTTTTGACTTAAAGCCAGGACTTGCTGCCTCGGAATGAGAAGGAGTGAAAGGTTTGCCCTCCTAGTAAATACCAAGAGGAAATGAGAACTGGACGCTTTCAAGTAGCCTACACAAGAGTGCTTTGCATCGTTAAAAAGATTTAAACAAACTGAAAATGCAATATAAATGAACTGCAGCAGGTATGTGGAAGGTATGAGGAAAGCTGATCCTACAACAATGAGACCACAGCGTAATGTGAGAGCCTGTCTAACAATTAACAAATAGGTATAAGCTTACTATTTATCAGGCACAGCAACATTTTACTGTTTCATACAAGTGCTGTGTTGTTGATGTTCAGTTGAAGCTAAGAATGGAGCCGCTGTTCATTTTGCTTTTTGGCTGCTGTAGCCTGTGGAAGCAGCGAAGCTATGTAGGCTACTCCGCCTGGATTCATTATGGTTCATAATAAGGCAAAATCCGGTCAGACAGTGCGCCTCAGACCTTAAGTCAAATTCAGTGGGAAATGTTCTGTGACACAAAACAAGCTGTATCTGTACTCCATCATGCAAATCCGACCATTTACATCCCAATCAAAATTTATCCAGTAGCTATGATAAACTCAGGGGTGACAGACCCGCTGCTTTATCGCACTGTGACCTTTCATTTATGAGAATGCAAAAGAAAACAACCAAGAGCAGCAACGATGGAAAGAAATGGTAAATTATCTGACACTGTCCTCCTGCTTGTTCGCGTCGGAATGCGATAGGCTAGGTTATATCTTTATGACCTGATGTCCCATCACCGCAGATTGACTGAGTGTCAAAAAAACTAACAGAGGTTTGCTCGGACGTGTAGCCTAGTCAACATGACGTCTCTTCTTCAGTGACAGACAAACACATGCTCAAAGGACAAACCCAAGCAATAAATTCACTAAAACAGCAGACATTTCAGCTGACAAAACGCGTTGCTGTTTTTTTTTTTTTTTTTGTTTGTTTTTTTTGCTGCAGAGCGCAGCAGTCATTTGCATTTAACTGAATTTCCATACCTTAATCACAACAGGCTACGGTGACCGTTGCCAGGGACCGACTGTCGGCTTCTACAGCGGAAAATTTAAAAAAAAAACAAACATACACACTATCACATCCCAGCACAGTCCAGACGCACGTCAGTCCGTCAGTCCGTCAGTCTGCCCAACAGACCGACCGTCCGCCGCCTCCCGTAGGATTCAATAGATTCAATAAAGAAAGAGGCGCCGCGGAAACACAGGAGCCTCGGTGTGGACGGACGCATAGCTGCACTGGACCAAATGTTGGTCCATATTCCTACTGACACAAAGAAATAAGACACTCACCGCTGTGTTTGGCACCGAATGACGACGTTCTGTTTATTTCATTGCCCCCGCTGAGCAGCTGTGTGTGGTGGTGCGTCACTGACTTCCGCGTTAAGATGGAGTGAAAAAAATACAAGGGGAAAAAAAAATCAATTTAAAGGACAGGCGGCGCACACGGGCGCACCGAGGGCTGTGCATTACTACAGGGAGAAGGTGATGATGACACTGACGATGATGATGATGATGATGATGATGATGTTGGTGGAAGTAGGGTGGAAAATTGAACCAAGGATAATGATGTTGGTAGGTGAAATGTAACATTTAATGCTGTACTGATCAGTGTTTTAAATAGTGGGCCTAAAGTTGCTGCTGGCAGTGACAAACCCACAGACGTATTGTCCAACTCCAAAGCGTTTTCACAGCTTTGAAATTGTTTTGGTTTCTGGACCACAACTTGAACTGTTGTTAAGTGTCACAATTAATATCAGCAACAGACACTTTTTATAAGCAAAGAAACCCCTGACAAACCCACTACAGTCTGCCTATCCCGCACAACCAGCACAACAGACAAACTTTAGCAACTAGCATAGTGGAGCAGCTAAAGAGCCAGACATTCTTCTCTTGAGTTGGTGGAGAGCAAAACAGAGCTAAAAGGAGAATTGTGTTTACCTTCATCAGGCGGGCAGTAAAAGCAACTCCAGATAAATGCTAATGCTAATTTTGCTACATGTACTGTATATTTGCAACCAGCTGCCTAATAAATAAATAAATACAATTATGCAGCTTTAAAGAAAACAGCTAGCCAGATTCTGACCAATGGTAACAAAATCTACCTGCCACCACCCCAAAAGCTCAGAAATTAGAAAGTTAGGTTTTGTTTGGTCAATGTTGTTACCATTGGAAAGAACCAGAGCTGCTTCTCCATGTTTCCAGTCTTTGTGCTAAGCTAAGCTAGGGGGCTGTTGAGCCATATTTAATGTACAGATATGAGAGCTGTATAAGTCTTCTCACTCTCAATTTCCCAGTATTTCAGCATCACCTATGGAAAGAATGGGACGGGTCTTGGAAGTATTTTGTAAATATTGTAATATTTTGTACTTTGAAATTATAGAACCATCTTACTCTAGTGGGGATGGGGATGGTTTTAGTCTAGCTTTCATAGTAGTAGAAGTTCTGTACAAGACAAGCTATGTGAAATTTGTCGGTGAACTTGTGGTAACAGCACACCCAAGTTGCTCAACAAGTATGGTAGTTGACTGTATGACTATCCTAGCTGGAGTGATTCACGGAAGTACAGTAACTCTACACATCCTTCACTCACAGTGCACTATGTTGGGAGAGGCTCACTTATTAAGCGAGGGAATGTATCCTCTGTTGACTTAAAGCCCCAGCTCTATCTCTGTGAAACCTGTTATTGTGTTTGGGCTTATTACTGATGCACAGTCCGCCACTCTGTCCTTGGGGTGGGACAACAGAGCCTCTGTGCTCTGTCTGGACAAAGTGGGCACCTCAGAAATTAGTCTGCCAAATTGTCATGCATGTGTTTCTGCGTCAGAGAGATAGAGGCTGTCTTGCTTCATAGCATGGAAAGATTACAACGTGGCTTGTAGTGTTAAGCGTGGAGAAAGGCAGGCAACTGTTGTGTTGATAATAAAAAACTGTCTTTTCACCACATTTATGGGGCTTTAGAAATCCATATCTTTTTACAAGAGGGGAACAGCAGCTAGAAAGAGGTGCTTACATGAAGTCATTCACACTGGCTTTCTCTGGTCTACCAACCAGGCCAGCAAACACCTTGAATTTCTTATGCACATGGTGTGTTTGTTATGGGATGACTGGATGATGTATGAACAGTTGGTAGACATGCAAAGTTCCATTAAGTTTGCGAGACAAGATTCATAAGAATGAGGAAGCAGAGAGAGATTTGTGTGTGTGTGTGTGTGTGTGTGTGCGTGCGTGGGGGGGGGGGCTGAAGGAGGTGAAGTGGTAAACGATCAGACGATGTTTTCAAAGAGTTCCAATTTTCTCAGTGTGTGTTGACTCCTTTCTCACCCTGCACACTGAACCTGTCAAGCTGGTTGTGCCTGATCATCTTGTGTTTTGATTCCTGCTGCACGATCCCATAGCACATACAGTATGACTCAGCAGTGCTGTTCTTATTTCATACACTCAAAGATATATATTCAGAGCAACATCCCACCAGAGTGATAATGAACTGTTTGTGTCCAGAAAGAGCACACACACCTTAATAATTAAATAATTACCATAAATATACTTAATGTTTGTCACATTTCTATGGGTTGGTTTCAACTTGTGACCACGGTTCCTCATTATCTCAGTGCATGCAAAGGTAAGAGTTAGAGTCTGGTAAGGATTGCAGATGCCAATTACAACACTACAGTATAAACCACAGTCTATATATGGAACAGAAAATGTAGCTGTACTTATGAATTTTAGGGGCAAATTCAGAACAGTTCAATTTCCAGGCATACTGCTCAGTTTAACTGATCCAGTGAATTACTATTAAATGGATTGTCAGCAACCTGAAATTTATGATATTTTAAAATGCTGCTTTCCTGCCCTGTGCACATTTTAGTATGAAATATGTCCACTGCTATCCTCACTGAGCTGGATTTCGCCATCCAAGAGCCAAGTTTAGAAAAAGAAAGGAGCAGCATTGTTTTTCAGTCTGTGCAAAATATAGACTTGCAGCTCTTGGCGTGAGCTGCAAGAGGCAAGCTGAATAATCCTGAAACAGAAAATAGGCATTTGGGTGGTGTGTTTATGTGATACAGTGCACAGGAGCAGGGAAGAATGTTCCACTGAAGAAACAACTGAAGGAAACCAAATCAAACACTCAGACAAAACCTGTTCATATCCCAAAAGGTACACTACGTTATGAAAATGAAAAGAATCCACTCTTGATACAGTACTCCATCAATGTAGTGCTGCACTTTCATAAAGTTGAGGGACTCACAAGACAGATTTAAAAAAAAGAAATGTCAAATTCGATGCATGACATTTAGCCCCTAATATTAGCCAGGCTCCAACACAATAGTTTCCTGCACTTCCCATAATGCCCCCTCCCAGACCTGTAATACCCATATCTTATAAAACTCCATGCCCCAGTTTTTAACATAGGCTCTGTTGAAAATTTGTGGACTCCAAGGCTAAGCTGAGATACCTGAGTGATGTCACTCCATTTGTTGGATTTGGTCCTTAGGTCCTTTAGAACTACAGAAGACTTTATGTAATTCTTTTCAGTAGGACAGTTGTACTCCTAGGAGTGGAGGTGTGCCAGTCTGAGACCAGAATTCAATTTAGGAAATTTGTGTCTTTGGTGTTTTTCTGCTTGGTGCTGCACATTAAGTCAAATAATCAGTATTTTGAGTCAGGCAGTCTTTACACCACTCACTCAGGCAGCAGTTTTAAATAAGTGTTCACCATCAGGAGTCACAGACATATGAGATAATAAACCTCTAACAGATAAAACAATATCTGAGAGCTGTTTTAAAAGTATAATGTGGGCAGAATAGTGGCACATTGCCCTATTTGAAAGACACAAGTGAATAACTTTAAGTAGAAAAGCAAGTGAGAATATCAGTATACACAATTAAAAAAACACTATGTGAACATTGTGCACATGCAAAAACATTTTGTCTCCACTTTAACTTGTTGAAAGAGTGAACAACAGTGCAATCAGCACTAACACAGTACAAGGGCAGCTGAGGCTGATAGAAATGTCATTGGTTTTGCAGGTATTTAATCATAAAACTAAGTATTGGACAAAGTGGACTGAAAAGCATTGGTGTGTGTGATGGCCAATGCAGGGTTTTGTTCATGGTGGTCACGGTCAGTCTGGCTCCACTATTTCCACTGACTAGAAAATTGAGTTTGACATGTTGTGTTAATATTTTATAACCAGATTTCATATCTTGCATTGTACAAACTGTCAAAAATCCTTTGTAAAAATAGTGACAGAAATTAAGTATAATAAAAAATGGTACTTCCTGCCGCTGCACTGAGGAGTTTGAAATAAAATCAGCATGATGTATTTTCTCAAATTTATCTTGAGTTGTCTGTATACACCATCCTTGTTTTTTTGTTAAAAAAAAAAAAAAAGAAAAAGATGCCCCTCTCCATGTTGAGGTGCATTTATCTGTCAAGAGAGACTAAAAAAGGTTTCAGCAGTATATACTGCACAGCCCAATTATCTTGGATCAAGCCAGTCAACATGAAGGAGGAGAGTGTGGATAAAAACATTGAGACGTGACTCAGGTCAGGGGTTTGTCTGTTGCACAGGAACAGCATCCAGAATGAAAGCAAAATGATTAATAAGCGGTGCCCCCACTTTTCATTTGAACCTCTCTACGCAGTGACTCACCAGCAAAGAAAGACAACATATTTGTGTTTTTGATTAGTGTCCTGAAATTCACTGATTGCCACATTTTCTGAACTCCACTCTCAAGGATTAGCTTGCATTTCACATGTACGCATATAAACAAATTACAGCTTTGAAGTGCTCCCCCTGATAAAATTATTATTGTGCAGACATTGCATTTGAAAATGCGAGCCAGTGGCAGAAGGCCCTGTGGGATCAGTCCATCTGTTCACAGTCCTATCAAAACCAGACCTGAAGGGTTTGACTGTGTGGGGAATCTGAATTTTGACCTTTGTTTAAAAAAAAACACCATCCCGACAATAAAATGTGATCATATTTTAAACAGAGCTTTTGTTTTCCATAAGTGATATCTAGTATTTACTGTTTATCATTTACACACAAACAATGCACTCCTAGAGCAAATTACCAGTTCACACATTTGCTCATGTTTCAGTCATGTTTTGTTTAATTAGGGTGTTAACTTGTTGTGGCACTTGTGACAC
Organism: Seriola dumerili; assembly: GCF_002260705.1. NCBI lineage: Eukaryota > Metazoa > Chordata > Actinopteri > Carangiformes > Carangidae > Seriola > Seriola dumerili. Next base: position 517,489 of record NW_019174733.1, on the reverse strand, counting down.
ACAACCAGCTGAGTAACAAATTAGCAGATAGTAGCCTAGTAAGAAGATCACAGGTTTTTCCTGAGTTGGCCCTGAACTAAATTTGTCGTAACTTTGACTAGAATTAGGAGAGTAGGTGGATGGGGGGCAGGCAGGGGGACTAATATTCAACAGGTTCAAAAAAATTCTGCTTGTTGCTAAGGAACTAGCCAAGAGTCTGAGTCAGGAGGACTGTATACTCAAATGTGATAAGAATGAGTCAGTGATACCAATATGAAACGGTGTCTCTTATACTTCACAGCAATGTGATGATAACTATTAATGGTGAGCGGCTTGGAAGGTCAAACACTGAATGTGATAATAATGAAAGATCGCAACTGCAAGACTTGAGGAGATTATAGTAAGGACCAACTGTGGTGAACTAAGTGTTTCCTTATGAACTCAAAAATAATCGGTTGGAAATATAATTTTAGACGAAGTGTGGGATCTAAACGCTTAGAAGAAACTTTATTAGATCAAACCCCTGTAGATACTTTAACAGCATTTAAAGTTTTTGCAACAGCTGAGCAATAAAAAAAGACTTACAAAAGATTTTTTATGGCAACCACCGTACTGTAGACACATCATAAATACCATAACCACGCCCCCCAATCCTAATACATTTACTTGATAGGCATATGAATTACAACTGACATTCACACCTACACACATTGCATACTTGCTATTTTAAAACCAACCTTGAATTTAAATAAGTAGTATTAATAAATATTAAGTATTTCATCAGTAAGTGGGTGTATTGTTCTCTTTTAAGAAAGATTTCTTTAGTTATGTTGGTATGTATGTGCCTGTGTAAGAAAGACGTTTAGCGGGGCAGAATATAAAAATCTTGATGACAACAACATAAACACTTCATAAGACAAACACAGAAATGTAAGTATCCTTCCCCCTCACAATAAGGAAAGTCAAATGTATAAATATGATAGTTCTAAAGTGCATCTGTCAAAGACTTGTCGAATGAAAAGTCATCAGTGGTCCTATTTTTTTTAAAAAAGGCTTACAAAACTAAAAACAGATATGTCTGAACGTGCAGCAGATATATTTATAACAAAAACTACCTACATACATGCACAGGTTTTTTTTTTGTTTTTGTTTTTTTTTTTTAAGCAATGGAAAAAGGTAACAGGGTAACAGATAAAAAGGATAAACTTTTTCACATTGTCAAGAGGTGATAATTAGTTCTGTGCCATTTCAGTCTACTCTTGTTTGTTCACACTTGGCCTTACAGATTATTTTATTTAAATTTTAAGCAAACTTGGCTGCTAAAAAAAAGCACACAGTGGTGAATAGGTGCCTTCTTTTTGCTAGAAACGACTCTGCAAAATCTCTTCGGTTCAGTCACTTTAACCTGTGGGTTCTTCAGGTCGCCCCTCATGACAGGTGGGGTCTATATCTTAGGCAGCTTGGGAGCACTGATAAGAGGGTTGGTCTCTTGCAGAAATCGCCGTCCGGCACTCTTGTAGTCGTAAGTGCAGTCATGTGTCTCTGCGTAGCGGTGGGTGGCACAGAAGTTGTGACCACACCTAAAAGATTTAAATGAACACATTTCAGTATATATGCAAAAAACTTCTATATATATATATATATATATATATTATTATATATATATTAAATACTTTATTCATAGTATATTCCTCTCGAGACCTTACAGTCAGCAAATAAAAACATTCAGTTTCTCCATCAGCAAACATCATCTGCTTAGTCATAAGGCCATTCTGCTGAATCCGAATGCAGTCACATTACTCCCTCTTTAGTTTAACTCCTCCATAGCAGTTTTCTTTGATTAAAATCCCCTCTCATGTGCTCTTATCTATTCACAGTAGTCCATTATTAAAATGATATAAACTAATAGAGATCTCTAATTTATTTCATCTGTGAGAAATAATATTGAGTTACTTATTTAATCACACAGGTTTACCATTTGACTATTAACCAGCATCATTTAGTCTTTTAAAGAGATCTACCCTTTATATGACTCATCCTCTGTAAGTGGCCGATGTTAAGAGATTAGAGTTACATACTGTTGCATCAGATTCAATGTGTACGCCCGGGAAAAGACCCAGGAGAGGGAAGAGATCCAGACTGATGTCGTTTGGAGAAACTTTGATAAAGCCAGTAGCAGTGAACAGAAATGTGTTTTCAATGGAGAGACAAAATGATGAATTGGGATAATACCACTTTGTACTAAAAGGGGTGGTTCAAGGACAAGAGAGAGTGTGTGTGAGTGAGTGAGTGAGTGAGTGAGTGAGTGAGTGAGTGAGTGAGTAAATGCTGGAGGCACTTGTACCTGCACTCGTAGCTGGTGGCCAGGCCAGTCTTCTTGCCACAGAGAAAGCAGTGCTTTGAGCCCTTCTTCTTGCTGCCTGTGGGAGCCTTGACTGGAGGTAGGTGGTAATTTGGAGTGCCTGAGAAGAGAGTGAACATGTTTTATTTACTTTACAGGAGCCAGTGTGGAATAACTGATCATGCAGTGAAAAGGTTTTGATCAGTGGAACAAATCTTCAAAGTCCAATCACATAGCTAGGCTCTCTTATTTAAATAACATGTCTGCACACAGCATAGATATTCCCATACAATATTGGGAATATTTCTCCTAATATCCAACTTTCTGATGAAGCCGTTTGCTTTCATTTGTGCTTGTATAACATTACACAGATTTCAAACTTGCTCAATCTACATCCATTACAGTAATCAGGAAGCCATAAAAGGTTAGATCAAGACAGAATCACACAAGTCAGTACTTTCAGTCTTTCAGAAGTTTTACTTCTGGCCAAAGCCCAGCAGTGATGTCAAAACACCAGCTGAGGTACTAAAAACTGAAGTGTGGCCAGAAATCCAATATGCTTTCAAGTTTCTCTGCACTTATCTGAAACTTGTTAGTCTTCTCCATTTTACTTTTTTGACTAAGTTTCTAATTTATTACCATTCCACTGAGCAAAAGGAGTGTTTTCATACCATTAATTATATCTGATTAATGTCTATTAGCTGATACCAATAGGAAAAAACTGCCTCAAAATAATCCCTCAAAAATACAGTATAAAAAATTGTCACATTCATGTCTTCTCATCTTGTGTTTCTTTGATACCCTTGACAGCTGGTTTATAATAAAGTGTGCATTTTAAAATAACTGCAGTCAATTAAACTAGATCTAAGCAGTAGTAAATTTGTAACTCTCTAGAAACGGTCCAAATAGTTGTCAGTCTTGAATGTTTCCAACTAAAAAGAGTTTTAGGAAATAGCTTTGCCATATGAACCAGTACCATTGTAATTTTAGGAAACATGTCAGAAAATATTCTTCAGTTCATTTCCTAAGTCAGGGAACACCGGTTTATGTCAGCTTGTACCTGTGATAATCGTGTCTGTGGAAGCATACAGCTCGGCTAGGTTTTTGAGCCGTGGGGATACGGAAACATACAGATAAAACTGACAGCTCTGTGATGAAGGTACAGGAAGCTTGCTGTCAAGCAGCTGGGCGTGGGATTGGATTTTTATTTGTTTCGTGCACTTTAATCTTCTACCGTACAGGTATACAGGGGATTCAGATATAGTCAGAACCATTCACATTTTCCATGTTCTGCTGTGTAGTAGCCTTAATTTGATTTTGACCACATTTAATTTAGGGCTGTCCCGGTCAAGTTTTCATAGCCCCTGATCCTTATCTCATTCATTAAATAAAGAGGATCTAATATGTACATTTCAGCAGCACTGTAAAAACATGATGCACTGAGAGAGACAAAGGCCCCTTCTTTTGTAACTTAAAGTATGTTGGCTTGTTACAGATGCTGTCAGTGTTGATATCTTCAAAACTGCTGACTGCTGTTTGTTTGTGTTGCTCTGCAGTTCCGTAACTAGTGAAAGAGGAAAAGGTTCTAGCGTTTGAATGGAACACGATGGGATGTTTGTGAAAGCTGGTGTACCTGGAACACAATGGGTTTCTATGAAAAATACATCTGAATTACAGAGCAATTAAAATATGGTTTATTTTACAAGTCTGTTCTTTCCTAATCATTTCCAAGGACATTTCCTAGGAACAATTGTAACATTGTAATTATGGAGAAAGCAGGTTTTCCTTGAAACAGCTCCATTTAAACCCAAGTAAATAATAATTTATCATTTTTAATTATTGGAAATTTTAAAACAGTCTCTGTTAGTACCAAATTACATAGGTATTGCCAGGAAACCTTTGGAAAATTATTATGAAATTGGAGACTTGTAAAATTAAGTATTAAAATGTATCATAACATTTACTGGTTGCTTTAGTTACAGATTTTGCAGAGCAGTCTGGGACATTGCTAATTTACCAAATGATGACAAGGTAAGAACTCATTTTCAAACTGAACTCTTAGCCCTGAAATGCCCAACAGCATTGTATCCACTGCCTACAACTGGCCAACATGCCCCCATAGTACACCATTCTGGGAGAGCAACATGCTATGAGGATGTTTCTTAACAGACTGAAGCAGATGATGTCCTGATTGAAGGAATCATCAATGATGTCAAATATAGACAGACCCTTGAAAAAAAAAAAAAAAGTATACAGTCAGGACTAACAGCTAACAATCAACTGAAAAAAACACCAGTCATTAGTTGGGTTGTTCAGTGTTGTCTGAAGTCGAGTTAGACCATCACCAATAAACTCTCCGCCTGTGGGAAATAATGATGCTGATAAACGGTAATCAAGGAAAATGGAGTCTTGACTCACTACTTTGTGAATTAATCCGAGTGTAGTTATCCATATTCTCTGTGAACAGTCTAAGCATATCAGTGGCTGACATAAATAAATAGATGAGTGTGCTGGTGTGTAGGCCCGCCGCCTTCTGTTGTTTGTACTGCTTCTGCAGTTGTAGAAATAATGAATATGTAAAACCCCTGTGGTGCCTTGTTGTAGCCCTCAAAATGTACTGAAGGTTTCCACATAACGGCATCTCTGTATGTGACTGCATCTTTCAAGAGCTACGTATAGTAGTCCAGAACTGTTTGGCTACAATGTGTGCACTCTGGCACAGGTAATAGCACTTCAAAATTACAGTGCTGTAAAGTCCACAACTCAAATGTCCAATCCAACCACCGCAATGCAACACTTTCTTGACATACAAGTATTTAACATTGAGGTGTTTGTGCGTCTCCCTTACCTATTCTCCCAAATGAGGTCATGACTCCTCCAGCTGACGCAAGAGTGTTGGTGGCCTGAAAAACAGCAACATGAAATGGTTTTAGAGTAAATCGATAAAACGGCCTGCAGTGATTAACTCCTGGGAAAATTAGATTTTTCTCTAAAATATGTTGTGCTGTAAAACACCTTATAGCACTTAAACTGTCCAAGGAAGAAAATGTATGTATAGTGTTTTCACATGGAATGAATTCCATGGAAAAAAAGAGGCCAGAGCTTATCTTTTTTATATACACATATATATATATATATATATATATATAAGATAAGCTCTATATATATATATATATATACTCAAATTACACAGGGATTACTGTTGATGCAGCAGGACAAACTGCAGGACAAACTGCTGAGCTCAATACAAGATGGAATTAAATATTATTTTGATAGACTTGATAGACTAGACTCTGATTTCTGATATTTTTGCTGTTTCCTATCAATTACTTATCAACTACTATTTTCATTTCTTCTTGTGTATCTAACTAATTTACAAGGCAATGAATTTCACTTATGTGTGATGTGTATGCTCCAAATATGATTCAATTTCATATATTAAAAAGAAAAATCACTAGGAATAATTTCTTTGTGTTTTAACTGAACCGTAAATACAGTATGCATTCCACCTACTGCATTTGCCAAAATGTTTTAATGGAGAAGCAACTTGTGGGTATTTTCTCTTTTTTTTATATTATTATATATATATCACTAATATATTATATTGTGTACTTCGCTCTATCTCATCTTGTGACTCATGCAGCCTGACTTAAAAATTCTCATCTCTAAATAACTACTCAATTTGATCTTAGTGAAATTTGTCACAGCCAGACATCTTAAATGCTTGATAATACAATATATGCAGTTTCTGAATATCTATTATTCTGGTCTACTAAAATACCAACGCAATTACAGTTGCGTTGTGATGAAAAAGACTGGATCTAGGCTGGATCTTACCATATGATTTTGAACAATTGAACAGTGAATATCATACAAAGATAATTTTGTGACAATTATAGCAAAAAGAGCTTCGCATTACCTCCCTCTACTTTATTTTTAAACACCTGCTACCGTTGTGGGTCGGGATGAGCACAGACTTTAGTTCTAGCAGACATTATTACTAAAGTTTAAGTGAGAGCCAATTACATAATATATTGTTTGAAGACTCACATAAATACTTCAAAGCATGTCAAATTCTTTGAAGCTTAAACCAAAACTGAACATTAAAAACAAAACTTTCACACATCTAATCTGAACAGCAAACACTGTCACCATGTAAGAGGCTGCTGCTCGGTGCAACGGTGACATTTGTCTTATGAGATCATCCTGAAGAAGCCTGTTAGTTGGGATGGATGGCAGCCTGGAGCCATGGCTGCCCTGTCCTGAGGCAGTGGCAGGAGGCCATGCCAGTGCAAGTCCAAGACTCTCTCCAAGGCTGTCCCTGGTGCTGCTGCTGTCTGGAGCTCTTGTGGAGAGAGAAGCCAATAGGTCAGACTTGTTCAGAGGCCCAAGTGGCTCCTTACAGGTTTGGTTGGCCAACTTAGTGATGCCTCTTGCTTCCCTCTTTGAGATAAGCTCTGGCCTCTTGCCAGGTGACTCCACTTTAACACCTCGAAGGCGTGGCAGAGGAATTGATGAGGAGGTGGAGGGGTGAGAGGATGTGTTGCCTGGCTTTACTTGTGCAGAGGATTGTGCTTGAAGGTTGGGCTGTAAACAGCAGAGAGTGGAATCAAAAGGCTGAGGCAGCGGTCTGGTAGAAGTGGATGGTGACGTGGAGGCAGGTAATGGGGAGCAAGGGCTGATATGAAAAGATGTGCCAAGCTGTGTCCTGTCAGCTTTGCTGGTGAGAGTATCACTTGTCCCAAGTGTCCAGGTACTAAGTGGGGAAGGGGAGAGGGGCAACTGGTGCTGAGCCCCAACCTCAAGGGACCGACAACCTCCCTCTGACTGGGTGGACACATCCAGACTCAGAGGGTCTGACAAATCCCCAAACGGAGCTCCAGGTTGTGTCGGTGCCACCAGCCCAGTAGCCTCCTCTAACAAACCCAGCCCAACTGCATCCCCTGCAGGCTCAGCTGGGTCAAAGGTAGCTTCAGGTGGCCCCCTGGTACACAGTGGAGGGAGCTGAGGGTACACACAGTCCCTCATCAACCTAGTGGTGCCTATGTCCAACCGGGAAACTTTGGGAGGGGGCCGTATTTTTGCAAATGGTGGGCATGTCTCCCATTGCTCCTCCTCCTGAAGCATATAACAAGAAGGTGAGGAGAAAGAGGGAGGTGGTCGTCTAGGGATGGACAAGTTAGCAGAGGTTGCAGCAGCAGAGGGCGGGGAGGGGTCTGTGGTTTCATGGTCGGCGATAGGAGGTAGTTGTGCATTTGACTGCCGAGGCTGGGTGATCTGAGGGAAAGAACGAAAGAGGCGATGATGGTGTCGTGTGCTGGAAGGTCCTTGTGAGCCAACGCAGGGATGTGGGTTGACAGGTGGCCGTGGTTTTACCTTTGCTGCCTTCTTCGGCTGGAGATCAGAGACACAGATACATTCAGATTATACCAGTGCCCTCTCAAATGTACAATACATTTTCTACATTTTTTCCCCATCCTGTAAAATGATAAAATCAAAGTTGTTATCTCATTGCTTGATTTAATCTGCTTGTATAAATAAATGATGAGCATAAAAACATTATAGAGCAAGTACAGTTTAAAGTAATGAAACGCTCTATCTTCTTACAAACACATGCAAATTAGTGTTTGGTGCAGTACATCTGCATTATGCAAAATGGTTGCAGCCTACCATTTTAGTCTATGATTATGACATGCAGGATTCTATGTGTCTACATTTTAAAAACGGTGTGAAAATTAATACTGTGTCCAGGCCACATTTGCACTCTGATAGGTAGTAAAACTTTAATTCTGTCATTCTGTAATCCTACTAGGCTCCTACTTTCTTGTTGAGGTTCATGTCCTCCATCTTGGCTTTGAGCAGCTTCATTTTGGTCATGGTGATGGAGTTCTCAAGGCTCTGCTGTGCAGCTGCAGAACTCTCTCCATCCTCCTCCTCCTCTGCGTACACATTGTACACTGAGCCACCACTGGAAAATATGAGAGGCACAAACACTCTTCCTATTAATGATCTAAGAAAGCAGTCTGCAAAAACTCAGCTGCAGCGGTTCACAACAATCACCAAATTATCAATGTTAATTATTGAACTCTACACTGGCTGCATAATTATATAATTCTACTCATTTATTCTGTTGGTTCCTCATTAGTGCCTCCTTTTGCCTCGCACCATTCTTAAAACACAGAACCTACTGCAGTAGATTGTTTAAATTTCTGATGTTTCTGTTACAGTATGAGTAATGATGACCAATGTGAGAAATCCCTGCCCCAATGCCATTTATGGGCATAGTTACTCTTGTGGACAAGTGGTTACAGCGCATGCCACATAACTGCTACATCCAAGGTTTGAATCCAGCTATGGACTTTTATTGCATGTCACACCCCTCCTCTCTCTCCCCGTTTCCTGCCCACTTTTTCACTAATAAGGCAAACAAGTGCCAAAAAATAATCTTAAAATAAATAACTAAATAAAAAAAGAAATAAAAACATAAAAGTTATGTCAATATCCTGACCTCAGAGATTCAGATAGAGGAGTCAGGGTGCCATCTCCCCTGTCGACCACTCGGAATAGGTTTAGCTGGTCACCCTCACGATAGACCACAAATGTGACCTGCTTGTTGGGCACGCCTTTCTCCCAACCCTCCTCCTTTGTGCTCTCCATCAGGTCAGCCACCTCTTTGATAGGATCCTCCATGGTTACTGACAAAAGGTCAAAACCGGAAAACAGCATATTTTAATACTCTCATTGATTAGGTAATTTACTCAGATAAATATATTTTGATATAATTTGAAACCAGAAATGTCCAGCTATCATGTGACTGTACAGTTCTTTCGTCTTTTTGTTACCTCTCCTGGTGTTAATTGGCCCTCCCCTCATAGCTAAGACCAGTTTCAAAGTGCAGCCCTCTGCAATGCTGCAAACAGAAACAGAATGATGATCAATATAGAAGAATAAGTGAACAGTATTGTAACCCATTCCCCAGTGTATGTAACTCTAATGGGAGAGAAGCAAAATAAACAGTAAGCAACATTTACATTAAGGGTAAAATGCTTTACTTCTGAGAGAGGCTCTGATCTAAAGTTAAGAGCACTCTGAGGGTCAGGATGATTTCCAGATGAACACGCCTGGGAATATCACTGGAACATTTGTTTCATATGAGCAGATGTTTCATCGCCTACTCTACCCTTCTGCTTCTAAAACTTCAAAAGCGTGCTGCAGTGTGATAGGCAAGCCTAGCAAGATCGCACCAGAGGCTGCTCATGTGGAAAATTAAGTGACAAGCATTCATAACAATCACCATCAACAACCACCATCTGCAGCCAGCAGAGCAATGGAGGGTGAGGTCTGCATCTCATAAACTGACAAGAGTGAAGGGACAAGCTCTCTAAATATGACCAGAATGTCACTTGTCTCATCTAGCTCTGAATCTCTGGCTCATCTATAACTTGCTGAATTAAATGAAGACTGAGTCACCGCCACAGCAGGAAGGCTTTCAAAGCGCACATGCAAATGATTCTAAATGTATACAGCATGTTTTAAACATTACCAGCAATTTCTCTAATAAGCTTTGTTTGTGTGAGTGTCAGTGCTCTGAAGGACAGAAAGGGAGTAGATTTACCCATAGTCATGTAGACAATGTTCATCGTCCAGCTCCAGATTGTTCCAGATAAGATGTTGCTGGGCAACAGGTATACCTTTACAGACAGTAAGAGGGAGAGAGTATGAGAGAGAACAACCAAAGTTTACAAGACCTGTTCATATTTCAGAGACTACCTTCACTAATCTGACAGACAGGTGAGAATGGAATGCCACCAAGAGAAGCAGCCACACACCGCTAAAGATGATTCATGTCTGCCCCCTAAAGACAGAATTATGTAACTGCTGAAAAACAGCAAATCACAGAAAAGGTGTGTTGTCAATTAAAATGGTGCAAATTTTACAAATCTGTTGATGAAGTACAGTTACCACACCATAAAGTCAGCTAAACTGGCAAATGAATGAGGTTGGTTGGACTACTCTATATGTACATTGTATCTAATGTCATTGAAAATGAGACAAAACAATAAAATCTCAGAAGGATGACAGCCTAATGAATACAAAGACTCTCTAGAGCTACTCCTTGGAATTAGATGGAGAGTATGCATAGTCAGGAAGCTCTCTGTGCCCACAGTGAGTGAACTTGCTGACCCAGTGCTGGAGGTGAGCCAGTGTTGGTCAGTGAGCAGTGGTCCCTTCATTGCAGAGTGGTATGCTCCATCACAAACACACAGACTTGGCTGACACACCTCCGCACACAGAGCACAGAAAGGCCTTTCTGACCAAAACTGAAAACAGCTGCAAAGAATGTAGATATGGAAGGCCATACTGACCTACAACAAAGCAACCTTAGAAGACTGCCAAAGTCAAAATAAAAAAAAAAATTGTTTGGATAAGTAAGAACCAACACATTCATTCAAATTGATTCCAATACAACACACATACCCCTCTCCTACACTACACTGTGCTGTGCTGTGTTCCTTCGTGCCTCCAGTGTCTCATGTGGGAGACAAGCCAACAGGTGAGTCCACAGATTCGTTGTGGTAATTATATTCTAAGGCAGCAGCATTTTACATAGTGAGCAAATAGCCTGACCTTGTTCCACAGTTTTGCATGGTGAATCCAAAGTGCATCCACATATTACTTCTAAGACAGATTGGCGTTTTGATTCAGCATGGCTCATCAACAATACCAATATATGCAATGGATCAGAGTGACAAAATTTTTTACAAACACCTACTGCTGGAGCACAAGGCATGGCCTGTAATGCTTAAACACTGAATTTTCTAATTCTACCCATTCTTTTGTTTTTCCCCTTACATTAAACTTGGTAAGCAGTTCTGATCCAATTTAACAGCATAAACATAAAAACACTTTGAGAGCAGTTTTGTACAAAGCAGCCCGCCTCAGGAGACAGAATAGATGAAGCAAAATGCTCAAACAAATAGTATGACAGGATGTGACACAATCAGTGCAATACCCCTGGCTTATAAAACATGGGCACTGTTTCTTAAAAACATGCAAGCAACAGCATACAAAAACATGCAAACTTCACATTAGTGAGATTTATACCTTCCAGCCTCTGGATCTTTGCCTTGACTGAAATGACAGCCTCAAAGGGCAACACGCGCAGCTCAAAACAGGTCCCTGTCAGGGTCTCTATGAAGAGCTCCATAGTGTCATAGAAAGGGATCTTATAATGAAAAGCTCCCACACTGTCGTCATTAAAGAAGGGTGGCTCCTTCCTGTCTGTCATCTTGGCAGGTTGGGAGAGAAGCTTCAGGGAGATCGTGAAATGGGAGGGGTGGCCCAAGATGAGGGAGAAAGGGACAGGCACTGCTCACTGGCCTTGCGACCGTCACACATCCTGCAGGATGACCACTGCTGCAAGTAGAATCAAAAGCACTGAATGATTATCATAACTTTTCAGAAGGTTTTATTAGTTGAAATAAGTCTAACCTTTAGCCCCTGCAATCAGGGGTCTTAAATATATTATATGCATTTCCGAAAGGTCAAGACTTTGATAGTCTACCCTCTGAAATTTGACATTTACAAGTCAGCTCAGCAGTCGCATAGCATTAAAATGATAACCTCTAATAGCCAAGTCATTTTTGTTTACACATAAATACACCATTTTGACATTTGAATTGTATGTATTTTTTGCAGACACAGACTTTTTGAGTGGAGGGAAATCTAATGAGTTGGGCCACAGAACTGTGGGGGATAGACACATAATGACTGACATAACAATTACGTTATGTACCTGATGAGGTAGTTCTGTAAATCACACAAGTTACAATATGCTCATGAATGCATGAATACAATACAAAAACTGAAACTGTGAAACTGTCTCGTAGCATGTTTTAAATTTTCCTTGTTTTAGAACAAGAGCACGTATCTGTGGCCGCAGAAACATGCAACCATCTTATGAAACATTCAGTGCAGCATTTAGGGCCCTGGCCAAAATTCAAGAAGATCAGGTGTGTTACATAAGCCAATCAGTGGTATGAGGTGTCCTGTGCCTGACCGCAGCCTTTGACAGATCACCTCCTGTGTCACTTGACTCACCAACATTTTATAAGATTATAATCTGTATGAGAGCCAGGTCTGAAGAAGGAAGGGGAGTTGGATTCAACATCTGAAACGTTAGGCCATATAACCCTGCGTACATGGCTCTCTATCACTTAAATGCAGAGACAACAGAAATATATAGGTTACAGTTTTCCTGCTGGGGACCATTATACAGTTTCTGGTTGGGACTGATGAGATTTATATATGGCTACAACATATTATCTTGTCCCTATGTGTTTTGGAGTACAGTTGTCCACAAGCTGCTGTCCAGGGCACTTAAATCAAATTGAGCCTTTAAACGGAGATTTTATACTACAGGAGCTCTAGTAACTCACTCAAACGCACAAATGTGGTATATAACACTGAATACGAACTGTCCTGCTGATTGTTGGCTCTTTAATGTTAGGGTTAGGGTTGTCACAGCAGGCCATTCTCTAAAGAAATGGTTAGGTTGTCAAGTTACAGGCGACGACGCTATGTTCAAATTCCTTCTACATATATTTAACCTTATATAAAACTGGGTGACCACACCACCACAACAGACACCACGGGCCAGGTCGGAAAAAGAGATGAACTGGGTCAGCTAGCTGCCTGACAACGGGGATGAATGGAGTTGGCAATCGTCACAATACAATTCCAGCGGCTAACGTTAGCAGAAAAAGGTCGCACAAACAGTATTTCTAACGCCCAGTTTTGAAAAGGCATTCAATCCTTACTAATACTGTATTTTTAAAACCCCGCTTACCGGTATCTTCTGCAAAAAATACAGTAGAGAAGCCCGTCTAGCCAACGCTGCTAACATTAGCTTTCGTTGCCATGTTAGCCAACAACTCAAACAATGGCTACCTTTCTCGGTGGTTGGCTAGCAGGCTGCTAGGCTACATCCACAGGCTTCAGTCCGGTCCCATCCGGTGTAACTGTCGAGGGAAACGTTACGTGCAAAACTAAACTCATCACGTTTCCAGTTAAAAATTACACACGGAAAAAAGTAGACTGTCTACCGCTGACGGTCGCCGTTGTCCCATTGTTGGCGACACCATCATACCTGTCAAAGACGACTGAACAACACCTTTGTGATGCCATTTGATTGACAGACAAAGGAACCAATTGGCGTCACGGATGGTGGGTTGGGAGGGACAATAAACTGTCAGAACTACGAGTTAAAGGTAATCACCTTCAGGTCCTGCTGAGTTGGGATACAAAGTGTCATATTTCCCGCACATCAGTAGATATCAGGCTTAAAAATCCATCAAATAATTGGTTATATCATTGGTACAAATGTTTATCCCTCACTAGTTTATATAAAAATTTGGACTGTCAGCAATTCACTTTAGAGCTGCTTCTCCATCTTTTGAAGAAGTAAATTGTGAATGTAAACACTTACAATAACACTAATATCCACCCCTTATAATAGAACTGAACAGTTTCTAATATATTCACATTAAGTCTAAACTTTCCCATGCAAATGTTAATAAAAATTGTATCTCTGTCCAAAATGTCTATTTTCAAATGTGTGCCAATTAGTAGCACCATAAGGTCCCAATCCTTCATGTGAGACAAAAAGACTTTTAATACCATGTTCAAGAAATTCACCCTATGATCTACAAACTAAGCTTTCAGTGTTTAGAGCTTTTATTTACTACCTAATGTGAAAAAGGTTACAGAATTTCTGCTTGGTGGGTTTTTGTAAATGCTGAAAGGAGAGCAGCTATAATACCTTTTTCTACTTCAATAATACTAACCTCTGTAAAAGCACTAATCCATCCAGCCAAAAATGAAACAAAAATGTTGTTAGTAAACACAGCTCTAAAGCTCTTTTTCTTTGGAGTGAGCTTCCTGCTCATATCTAACACTGATAAATATTTCAGACACAGTGCACATGAAAAAAAGTTAAATCAGAAATAATCACACACATTTCAAATAGCATAAAATATGTTTCTTTTTAGTTATTAAAAATGAATTTCCTTTTTCATCACAGCCAAAGTTAAGAAATGGATGAATTTCTTATTAATAAAAACATTGTCAAAATGCCTAAGACACTAAGTAAACATGATGATTTCTCATAACTGTGATATGGCACAAACCCAAAGACATGGAATCTCAACATGGCAAGGCCAAAGGATAAACATCTTGAAAACAAACAAAACAATTTACCGTTAATTTCTGCAGGCTTTGAGGCTAAGCATAAGATATGCTTATAAAGTGCTATCATGTATAATAAAGATTAACAGTATATAATAACTGTTACATAATATGATCTGATGCTGAGATGATTTTGGAAATGCTGTCAGAAGATGACTGGAACTATTTTCATTTAAGTCTTTATCTGCCAAAAATAAGCCACAGTATTTATATGAATTTATATGAATAAATACTCTATCAACAGTGTATTGATCTCCAATCTTTCAGCGATCCAAATGACAAAAGAATTAATCCACATTCCACAAGTGTACAAATCTGGCTACTCAGAAACAACAGTTCAGTTCCCACCAAGAGCATTAAGTGGATCATCAAATATGTTGCTTGAATCCGCTGCTGTACTGGCCTCCTGGGGTGGTGGTGTCTTCTTTGATTTATGGGGAGTCTTTGCCACTGGTTTTACTGTGCTTGGTGAGAAGATGTCATCTTTAAAGAACAGAAAGATGGTCATATTTGGTCAGTTTTAAAAAAAAAAAAAAGGTAGGCCAGAGGAAAGACAGTAGCAAAAGTGTGCATTAAAAACACATGGATGGCTGCATGCATTATTGTTGCTTACCCATGTCATCATCAAATATTGACTTGGTCTCTCCCTTTGTCTTGGACTTCTGTTTTGGTTTTAAAGTGTCCGTCAGGTCAGCAAAAATGTCTATGTTGTCATCAAACAAGCTGGCATCAATGCTCTTCTCTTTGTGCTTCTTTTGAACTTTAGGCACAGTGGCTACTTCATCCTGAGAACACAGACATTTAGCCAATAAGAAAAATTGAACATATTTTCTTGGTGGCACAGACAAACCTTGACCATATTACCATCAATCTAAAACAAAGGTACCTGGAACATGTCCTGCTTTGAAAAACTACTGCTGTTCTTGATTTCTTTACTACTTGTGGATGAGGGCGTGGAACTGTTGCTCACTCCAAAGATGTCCTCATCATCATCATCATCTTCCAAAAAAGACGAGGCCATGGCTTTCTTCATAGTTGACCTTGGTTTGACCTTTTGGAAAAGGTCATCAGTTTTGTCATCAAAAATGGATGGGAATGTGCTTTTGTCTTTGTCTTTCTTCAATCCCACCCCACTACTGGCCTGAGGTTGTGTAGTCTTGGTATTTTGTCTGGTAGAGGGTGTGTTAGTTACTGAAGGGCCTTCAAACAGACTGTCTGAGCCAAAAAGGTCATCCTCATCAGAAGAAGGCAGCACCTTGGTACTGAGGCTGTCCTTACAAGATTCTTTCTTTCCAGCATTTGTAGATACTGGTAATGTCAGTACAGAGGGTCTGGGGGAGATTTCAGAGAGTGAAGGTTGAGAGGGTGAGGAGGCAGGCAAGGCTGTGGGAACAGCTGAGTTAGGTAGTGTCAGACTGGCAGGCATCTGGTTGGATTTATCTGGTAGGGGTAGGATCAAACCAGAGAGACCGGGGTTTGGCCCAGGAATGTCTTCACCAAGGGTTGCATCTCTATCCTCCACAGATCTTTGGACAGCTTGCTGCCTTGCAGCTCTGGACTGGGGTCTCCGATGTGCAGAACCTTTGGCACGACCCTGCATGACAGAAAATTTGCACTCACAACAATACATCAGAAAACCACGCAATGAAAAACCAACTAAGAATTCAAGATACCAGATATTACACTCTATGAATCAAAAACCCACCTTGTGTGCGCTCTGCAGGGTTGTAGCCTGAACTGGGGTGTCAAAGCTCACTCCTCCCTCACTGTCTGTCTGGGCTCCTACAGGAGTTGTGGCTGGGCTGGGGCTCAGGCTGGAGCTAGACACCCCAGAGGAGGAACTAGGACCTATGCCAGGGAGAACACTTACGGCCCCTGGCATACTGGGGGCAGCACCAGGCAGCAACGTAGCTGGATTGATCATCAGATTGACCTGAGAGTAAAATAAACAGATGCACAAGTACAAACATTTATGAAGGTGAAAAATATACCATGGATCCTGAGCACTGACCATAGAGCGTTAAAACAGACTTTTTAATTAAAATATCCTACATTTGTACATTTCTATGCCTCAAAACTATGCTTTTCAGTGTGGTTCCAAGCAGCAGATCATTCAGAGGAAAATGAAAAACCAGAACTGTGGATGGAAATGGCAGGAGAAAGATGCATGAGTACCATTTAGTGAAACTGAAAGAAAGAGCAAGCAAATTCTTCAAGTTAAGCAAAATCAAAACAGAGAATTATCTTCATTTTGATAGTCATGCCGCTGTGTCATAGACAAGTTTTTAAGTTGGAATATGAAAAAGCCCAGACAGAAGAAACCTTCAAAGATAAAACATGTATGTGGGAATAGGAAAGTCTTTTATCAGTAGGAATCAGAATGAAATGTCAAGAATGAAGACTTTTGATTCAATAAAAACAAAAAAAAATTACTTGAAGTTTCCCAATCCTTGATGAGGACTCTTTAGGTTTTACAGGGCTTGGTGCAGGTTTCTGTGTGGTCAGATTACAGCAGGATCAGAATTTCATCCAATATAGGCATTTCTTGAGTTCATCTACAAACAGTACCATCTTTGAATAGGCAGTAAATTATGATGTAGATGTGTCATCAGAAAGCATAAAAAAGCTTATACAAAGCAAAAATTATTCCTAAATCAAAACCACATGGCATGGCCTCAAAAAACAATGTAGTTCATTATATAACTGAAGACAGTATATGCTTCCGCTAGACTCACCTGAATCTCTGACACAGACTCTGGATGTGCAAGCAGTGCTCTGTCAGTGGGTTTACTGGGCTTCTCTGCTACTTTCTGTAATAGAACATGTAAGAGAAAAAACAAGAGAGAGCTTAAGTTTCTCCAGCGGATCTAAAATATCTATTTACACGACTGAAACTTTTTCCAATGTAATAAACAAAGCTGGGAAACAGGTGTCTGCCTTATTCTTAACACTAAAATAATCAAATTGCTACCGGAGGAGGAGCTTTTGGTTTGGTGGAGCTGAAGAGGTCATCCTCATCGTCATCTGCAAACAGACTTTGTGCTGCTGGCTTCACTGAACTGAGCTTGGAGCTCTAAAAAGTAAACACAGTCATGTATTACTGGCATCTAGTGATGATGCATATAGCATGTAGTTAAGTAAAACATGGCACTTGTAGAGAGAAGAAAGAGATATACAAATAGATAAGACTATCTAATATACTGACTGCAGCTTTCCCTGAGGTGGCAAAGAGGTCAACATCTGGGTCATTGTCCTTCTGCTGCGTCTGACTGAACAGCAGCTCCTCGTCCTGGAACACACCAGTGCTCTTTGCCTGCGGTCGCTCCTCTGTAGGCTGTAAAAAGAAAAATATACAGTCACACATATGTTAACACTGACTGCGGGAGAAAATCAATTCTTCAAACTATACTTTATCTACTGTTTTACTGTAGCCCATACAAACCTTTAGTGTGTTTCTGCTTGTAGGTTTACTGGGTGTGAATATTGGATCATTCCAATCTGATTCATCTTCCTCCTCATCTTCAAACAGACTAACAGTTTTTGTTTTAACTTTCTCTTCCTTCTTCTCCTCCTTCTTAACATTTGGCTGTGGGCTGTCCTTAGAGAGGAAGCTGTCATCATTGTCATCTTCATTCAACGGGTTCTTTGTCTGCTTGTTGTCGAGAACGTTAATGCCTCCAAAGAGACTGACGGCTCCAGCAGGCTTCTTTTTACTCTCACTATTCTCTGGCAACACTGATGGGGAAAGTGGTTCAGGGGTCTTTGCAGCTGGCTTCTCCGGCTGTGAAAGCTTGTCCTCTGCTCCTGTTTTAGAGACTGTAACCTCCTCTGATTTCTGTGATTGGGAGGATGACTGAGAGACTACAGCAGATGTCTGAAGAATAGAAGAAATAAAATAATTTAATCTCAGAGTGGGAGATAATGCAAATAAATGGTGTAAAAAAATTAACTATCATTGTCACCCATAGAGCCAACATGATTTTTTAATTTGGTGTTTTCTGAAGGAATTAAACCGTCCTCTATGCAAGCCTCAGAACATAATTATTCTTCATGACAAATGTGAATTACAAAAAATAAATCAGTACACTCACTTTAGCAGCAGGGGCTGCAGTGTTTGTGTTGACAGTTGGTTTGATGCCAAAAAGGGATCCTTTATCTTCATCATCATTATCACCCTCATCTTCAAACAAGAGTGCAACTCTCTGAGGCTTCTTTTGACTATATGAAAAGCAACAGAACAGGAGGATAGATAAGAACCCTTGGCAATACAGTATTTCAAAAAAGTGTACTTAATTCAATAAACAGTGATTGACAGTGGTTCAAAATTATTTTAACAGTGAGCATACATGTTTTTGCATAGTTTCTACTGTACGAATGAAATGAAAAAATCATAAATTCTACAAATACCTTGACTCTTTTGTTGGAGCAAACAGATCCTCATCATCCTCATCTTCATCAAAGAGGCTGCTCTTTTGGGATGTTTTGGCACTGGGGAGACTGGAGGGGGCACTAGCACTGGGCTTCATCCCTCCTGTCTTTGTCTCTGATTTCGTTGCACTACTTTTGGAATTTATCCACTGGTCCTGTCATTGAAAAAAAATAATCTATCGTAATGTATAATCAATTAGATACTGGCAAGCTGCAGATAAATATTATTTTTATGCTGCCATACCTCATCATCGCTGAAGAGGGAGCTGGACACAGTATTACTTGGCTGCGGTGTGGAGGCTTTAGTTTGATTAGGTTTTGGTTTAGATTTAGCTGCAGATGCAAAGAGATCCTGCAAGATGAAGAACCAGATTATTGTAATGTACTCAAAAAAACTTAACCTGGTTTAGTTTTGTTCTTGTGTGTGAAACATTAGTAAGTTTTCTACCTCTTCTTCCTCATCATCAAATAATGACATAGCCTTGCTGGCTTTGCTCTGGCTTGTAAATTCAGGTTTAGACTGACTCTTAGGAATGGTTGGAAATACCTATAGAAAGCAAATACATATATAGTGTAATTAAAATTTACATTATCATTGTTATTAGGTTTTTCTTTCAGCACACTTTGAAAGCCTTACTTGTGTATCTTCATCATCAGAGAAGAGGCCTCTGGTCTGGGGTTTCTGAGTCTGCTTGACAGTAGCTTTCACTACATCTAGCACAGGCCCATTCTGAAATAAATAAAATGAAGCTTTAACAAAAATGAAAACGAAATTTAATATGGGCTTTCTAAATTCAAACTTGAAGTTTTAGTACCAGTGCAGTGCAAAGAGCAGTGAACTGTGTCAACAGGAGTAAAGGCCAGCAGTGAACTCCAAATTAAATCGAATGTGGCCTTTTCTGAGACTGCACTCAAATATGAGCAAACAGCAAAATACTGACTGCAACTAGGTCTGTTCTTTTAATGGCATCCATTCCTGATAAATGAGCTTGTGAGTCATTGTTGGAGCAAGCACAACCTCACAACAAAAGATAAATACAGAGTTATATCAAAACTGGTAGAACTCTGGAGATAAGAAACTGAAAATACACCGGCCAGCAACCAGCTGGTGGTGTATTAAATGACAATTTGAACTAGATAGCCTGCACACACTGCAAATTACGGAAGCCCAGTGGAGTTCTGTTTGGTCAAAAACCTTCCATTTGGCATGTAAAAACACACCAAATTTGATTTTGTCAGGAGCATATTGTTAAACAATGATCTATTCAGACCTCCTCAGATTTCTCGGACTCCTCGCTGGTAGACGGCTGACGTTTTTTCAGGCCCTCACTGAGCAAGCTTTTAGTCCCAGGACCAAACATGGAGATGGCACCAGCTGGCATCTAAATATAACAATGAATTATCAACACAGGGACTCTTCTTCAAGTCATACAAACACTATATAGGTATATCAAAATAAATATGTAAGTCATACAACTGTTAATACTGTGAGCCAACAGTGAGAGACTCATATGTTGATCTTTACCTTCTTCTCAGGTGGTTTAGCCTGCTCTTCCACAACCTCCTCCTTGCTCTGAGCTGGAGTTGGCGTACTGTACTTATCACTGAATATGTCACCGTCCTCATCGTCTTCATCAAAGAGGTCAATAGCTGTCTTGGGTTTGGGTTTCTCCTTTCCAGCTGGAAAAGAATGTAAAAACAGCAAACATGCAGAAGTTTGAGGGTGAGGATCCCCTCTGAACATGGACTACAGTACTGAACCGCCCATTTTCACACACTTACCAGAGTCAGGTTTTTCCAGACTTTTACTACTGAAGAAGTCATCATCCTCATCATCATCATCAAACAGCCCACCTCCTCCACCAACAGCAGCTCCTGTAGGAACTGGTTTGGAAGCAGCACTGGTTTTGGGAACTGGAGTTCCATTCTCCTTGCTCCCCACTGAATCAGAGTCTTTCCCTGAACTGAACAGGCTGTTATCTGTTCGGAGAAAGTGATTGGATTTGTTTAAGGATGATGAAGCAGATAAAAAAAGTGATATGTCGCTGTCATACAAGTGATTGCAACTACCTGGGAATATTGAAACAGCACCCGCCGGAATCTTCTTTCCTGATTCTTTGACAGAAAGAAAAAGTTATGAGACAATCTGCTACTCCACTTTTTTTCAGTATGTCTGTGTACATCTCATCTATATTGCTGTCTTACCTGCAGTTTGAGCTGTGCTTTTCGTGCTTTCATTCATTGCTTTTTTCTCTTCAGACACAGACGGTTTTGGTGCCTCAGAGAAAAGATCACCCTGAATGGCATAGCATAATAAAGTACAAATAAATATCTGGCTGCAGTCCAAAGTTGCTGTAGTGTGAAATTAGAGTGAATCAGAGAGAGCTGTTTAATGTACCTCATCATCATCGTCAAACAGGCCTTTCCCTCCGCTGAATAGGCCACTTTTCCCTCCAAATGGGGAAAAGTCGTCGTCGTCCATCTTTGGTGGCTTAAACATGTCATCACTGTCGTCTTCAGCTGCTGTTACAACGCACACAAAGTATTGAGCAGCATGCTGGGAAAAATGGGCATACTGTGGAGATAACTAATGCAAGGTTAAACAAATGTTTGAATTGGACTGATGATGAATGAAAGTCCTACCCTGTGACTTTGAAGGCTTTGGTTCTTTTCTGCTTTTACTTTTCTTCTTAGATGTCAATGCTTCCAAGACATGACATGGTAAAAAGAAAATATCCATAAGCATGCACATGCAATGATGGCACTCATCCCTGAAATGCTTTCAATGTGAATCTCAAATGTAAACATCGGAGCTTTGACTTTTACTGAAATTAAATATGAGTGTGAGGAACAAAAAGAATTCAAAGTGAGATTATATGAAACAGTATGAGTTGTTTGATAATGACAGGAACTTACATGCGCGGTCTCCCTCCGGTTTGTTAACTGGTTCACCTTTGATTCGGGCTGCCAGCTCATCAGCAAAGGACGACGGGCCTGTGTTCTGAATGTGACATAAAAATAATCAGAGCAGATTTTTCCCTGAGGCAGCAATAATGTTTTCTCACAGAAATTACAAATAAGCCACTAAGAAAGATATCTCTAAACTACAAGCAAAGTTACAACAGGCATACCTTTGTGTCATCATCATCATCCTTGTCTGATTCTCCAAATATGTCAGAATCCTCATCCTCCTCCTCATCATCGTCATCCTCATCATCATAACTCAACATGGATGACTTCTAGGGAGTGTGGAAAGAGAATTCAAAATTGTGAATTTGTTCAATTTAAATTACATGCTGGGCAAACAGACATCCAGCTTACCGTCTTGATATTATTGTGACCTTCATCCTCCTCCTGATTAAAATCTTCATCAGAATGCTGTTAAATGAATAGGTAAATAAATACAATACGTTTTTTTTCCTGTGTANTTGTTCAATTTAAATTACATGCTGGGCAAACAGACATCCAGCTTACCGTCTTGATATTATTGTGACCTTCATCCTCCTCCTGATTAAAATCTTCATCAGAATGCTGTTAAATGAATAGGTAAATAAATACAATACGTTTTTTTTCCTGTGTAAAAAAAAAAAAAAAAAAAAACATTGGGAAATGCAGTGAAAGAATGTGAAAAATTGTCTTACAACTGCTTCTTTGCCATCTTCACTCTCAATCACACTGTCTCTGTCACTGTCAACTGACATTTCTGGAAAGAGAATCACACATAATTAGAGAAATAAACACCACATTGTGTGAATGCTAATGTGCGATGTACAGTGCCTAAAGAGGCTGCAGTCAGTATACTACCATCACTTGAGAGGTCACCAAGTCCAACATCATCTTGTTCCATGAAGGCCTGGGAACCAATTAGATATGGAAGTGGCCTGTCCACATAAAGATCCTAAAAGACAAGGCAAAAACGGACATTAATGTAAAAATGCATGATCACATGCATTTCTGCAATGATTTCAGTACTCATCTATGCTGTTTCAAGCTCAATTGCATACCTTGGGCTCTAGGATGGCCTCCACTCTATCAGTGACCTCCTCGTCCTCTGAGTCAGAGTTTCCTGCTTTGATGTCCAGATGCTCAAAGGCTGACTCCAGTACTCTCAGACCATAATTCACAGCTTCCTGCATCTTCGGGATTAACTCTGCCTCTTTCTGCTCTCGAGTCTTCTCCTTAAGAAAAAACATAAATAAAATGTCACAGGGCAATGCAAGTGTCGTGGGTTCTGTGGCTAGATTATCCTGGAAGTAATAGTACTGAAATGCATCATTCAGTGTTATACTGGTCAGTGTCTGTGTTTTTTATGCCAGCAAATGTTAAGAGCAGGGAGAATGAATTCTATTTACCTGCTCAGGCTGCTTCTCCAAAGCATCAACCTTCATTATAGTTTCTTCTACCTCTTCGTCATACACTCTCTGCAACAGCACACAAACAAGAAGATATTTTTATCACCAGAGAAGCAACAAAAATTCCACACAAGATGTCCTTTAGTTTCTAAGTGAATTGTCAAAGTTACTGTGTAACAAATAAAACCAAAGTACAATTAAATATTTGAATTATATACATTACATTTTCTATAAACTGTGTATTGGAGAGCATGAGAAAGTCATTGAAGACAGAATGCAAGCAGCTGTCTGTGGCCTTGGTGTCACGGATCAGACTGTCCAACTGCTTTTCAATCTCATGTGTCTTTGAGAGCATTCTCTGGGAGAAGTCTTGGAGGAACAGGAAGAGCTGTGAACACAAAAAAACATTTTGGAGGTTGCAGCGTTACTTACACTGCACTAAAGTAGAAGACATTTCATAATCCCATCAACTACTCTGATTTGTAAAGCATTTCTGCAGCATTTCTCTAATCACTGCTGTTTTCTTGGCCTATATCAAAGACGGGAAAGACGTTTCTGACTTACCCCTGAGTCAGCTGCCAAAGACCAATTGGCACTGCTCTGTCGCATTTCTTCAAGAGTCCAGGGTCTCTCCCAAATCTGAGCATCTTTCTCTAAGTCTTCATTCCGGCTTGGGCCATTTGCCATTCCCTCCGGCAACCCACTCATCTGAGATCAGATCACTTGTTGTTATTGATGGCATTAATAATTCAGAAGGGCTTTTAAGCACCTGATATTAACATATCATAAATGGAAAATCCTAAAAAATATATTCTTGTGTAAGAATGTAGCCCACATATCTTTTTTACTTTGTATATTTGTACCAGTTTTGGCCTTAGGTAAACAGTTGAGAGACTGTTTGAATGTAAAAGCCTGTTAGAGAACAATTAGGTAACTTTATAAGGTCACACCGAGCTCTCTTCTGCAATTTTGTATTGTTATTGCCAAAGTCCAAACCATAAACTGTAGTAATAATATCTCCTATAAACAAGTCATGGAGATCCTCCAGACACTGAAGTTAGTCTGTGAAAGGACTGTGGCGTTCCTCCACAGAATCAGGGACATCATGAAGGCCAAATAAATGATACAGAATGCCTCCCACCAAGGAACAACCAGTAAGTAACTCAAAGGCAAAATAAACCAGGCAGATCATTCAACCATCATCATCATCATTCAGCGACAATAAACCGACTGATGACACAATAAATTAAAATTTGATCCTTTGATTTCCTACTCAAGGGGAAACTGTCTGTGTGTAGAAAGTGACTTTTAGGTTTAGGTTTCCAGAGCCACTGAAATATCACAAATAAAATAAATTTTAACTTGTTAACGTAACGTTATCTTCCCTTTAACTAATGTAGTTTTAGTGCTATAGTTGGGATACAGCAAGCTAGCTTTGTAGTGGTAGTAACATTGGAAATCTGTGCAAGACAACTTGTTGTGTCCTCATAAAGTTGCCTAAATGTCATTTCCTTCTTCTAGCTTTCACATTCAAATTGACTTGCTTCTGCAAGAGAAAGCGGAGACTGTTTGGCTAGCAGCTAGCTCAACTTAGCTAGCCAACATTAACGTTAGCTTCAGCTGTTACAACTAACAGAGTAATATATCCACCCAAATTTAAGCGTTCTCGTGCTTACCTTGAATACTTCAGATCAACTGCTGTCCACGGCGGTCAAATGTGGTCAGAAACGACGTAAAAAATAAGATCGATTATGCTAAATTTGGCCTTTCCCTCATTGGTCTTCTGACAGGTCAGCCATGTTCTGTCTGCAGACAGTCACCTGACTACTGTTGCCTGGCAACCCAGGGAAAGTGGGGCGGAGTGGAACAAACTAACAACCAAGGCAAAGAGATGAAGCTAACAGCTTACTAGGTCATCCTGAAAACAACCCGTTACTGCCGACTGGGTAAACAATAAAGTTGAGTTTATCACTTATTATTTTCACACATTCTTATCTGGGCGTAACGAGGATACATTTTATTTATATTGATCCATTTAAAATCAGACATTTTAACATTTGAGTTATTCAAGTGCAGTACAAGCCTCTGGGCACATAAGGCTCCTAGTCTGTTTGCTGCCTCACACAACTGTTTGCAGTCTTGCATCTCTGTGGACACCTTGAACCTCTGAAATTGTTCTGTATCTTTATAATAATCTTGTCCTTTGTGGGGTTTTTTTTCTTTGTGGTCATTTTACATCTCTTGTCACCGATTTGCTTCTCTTTCTAGTCATTTTGTATCTTTGTGGTTGTTTTTTTTTGTGTCGTTGTTTTGTGTCTCTTTGCAGTCATTTCGTGTCTTTCTGTGGTCCTATACAACTCCTGTTGTCATTTTGCACTTCTTTGTTGTTATTTGATTGACTTTCCAACAAGAAATACTAACAATTACTTCAAACAGAGGCTAGATCTTGCTAGATCCATTCAGTAACCCATCCATTACTGTTGGTTCTCATTAGTTTGTCTCTGCATTCACCTCCTGTTTGCACCATAAGATGCTGAACATTGCGATATAAGCCTCAGCCAAGGACTGCAAAATGAACTGACACACATACCTGATATTAAGCTTTGATTTTACCCATGACTAAAATTTTATACAAAATATTTCTGTATATGATTTATCCCATAATTGGTAAACACTGCTTAAAGATAACTACCAATTTTATAGATTCTATTTGTTGGAAAAGTAGTAGTTCTTTTACCAAAGACTACATTTAATGTAAGAAAATGGTAGAATCTCAAAGGCTACATGGTGCACAAAAAAGTAATTGGGATCTCAAAGGCCATCTCTATCAATGCTTTCCCAAAGTATGACTTCATCACTTCAAACCTATCAGAACTAATTCTGTGGCATTATTTAGACATGTATTTAGCTTCATGGATTTGCCAAGTGTTGATGTTAAGACTGTTGTATTCTGAATGGAATATGTAGTATGTAATATATCTGACACTGATATGAGTAGACATTTTGCCTGAGATGTTTTATAAAGGCAACAAAGAATTCTGTTAACATGTAAATAAAGTTTATTTTCTGTTTGGCAAAAGCTATAAAAAAATATTTTTAACCATTAAAAAAATAAACAACATGCACACTCCACAAAACAGTAAAATTTTAACAACAAATCAGCAAACAAGAAAATGTGTCTGGGAATAATTGACAAAGTTAACTTAATAAGACTTTTTCACAACCAAGTATTGCATACTGAAATAAACTCTGCACAACAATTAGTTTGACTGTAACTAAAGAGAGTAATGATTCAGAACATACCCCAGACTCCGACACTAAATAATAGTTACTCTAAATTAATGGTTCTATTGCCTCTGTTTTATTTTTCTCATCCACTGGATCATTTCCTTCCGTTTCTTGTTGCTTTTCATCCAGTTTAATGTCCTGCTCTTCTGCCTCCTCTTTTTTCTCCTCCTCTTTATCAGCAACAGTCATTGTAGCCTCATTCTCTTCAGCTTCATTGTTTTCCTCCTCTTGTTCATCCACCTCCATCACAAGATTTTCTGTCATCATAGTGCCCTCTCCATCATCACTGTTATCCATATGCTCCTCTTCTTGGTTACTGATCAATGTATCCACTGATGGAGGTTGCCAATAATCATATAGCTTGCCCTAAGGGATGAGAATATAGAAAATGAGAATCATAAACTTGTTGATTTTTATTGGAAGACTTTTAATAATGGAGCCTATATCAAGTGACTACTGTCATTATCTATTAGAAGATTAAGTAAAAAAAAAAAAAAAATTATGTAAATAAAGAATTCATGAGTGTGTGTAACAACTGTACATGGAGAGGCCTGGTCCTCTGAAGCAGCATCTGCCACTTGGTGTAGATCCTGGCCACTAGATCTTTTACCTGGAGGAAGAGGAGGAAGGTAGGGGCTGTCAAATAGATGAACATACCGCACAAGAGAGCACAGGGTAATTTGAATGATTGATTGAAACAAAGTCAGCAATGACTTATTATGTCAAGTTACAAATACAATCACACAAAAATTTTCCACTACATGCTGAGCTACCTCTCTCTCAAATTGAATCGAAGGCAACTGGACTTGTATTTGTCTGTGGAAGACGTTTCGCCTCTTATCCAAGCGGCTTCATCAGATAGGATAAGAGGCGAAACGTCTTCCACAGACAAATACAAGTCCAGTTGCCTTCGATTCAATTTGAGAGAGAGATAACTATGACCTGGACGAATGAGAACATTCACAGACATGCTGAGCTACTGCATATACAGCAGAAAAGAGCTGTGCGTTGTTAGCACCATAAACATTGTGGTGCTACAGAGGCAGGCCTGCAAATCATATTCTCCAGACATAAAGGAACATGTTTGGTCCAAAAAAAAACAAAACAAAACAAAAAAATTTTCCAGTGAAAATGAAACGCAAAATGGACCATTCCAACTGAAATTGCAATTACATATCACAATCACAATATCTTACCACAATTATTGCAATATGATTTTTTTGCATATCGTGCAACCCTAATAGGTATTTTTCAGCATTTATAGTGTTTTTTGTGGACAGCGTTATTCCTGTAAGGTTTTGTCCTTTTACCAAAATACCAAGGCTCTGGTCTCCAAGAAATTGAAAAGTTTAGGCAGTACTGCTTATTCTGTAATTTGGTGGAAATTCTGCTTCAAAATTGAGAGGAAGAAGTACATATATAAGAACACTGTGCAAAATTATTAATTATGACCTGAAGTCTGGCTGTAACAGCATTAATTTAATGACACATCTATACAATAAGTACAATATAGTCTCTCAGCATGGTGTTAGTCCAGATGAGCATCAGGAAAATGACTCAAAGAGCTTTTACCTGAGAGTTAACAATGACTTTATTTGGATTTTTGTGAAAAAGGTATGAACTTTAACCGAATGACCTTATGATTGACTTTTCCTCAGCATTCAACACAATCCGTCTCAGGAGTTTCTTTCTAATTGTAATATATATTCCATAATATAATATAATATTCCAACCAATTACATATTGGTTGGAATTAAATTTTATATTGTTCCTGAGGGCACAGTCATTGTAAAAGGTCCAGTAATGTTCACCATGAAATGTCCCAATCACAAAATTTGCATCTGGATCTACATCAAAAATACACACAGATACACACAAATAACTGAAGTTCCTTTTGAAATCATACTCACCTTGCTCCGGTAAAGACATTTCTCGCTCTCTCTGATGTCACACTTGACATGCGTTTCCAGCTCATAGCACAGAGAAAGTAGTTGCTTCTGAGAGCCAGAAAAGAACAAGAGGTAAGTCAATATTAACATCCAGGCAAAAGGCTATCACCACTTACACATGTAAGACCCTTAGTTCCCCTAAAATGACCAGAAAGAATAGGAAAGAATTTAGGAAAAATCATACCTTCTGATGTGCTGGGAAGAACTGAAAATTGGAAGCTTCATTTGCCAAGGTCAGGAGACTATAGCAGAGGTAGTAGGACTGAAACATAAATAAATGGAAAGACATTTGCATCAGAAAACCCCCCTAGAAAATGTACAAATATGAAAACAAGATATATGAAAAACAAGACAAGAAAAATCTAAAATGAATTTTGGGTTGGAACATTTTGAAGCTAAAGGCATTAAGTCTGTGCTCACCTGTTGGTCTAGGATGGCCATGTCCTCTTCTTTATCTTTCTGATTCCTCAGCATGCTTCGGAGAAGGGTGGAGGGTTGCATACAGGGCAGGTATGGCCTCAGCAAGGAGAGCTAAGCATGGCACCACACATTCATTACATTGCAATAATCATTTAATGATTCTAAAAAAAGCTGTAAAGAGTACCTTCACATATTTCAAGTGCTGGCATCTAAAGGAAACTTTAAGTTTAGATTACACTGAAGCAGATTACCTGAAACTCTTTTTCTGCAGGTCTGTAAGTGCAATTTCCATCTAACAGCTTAGAGATCATGGACAGGCTCAAGTGTCGGCGCAGCTGCCTTTACAAAAAAACAAAATTAATACTTTTAATGGTAACTATTATAAAAACAAAAAAAAATCTAATCTAAAATCCAATATTGAAAAAATAATCGAGACAAGCTTAGACACCAAAGGAGAAAAATAAAAAGACTTACTTTCCACGTGTGTTGTCAGGCAGCAGTTGAACTACAAGGCACATGTTGTGGTGGTCATCTGTCAGATCAGTAAGGGCCAGACAGATTCTGGGCAGCTAAAGAGATTTTAAAATAAACTCACAAGAGGCAACAGGACTATAATAATAATGTAGATTTTAAATCATAAATGACATTGGGATTTAAAGGCCAAATAAAACAGCATATGATAATATAAACTGTGAATCTGTCTGAAATTTCTGCAGGTCAAAGATTCAGAGGTATATATGCACTGACCATAGTGTCCCAGTCCCTGATGTTGTTGACAATCTTATACTGTAGCGGATACAGTTCCACACTGGACTCGAGGATGAGCCGTGTGTCCAGGGCCACCCTTCCCACCACAGCTAACAGCAACAGCAGCTCGTCGTCACTGTACGCCCGTGGACACAGACCCATACAGTAAGACAGGTACTAAACACGAGAGAAAAAAAAAAAAAGAGAAAAAGTAGTGAATGATCTGAAAGGTGAACACACATGAGGGCTAACTGTTCGTAGCAGACATCTGTTTCCTATTACATCCCACCTTCAAGATGTTGTTGCAGTTGTGTTCAGGGAATGCGCTCTGTTCCTTGTTATTTGAGGGACTATCACTTTTGATATATATGTCCTCCCTACACAAACACAGAAATTCAGCTTCATGGAATTAAACTCAAATAATCTCAAATTTTTTTTATTTTTTTATTTTTTAAAAAGGGAGCAAAATGTGATCCTTCACACAAGAATGCTACTTACAACAAATCTCCTTCTGTGAACGGAGGCTGCAGATTCTCAAAAGGGAAGAGAGTAACAAACGCAACTCCCATATTCATCAGGACCAGTGTCACATCAGCCAAACTGGGAACCCAAACTTTAAACTGCTGGCTTCCATTTTTCACTGAGGAAGTATGCACACAGAAAAAAAATTGTTAATATGTCTGAACAACGAGTGAGGAAATATCAAAAGCTTGAGGATGAGGAGAACACTGACCTATCTGATAAGCAGCAGTGCAGGCGATGTCACAGAGGGCCTGTAGTATCTTTTCGGATACCATCCTCTCACTATGGACTGACATCATCTGACAAGATCAACAAAGAATAACTGCCAATGTTCAGACATTTGGACAAAAATAACCACTAACATGCTACAGGTGTGTGTGGGGCCTACCTTGAAAAGGAAACGGGTAACCTGAGTTGGACAGGGTGAGCGACAGTCGTAAGCTTCCTGGAACAATCCAATATTTACATGTAATCTCAGTTGAGCAGGACTGGACCTGATAGAGAAAAGGGGAGTGAAAGTGGAGAGAGAAATATTAGAGGAATTAATTATTCAGAAAAGCTGACAGTCTAAAGCTTTGCTAATGGCCAGTAGAAGCTGATATGTTAAAAGAAAATACCACAGTACAAAGTGCTGGATGGAGCAAGCAACATAATAATGATTTCTCTTTACTGTGTGGAGGCTAAGAACGTAGTTTGTGATGAAAGTAGCCGATTAGTTTTCAGGACAACTTCATCAGGACAACAATGTTGGTCAATGGTAAATTTTTAGCTGATGCTCAAAAAGGTCAGAATCAAAATGATTGGGAAATTTTTTTTTTTTAAATGATTCTGCATATCAAACTTAAGTCTTTTTGTCAAGATATGTTGCTATAAACTTTCACATGTAGGCCTACACATAGAGCACAGCTCACCAAAGAAGTGTTTTCTGTGCTGTCCCCTGTGGGTTGACCATGCATTGTCTGAGCTGCAGTGTATCCTGGTTGAAGATCTGGCCACATTTCTCCAAGTTGAACACGACTTCTCCTGGAGGCACTTCCCTGATTGCATTGGACATCAGTGAGTAGCGCTGCAGGAATTCCCTTAGAAACAAATTACAACAATATAGTCATGTGTGATATGACAATATATATTGCATTTGCACAACATTTTGTGTTCTTCCACACAGCATGGAGGCAAATACGGACAGGAAATTTGCATGAAGGCAACACAAACAAACATGGAGAGTAAACGTGGCATAGAGTTCGTAATTCTGAACAGGAGAAGGAGTCCGACCACCCAAGATAGAACAAGGAGGTCATACCTAAAAGACAGGCTACTTCTGTCACATGGATGTAATTTAGTTATAAAAAGACTGATCAGAAAACTGTACTTTGCAAATTATTCCACAACAACTCCCTCAAATTCTGTGACCTATGCAAGAATCATGTCAAACTCAAGGTTTCAAACCCTTCTTCGACATTAGATTCCAGGACTTTTCAAGGACTTTCCAGGACCAAATCACTCAAATACAAGCAGCATAGTGTGAGACACGGATCAAAGTTAATTACGGTTACACTAAAAAATTTTAAAGTGAGATCTAGCAGGCTTTACAGTTGCTCACACAAAAATTAAAAGAGAAAGAGGCTTGAATGTGCATATGCAGACAGTGGCACATAGCCTAATTACTAATGTTAAGCCAATAATAATAATATTAATATTAATAATACATTTCTATATTTGCAAAGAATATCTAAATTCAAGCACTTTTAAAGCCCCATGTTTATTTATATCTATTTTAAAAAAACTTTCAAGGCCTTGGTCCCCCCGCCCCCCTCAAATTCAAAAAATTTCAAGGATATCAAGGACTTGTGGGAAATCTGCAAACAGTGTGAAGAGAGTCTAAGGAAGAGAGACACAAAAGTACAGTTGATTGCTCAAACTAAACCCCAGACTCAGACGTTGCAAGAGGCTTTTGCCTGTAGCACACCACATGGCAAAGAATCACAAAGTTGGAAGGAGATGACGGCTACTGTTGCAACATACACAGTAGAGAAACAGTATGAGTAACGAGTATTGATTTGAGCTTTTGGTCATATCGCATAGCCCTACAATCAAACATAAAAATGCAGATTACTGTTAACTACTGTGCATGGCCTGTGTCCCACTGACAAGGTATAATGTGTCAATGTGCAGTTCTGCAAGTCTTACTGTTGTTCAGTGGAGATGCCCTCCTCCTGGTTCTCCTCAGCCTCCTCATATTCAGCTATCCTTAACAGGTCCTCTTTACATGCCGTTAGAAGCTGTGTCTCAATCTCTTTAGCTCTATAGATATAAAGAATGTGGAAAAAGTTAACTCCTCTAATATTCACCTACTGTGGCTCAAATTAAAAAAGTAATTACTGGGAGTGAAAATTTCTGAATAATATACTTTTTATTGGTGTTTATTTCCTTCAGCATCTGATCAAGGTTGTTCTTATAAAGGCCTGGCTTTGTGGTGGGTGGCAATGGCTGCTGTGGGAAATAACAGATGAAATATAAGATCCAAACAGAAACACAGTTGAGTTTTACATGTCCTTTAGCTCAGCGAGTTGATTATCAGACATTCATAACTTTATGTAGAATAAAGACAAGCCCTTTAGAGCTTACAGTTTTTAACTGGCTGCTGCAATGTCCAGGTGTACTAGGCTCTGAGAAGGCTCCTTTCTCCGGTGTATCTGGAGGCTTAGTAACATGCTCCATCATCTCCTGCAAGGAAAGCAGCTGCTCCTCCTCACTGCTATGTGAGCTCTGGGTTAGATCAAAATCTAATGCAAAGCTCAGGCCAAGATCAAGTTCCACATCTATGGGATCCTCTTCATTCACCTGCTTTCTACTCACTTCACTGGCCTGTCTCCCCAGTGATGGAGACTGAGAACAATGGGATGTAGAAGTTTGTTGAGAGGCAGCTGTGTTGGTCTCTAGAGTCACTTTGTTAGGAAGGCGAGATGCGTGTTTATCATCAGATTTAACACTCTCTTCCTTAAGCTGCCGACCTGAGGAAGTGATGGGACTGTTTTTGAGTTCCCTGTCTTTAGAGTAAGGGGGCTTTACATTTTCAAGGTTTACTCGCTCTAAAGTTACAGTTAGCATGGGGATTTGTGGGATACCTGTTGAGGAAGAAATTTCAGTGTCCACTGCATAAGGAGAACCAGTTACTTTGGAGTTTGGAGTTTTCTGACATGAGGATCCAGTAACTGGAGTACTGGAGCTGGACGCAGTGCTAGGTGAACAACTTTTCTCTGAGGTGGACGATTTAATCGTTCCCCCATCTGTCTTTGACTTTGTAGTCTTATGAGCAGGACTGACTACATAAGTCATGGGATCAGGGGTGAAGAGCTCATCTGTATCATCAGGGATTACTACAGGTCTTCTTGGGCGGGCAGTTTTACTCCGTTCGGCCTTACGACAGCTCAGAGGACCTGAATTTGGTTTTAAGGCTGATTTGGGAGTGCTGCTGTCCGTCTTTCTGCTCTCCTCCACCTGATTACCTCTGCTCAGGGTCTTGGCTGGTAAGACAGAGGTACTAGGGTGAGTATGACCACAGTGGTGGCTGCCCAGCTGACCATGAGGTAAGCTACTAGTGTCCCTCTGGGGAACATCAGTGGATAAAGTGCTTGATTTACTCCTTTTATCATTGTCCTCACTTATTTTCTTCACACTTTCTTCAACAGTCTTTGAAGGTGATTTGAACTCTTTTATCTTCACAATATGATTATGAGTGGAATTAATATATGCCTGCTTTGCCCCCACTGATGGTCGTCTCTTTATGCAAGGTTTTGGTGACAGTGATGCACAGGATGACTGGGCAGGTTTAAATGTGGACGACAGTTCCAAGCACGTTGACTGGCCACATGCCGGCTCCAAGCACAGATGGCTATCAGTGGTTTCAGGTGGCAGTTCCAAGACTGAAGGCTGGCTTGATGACGACACTAGTGAAGTGCTGACTGAGCTGCAAACAGTGGGTTTTGGTGTCTGTGCTTTGCCAGAGTTTGTACCCTGAAGACACATTTTCTTGGCATTGTCATCAGAGACCTCAAACTCCCTGCACCTCTTCTGTGATGAGCAATTCAAGTCCACTGTTGATGACAGAAAAAGGCATAAATAATACATTTCCTTTTATCATCATTTCAGTCATTAAAGAAAACAAATATTTGATGGTTGTAGAACTCCATATCAAAGAATTTGCTGCTTTTTTGTATGTAATGTTTTAGTAAATTGATGCTCTTTGGCCTTTAGACTGTTGGTCAGACAAAACAACATATTTGATGACATCTTAGGATGTAGAAAACTGTGATAGACAAATTTCACTATTCCATAATGTTTTACAAATCAAACATTTATGTAATAATCAGCAGATAACTCAATGAAAATAACCATTAGCTGCAGACCTGATATGTGCCAATTCAAGATTTCAAAATTAAAAATAAAAGATGGATACAACTGCAGAGCCAACAAGATGACAGACTGCAGCTTTTTGAGTAAGAAGTGGATAAGTAGAAAAATTAGTAGGTCAGAATCTGCATGCGACCCACACAACAAAAAAAAAAGAAATAATAAAACTATTTTGTAGGAGACAATGTGTACTGACCTACAGGCATCATATTTGAATTTATGATTCAAATAACTAGAGAAGGGAAAAGAGCAAAAAGTCTGTGCATAAATTGAGTAGATGACAGTACTTTGACAGTATTACCTGGAATTGACTTTTCACTTGAAGGTGTCTGTTTAAGTTGCTGGTCCTAAAAAAGAAAGCAAAGTGACTCCTTAAGAAGCAGCTTTCCTTTAGTGAATTTTCAAGAGCAACGCAAGCATTGCTATGTATCCCATATAACTGAAGACAGAGCTACACGTGGATCACTTGCTAAATTAAAAAACAACTAGCTGTTCCTGTTCACACCAGTATGTTTACAAGTGACCAGTTAAATAAATATCAATTGACTCATGTAACACCTAAAGAACAAATGCTCTTTAACTTATCCAAGACTGACCAACCAACCAGCTGTAGCCTGTTCCAGACCTCTAAATGACTGCTAACATGTCCAATAGGTCTGGTATTGTGTTTACTGACTGCTGTGTCCCTAGCTTGAAAAACAACCAAGTCAATAAGAGCTTTCTAAGCAGGATTAAAAATGGGACATCATCTTCTTGTGACAGACAAAGAAAAGTGGCAACAAACATTGATGAGATCAACAGATACGCATGTTGTTGTAAGCCTACTTACAAAAAGGTAAAAGACTTAAACTGTCGTATTTCTTTGATCGACATGACATACATTAAGTTACCTGCGCCAAGCAAACACTATCGCAGCTTCCGTGTTTATTGAGGTTGGTGGAATGAATACATCCCTTCCTTATGATTGGTTAGCAACAAAATTTCCCCAAAAGAAAACAGCTAATATGACACTGATGTCCGACTGAATAAGGAGGTGAAACAAAATGTCAATCCAGTCTGTTTATAAGGCTAAATCAACTGCATCTTAGTTATAAAAACCCTATGCAAAGGCTGAGATCAAGACACCATTCTCTCCCCAAGTGAGCATTACCTCCCACCATGTGAGATGGCCCTCAACCATGAGGAGACAAACAGCTCAAAATCTTTAACTAAAACCCTAAATGAATTGATGTGTCACTTATCATATAACAAACTTTACCTGGTAAGGTGCTACAGGGTTGTGCATGTGTAAA
Source organism: Seriola dumerili (assembly GCF_002260705.1). NCBI lineage: Eukaryota > Metazoa > Chordata > Actinopteri > Carangiformes > Carangidae > Seriola > Seriola dumerili. The sequence continues at coordinate 481,515 of NW_019174733.1, read as the reverse complement.
CTGGAAGCACTACTTCTGTCCGAGGACATGTTACTCAGAGAAGGCTGGTAGCCTCGTCTGGAGCAGTGGCTGTTACCAGGACTCAAGCACTCCAAGTCTGAGAGGGGCCGTGGGGAAACTTCTTGAGCTGCACTGGTGTTGAGTGATGGGGTCACAGGGGGCCTGTGCAGCTGGATGGTAGGTATGAGACTCCTCACATTGCTGGATTGAGCCTAACAGAGTACATGCCACAACAATTCAGCATCACATGACTGCTGTAGTACAGGTCATAAACAAGACACTAAACAAAACTAGGTTTCACTAATGGCCACATTAAAGAAGAGAAAACAATACCTTGTGTGATTCTTGACTTTTTGCTGTTACATCTTTACTTCCTGAATAAGACAAAGTGACCATGGGTTCCGTTACTTGATGTCCCCTTATGTGGAAGGACAGGGTGCGGTTGCTTAAATCCTTCATGAATTGTGGGGAAGCATGGTGACTGATACTGGCAGGCGAGGGCTGCAGCCTTTTCACTGAAGTATCAATGTAAGATTGGCTTCCTGGGACAAGTTGTGATGAGCAGAAAGAGTCTGAGTGTTGAGCAGAGTGCTGTGAGGGACCCAGTCTGTCCCTTGGTGTGTGATGAGGCCTATGTGTTGGGATTCCAACATTAGTTGGGCTGCCTACATTAAACTCTATCGAACGGACTGGTCCCATGGCATGAGGAGGTTGCCGTGGTGGACCCAATCTGTCCCTGTGGCACAGCTCAGGGCTTTGAAGTGGCAACACTCTCCTTGGTGGTGGGAGAGAAAGCCGGTTAGGGACTTGAGAGGGCTTCATTGGAGTCTCCTGATTAAAAGATGAGAAATGAGGTAGCGAGCGCTCCTGGAGTGCGAGGTCCTTCACTAAAACACAGAGGAAACAAGACAAAACATGCCATTGAGTGCTCATGTGTGAATAGGGATGAACATGTTGTCACTTCAGGGTCCATGATGCCTATAGCTGTGGCTCATCCATCAGTCATTTTGACAAAGTCCTGAATTTTCTTAATCCTACACATAGGAAAGTTTCATGCATTTAATCTTTTATACTTAATTACGGTGACCCTGAGGTTCAAAACACAACATTTCACAAAACACAACAACATTTCAGATTACAGAACTACTGGGTCAACACTTATTGTTTGTGATTGGACAGAAATCAATTCCAAATTTATTCAATGGATGTGTTAATGTGGGTTGGTGCAACATTAGATCAGTCCTAATTCTTCCAAGCCTGCTTTCAGGATTCCATGGGACATTTTAATGTCAAATGTCAAAAGCATAGTCTTCTTAAAGCTGGCCGCCCAGCTAAACTGAGTAATCAGGGGAGAAGGGCCTTAGTAAGAAACATGACCAAGAACCTGACGGTCAGTCTGGCTGAGCTCCAGGGATCCTGTGTGGAGATAGGAGAAACTTCCAGAAGGACAACCATCACTGCAGCACTCCACCGATCTGGGCTTTATTCAATTCAAAGCATGTTTGGAGGAAACCAGACATGACACGTAGAACTGGTTGGCACCTGAGCTAAATTTCAAGTGTCACAGCAAAGGGTCTGAATACTTATGTCAATATGATATTTCAGTTTTTCCTTTTTAACAAATTTGCTAAAAATTCTAAAATTCTGTTTTCACTTTTTTGTTATGGGGTATTGAGCTTAGGTTTATGAGGGGAAAATGTAATGTTTTGACTTTAGCTTAAAGCTCCAACATAACAAAATGTGAATAAATGGAAAGGGTCTGAACACATTCCAAATATCAAGAATTACATCATATGGTAAATACTGTGCACTTACAGAGCCCTTTTCTAGTCATATCGACTACTCAAAGTGCTTTACAGTGCTTGCCAAATTCACCCACACATACATATACATACACTGATGGAACAGCCACCAGGGGCAATCTGGGGTTTAGTATCTTGCCCAAGGATTCCCATTGCACCTCAAGTGCATATGAATGTCGTTAATTAAAGTATTCCATTTGGATTTCAATCTCCTGTTCCATCCTTTGAAACTCAGTTTAAAATTTGTCAAAGGACATTGCTAAGAGTACACAATAGAAACAGGAAACCACATCGAACTGTTGCCAGGGACTTGGATACTGTCCAATCACATAAAATAATTGTTGTCCCACCTTTACCATAATCTGAAATGTTGGTGTTTTGTGAAATGTCATTGTGTTTCCTGAAATGCTGTGTTTTGCACCTCAAGACCACCGTACTTAATGGATAGACTAATCAGTGAACTTACCTCCATAAAGACATTGAGACAAAAACTGATACAGGGCCAATCCAAATACTAATCCTGATAGCATATAATGAACTCAACTATACTGTGACTAAACATGTCCACTTGCTACAAATGCAGGTAAAAAAAAGAAGAAAAAAGTCATTACTTATTTGCAAAATTTTAACATGTAAATACACAATTCTAATATTTGGTCTACACGAATCTGCATAAATGGCATGGATGAAATATAAGGAACACCTCCCATAATCCAGTTCAATTCAACAGCACCACAAAAACTGAACATTACAACATTCATGAAAGTAGGTTTTATAGCAAGGTTCTTGTATTTCAGGTGCATCCAGTAAAAAACAACTTGCTATGCTTAAAAACTGACAGTGTTGCTCCCTCCCTTGCTAGCTACAGAATGAGGTAAAGTGAACAGCACATCGTGATGTAAAGTTAACTAAATACACTGTAAATTCCGAGACATTAACACATGACAACGCAGGACCCACCTTTACTCCTTGGGGAGAAATATTCTCCAAGTGTCCTGCAAGAAGGCCAGAGAGGGGCAACTGATGTTAAATGTGTCTCCAAAACAACAATAATGCAATTCAAATTCAGAATTGGAACTTAGTTACATTAAAGAACCAAAGTGTCGCAGAGGCGTCAAACATAGCGAGGTAATAATAATGATAATGCCTTGGATTTATATAGCGCTTTTCAAGACCGGCAAAAAGCAGACACCTGCCTGTCACTCTCTGTTTGCAACCAGTCACAGCATGCAACGTTAACAACAGCACGAGTCCAGCAACAGCAAATGTTATGAAGCTTCGGGCGGTTATCTTTAACATATTGTTCAGCTGTGTCACTTGAAAATCTCAATCAAAAACTAACGTTGCATTAACAAAAGTAACAACGATATTAGAACTTATTAGCAATGCTTATTCTAGCAAAAAGAAAAATAGCTAAGTAATGCTAGCCAGGAAACTTACATTTTTTTAACATCATGGCAGTGTTATTAATTCTTTAACTTCATGTTGCTAGGCTCGCTTTCAAAACAAACATTGACAGCACTGCTCAAATCTTGAAGAAAAATTATAAGAGCGTTAGTCACAGTGCCTGGCTAATTTAGAATAAAATGTAATATTAGCAAGTCGTTGTTTCAGGAAGTGCCCTTTTAGCTAGCCGGCTAACGCGCTTTCAACTTAGCAATGGAGAGCAAACATAGTCCGTAGGTTTTCTTACCGAGTCTTCCCTTGATTTTCTTGTACCTTTCTCATTTTGAGGATTGAACAGGCTGTCCATAACCAGAGACAGCAACGACAACTGACTGTGTATGCGCTCCAATGTTAAAATCCTGTCAAGAATAACCCCTTCTCCCGCCTGCAATCGCACCGACCAACGTTTCACGCATTGCATTATGGAACTTGAAGTCCAGCTGTATGTCACTTTAAAGCGATATTCCATATATTTCACCGATTATGCCTCTTTTCATTGAAAATAAGTAGACAAACCATAGGGTTAAACTTGATCATTTGTATATTTGATCAAATAAATAATATATTTGTAGAAAAAAGAACACACAAGTAATTAATATAAGAATAAATAAGTGAAAATTATTAAAGATATTTCCCATATTTAACAAACTAATTTTAGATTTTGTTCTCTTGTTAGTCCAAGAAGGGTAGTAAGCATTTCTTTAAAAATCTAATATCTCACAATTGCAATACTACTTTAATCATACTGTTGATAACTACGCCTAACCATTAATACTATTTAGACTAAAAATGGTTAATGAAAAACTTGCCTAAATTTGGTCAGTAAGTAAATATGACTTAACTCAAGTTAATGGTTTAACCAAAAGCTAGATTTGATATTAGTATGTAACTCTAATCACCAGAAAAAAGATATTTATGCATGATAACTATACAGTAGAGAATAAAAGAAAAATGAAGACAAGGCAAGTCAAGCAGGCACACAAGCATTAGATATGGCTACAAGTGCACATTTATTACATTTCAGTTTTCAGGGTACATTTAGCCAACAGAGGAATTTACATTTATTAAAGAAAATGGAAATACTTTAAGACATAATTGGATATTTCATTCACAGACTGCTTGCCTAAAACCACCACTGCTGCCTCACAATGCTGTGAGGCCAGATGTAGGCATTTACTGTAGGAATAGGAGCTGGAGGCACATAAATACTAGGACACCAAGAGGCAAAGACAGACCAAAGATGGTCAAAGAGAGTAACAAATTTAGATGATTTATCTTCGGTTAATTATACTTCACAGTGATATTGTGAACCTGGCAGAGTATAATCCAAATAATGGATTTATCTCTTATGCAGTGCAATACTGAAAGCAAAGTAGGATTTGGCACCATTTCAATTGGAGAAATGTGGTGAAAAATACACATTGTCAGACACAACACAGACAGCGACAACACACAAGGACACTGCAAATATACCATTCACAGGCAAAGACAAGGACTGTTTAGCAGCCCTGACTGTCCCATCCTGCTCTCAAGAGACTGTAAAAACACATCCCTTTTTCAATGGAATGCATCAATTAAATGAAGTGAGATAAAAAATAAGTTGTGCACCTTTTGCAGTGGTCCCTTTTATGTTAACAGGTTTAAATTAAATTATAATAGACAGCAATATCCCTTAGTGAACTGAAAAATAATAATGGTGTCCAGTGCATTTGAAAAACAGTATCTCATATACTGTGAATTTGTATTCAAGTGAATGGGAAAGTGGTCTCAGACTGGGCAATCAGGGCAATATTAAAAGTTATAATGTTAATTGACAATTTTAGCAAAAATTATTTACAATCTCTTGAGAACTATGACTCTTCGGGCCCTAACCATTCTCCATCTACTATCTCTGCACTGTACAAGTAGAGTGAGGTTGCCTTTGACAACAATCTACAGTACACTCTTCCAAAATAAATTAGGATTTAGGAAAAAACACTAATCTGAGGCCAGTTGTCTGGTACAATCTATACCATCATACACAGAGAGGGCTTTACTATCACTTTACTTCTTGGCCTTTCCCTGAGCAGCCACAGCCTCCATGGCTTTGCGTACAGTCTCCTCATCTCCCAGGAACTGCATTGGCTTTACAGGTTTCAGGTTTTTGTCGAGCTCGTAGAGGATGGGGATGCCTGTTGGCAGGTTCAGTTCCATGATGGCCTCATCTGACATTCCTGCAGGTGGAACATACAAACAGAACAGTTATATGATAGTAAGTGAATTTGCACGTTGCTGTGTTCAATAGACATGATATCACTAGATCACCACAACTGTTTGTGGCATTCCTAATTTTTTACCATGATTCTTGAAAATGTAGCATCATTGTGACAGAGTTTAATTAAATGAAAAATTGTATCTTAGCAAATTATTTGACTTTCCCTAATGTCAGACAATTGTTAAAACTGAAGAACAAAAATTGTGACAAAGCAAATAGACCAAGCAAAAATAAATGCATGTCTGTATAATCTTAAAGTCTGACAGTGTCACAATACAAAATATCCACAACTAAAAAACAAAATGATAAATTAAAGTACCATTCCTTAGATTATCTTATGACAAATTACTTCACACTAGTCTTTACACCAGTTAATTCTCAATTAGCAAGTTATGTAGGCCTACAATTCCTACCATTATTAAAAACATTAAAATACTGAAGTAAAAGACTTGCATTGGGAGTTAAAATGAGCTATAAAAGGACCATCCCTGTGGCTTAGTAGTTAGACCATTGACCATGAACCACAATGTCTCCAGCTGGGGACCTTTGCTGCATCTCCCTCATTCTCTATCATCTCTCTCTAATATCACTCTTTAATTAAGGTATAAGAATGCCCAAAACAAACTGAACACGTCTAGAAAAAGCAGCCCTCCATCACCTGCTGAGCAAGTGATGGGAATGATTGCCTAAAGGACACTAATCACAGTGCCACCCACCCTCCAGGTGCTTAACTATCCCCCTCAGGCTGTTTCCATGGGCAGCGATGAGCACCCTCTTCCCCCGTTTGATCTGAGGGGCGATCTCGTCGTTCCAGAAGGGCAGCGCTCGTGCAATGGTGTCCTTAAGGCTCTCACAGGAAGGAAGCTGCTCTTCAGTCAGGTCTGCATAACGACGATCCTGAAGGGAAGACAATCATCATGTAAACAGACCAGAATAAAAAAAAACAGGTGAGAATTGCTTGATCTCTTCAATCTTCTTCAGAAAGTTATTGTACACTTGTTTGTGAACAGAGAGGCCCTGCTGCAAGCTAGCAGTTTCTGTCATGTTAGAGTGATTCTGAATATAAATAAATGCTCCAATGTGAGGTGTATTTGAGTGAAGAGTAAAGCTGTCTATGGGACAGCTACTTTTGTGTGATTCTTATGATAATACTATCAACTTGTTGGTGATCACTTATTGCCTTAGTTTTGATAGCCACTGCAGACCAGTACAGGGTTATTACACCTTACGTCTGACTGTCAGTGCAGACAGACATGATCAGTTTGTTTCTCCCTTGACTGAACTTTGAACTTGAACCTTCCAGAACTCATTCTTTCCAGTCATACATTAACTCACCTTGGACATACTATTAGGTAATAGCATTAGCAAATAGTAAGGGACTACATCTCTAATATATCTATCAGATTTCATTTGCACTGTTGTATGTTTAAGACATTTGGATATTCAAGCTAACCGTGCTGCAGATAAAACAACAGAGACACATGACCTTAAATCCACTGTTTCCACTCCAGTCATTTCTGCTGATTTCATTCATTCGTGGAGACACGGTTTACTGCCTGACTGCAGAGATCTGTTATAGTCATGCCTCCTCTTTGTTATTCCTGTGTGGACTTAGTTGATCAGGATAGTCAAACCATTTCTTTCCCCACAGGCTAACAAAGCTCCTTGGTTTCGTGAATGCACTGTTGATATCATATCTTACCTTGCTGATGATAGTGTAGAAGTCATGGTCTGGGCCCATGGGGGGAGGAGGAATATCAAACGAACGCCTCCAGATCTTCACCTGAGCCTCTCCATGCTTGGCGGCAGTCTCTGCCTTGTTCAGCCCAGTTAGGCCTCCGTAGTGGCGCTCATTGAGCCGCCAGGTCCGATGCACTGGCACCCACATCTGGTCAATGCCGTCCAGGACCAGCCACAGTGTCCTGATGGCCCGCTTCAGCACGGAGGTGTAGCAAATGTCAAACTCAAAACCGGCATCTGATAGAGTGAGAGACACAGGAGTTAAATACATTTTGACTGCAACTGTGAAAAGATAATTCCACTTGAATACTGTGACTGTTTCTTTCAGCCTTGTTTAGTTAGTAAATTCCCCCACACTGCCCTGATGGAACAAGGCTGCACTTGTTGCATCAAAAATAATTTGTAAATGATACCATGAAGAGGGTGAGGAAAAAAGCAACTGAGTCTCAAGCTTTTCTGGAAATACGAGTTACATTTAGCACTGCAGCTAACAACTGTTTTCATTATCAATTAATCAGATTATTTTCTCAATTAATCAATTCATTGTTTAGTCTATGGAATGTAACATAAAAAAATAGTGCATTTACAACTGATTATCAAAATAGTTGCTCAATTTTATTTCAATCCACTCACTGCTGAATGAACTAATGCTTTCAGCTCTAGCTACACTGCAGCCTGGTTTATGGAAGCTACTAGAGGGCCCACGCTCTGTTTATTTCTCTTCTGTGATTCCTCCCCGTACTCCTGCTAAATAAGAACAAGCCAGATGCGTGATGGACATTAAACATAATGGACCCAAAAAATGCAAGTTGCTTTGCTCGAGGGACACACAGATACACTTTCTATGAGAAGTCTCCCTGCGCGCAGGCTACTGTCGCGAGTGACAGGTTCAACAGAGAAACCACATGAAGCAATCACTTCTGCACGTTTGCAAGTCCTCGTATTCACATATTGCCGACGCGCTCGGGGGGCGGTCTGTGGTCTGATGCAGAGGCGATTACGTAATCGTAGCCGTGCATTGGCCTCTACAGCACGTTGGAGATATTACAGTGGATGGTGAGAGAAAACAAGTCGACTGCTCACCTTTCAGGGCCAGTCCACCTCGCTTCGCCTCCTTTTCCCCGGTTTCGCTCAAATCAGCGTCAAACCAGCCGCAGAAGCGATTCTCCTGGTTCCAGTTGCTCTCTCCGTGGCGAATCAGCACTAATTTGTAGGCAGCCATGGTGTGTGATAATATATCGCTTATATGAACGAACTGAACAGTTTTTTAAAGATGGATGCTGGTGAGGTTCAATTGACAACTTCCCCAACCAGAGAAGCAGACAGGTCCACTCGTTACTGTCAAACCGGTGAGGACTTTTATAACGTGGATTGGTTACTCCCACAGTTCCTGGTTTTTACATCCAATGAGATTCCGCTAAAGTACGTCATTTTTTTCAATCCCTCCACCAATGAGAGCGGTGGGCGTGAGCGACAGAGACTGTTCTTGACCTTCATTGTATTCATTGTACGTTATTGACTTTCATTGTGTCTATCTATCTATGTTCACGTGATATAAGAATGCAATTGACAAACTAGACATATAAACATCAAAGTAACTACTTAATTACTTCTTATTACTTACAACAAATTGTTACATTATCACAATGATATTTGATTTGATCATTTGCAAACCCACATCAAAGTTATATAAATCAGTGAACATGGGGCTTTAGACTTTTCTAAATTCCATTGTGACCCTTCAAGGATGCACAGTATAGAGACACAGATTTAGGAAGACAAAAGAAACAGACAAAAAAAACTTTCAGAGGAGCTTTCTAACTGCTCCATGAAAACTTTCTGTGATTAAATTTCTGCATCTTCTCTCTGTGTGTCCTCATCCAACTGCTTTTCTTTCTTTCTTCCATCTCTAGACGGTGAACTTGATGGTTGAACCATTCAACTATAACTGTTATATGTAGTATAGCATATTACCTATAATAAAATTACACATGACCAGCAGTAGCACCATATTAGTGTAACGGTCATGTAATGTGACTTTAGAGCAGTACTAAAGAAACCAAGAGGTGACGAGACCCGGTGTGTTTGCAAGACAGGAGACAATTTAGAACAAGAAAAGTGGGCTGATGAGGGAGGAAGGGATGTGACTCAGTTAAATCTTACAACGCACTGTAAGTGGTTGATTTGTTGCTGAAAGAGGCAGATTTGAGGAGACAGGTTCATATCAGTGATAAAAGCAGACATTACTCAGATTTTTTTTTTGTGTGGAATGAAGTGCGTGTTCACAGTGGGTGTGTTTAGGGGGCAAATAAGAGAAACAAACGTGTTAAATCAATTAGCTTATCTGTAAAGACCGTGTTTTGTTTGACCCTATGTCGCCACCCAGTGGGTAAATAAAATCATTGTTTACAATCTTGAGCTGCAAGAAATGATGTACATTGGATTACTATCTGGACATCTGTGCAATAACTAGCTACAGACTTGTTGGAATTCTCTAGCAGTCAGAGCCACGAAGTCCACCAGAAACCGTCTGTGACTTACATTTGGTTTGGATATCCTGTTTTTTTCTTCTTTCAAATTTTCTTCAGAACTTTGAACATTGTTATTTTGACTTAATTTTGCTTCTGTTACTACCAAACTGTTTTGCATAATTCAGACAATGCATTGTAAATGAAATTTAATATATTAATGCAAATAGTTTTAGTTTTACAATGTCAGGGTTTAAGACACATGTTCTGATTTTATGAGTAGAATAAATTAAGGGGCAATGCAGATGCTTGGGGTGCCTGTGGCTGCACTCAAAAAAGTGCTGGTTGTTTCTGTGAACCCATTGTTAGGTTCATAATTCTGGGTTGATTGGGGTACAATGAGCACACTTTTGGGTTGTCCATCCTGGGCCAAATGGGTTTTATGGGGTTTATTAGCTGGTTGGGTTACTTTGACCCAGCTGCTCCTAATTCTCCCACTCGACCACTGTCACACTGTCTGATTTCGTGCAACACATATTTTCACATTAACCGTTAACATTGTCGTGCACAAACTAAATGGGCACCGTTCATTGAACGTACCGATTTTTGGTGAACTGGACGTATGCGTTTGCAACCAATGAACATGAACGTCAGCATCGTTCACCCTGGCAACGGTTAACAATGCTCATGCACCAGCAACCTCAACCTCACCAGCGACGAATTTGAGATGACACATGCAATTGAAGCATCGGACCAGTCTCTTGAGGTATCTGCAAGTGACTGATGAAATCATTAAGAAAGGATAAGAGTAAGACCAATAGTCAACAGCCGCAAAGTTCCTCCATCTAAGTCGACCTCACATCATTTACACATTTTTCATTACACATTTTTAAAAAATACATTGGTTTTTCTTGTCTTTTAAAAGTTATCTCTATCCGTGACTCTGTGGTAGCATGCAGTAATCCATTATCTTGTGAAGTTATAAAGACCTCTGGCTGAGGATGGACGGGTAGTGTCCAAGCTGCTGCTGAAGTCTTGATTTTATAACGCAACATCGTCTGATAAAATCACCAAACACATAGGTTAAAGACAAAGACTGTGCTGTGTTTTCGGCTATATTTATTTTATAAATGATTGCTCAGAGAGAGGGTTAGAAGTGGCAGAATAGCTTTCTTATTTTGTGTCTCACACAGAGCACAACCTCTGTCTGGGATCCACAACAGTTTCCAACTACTGTTTTTCCTCAAAAAGTGACCACGGAGTTTATTAACCTCAACTGCAGAATGTGACAGGCCTTTATTTGAGGCAGTTTTGTATTAGAGACAGGTCTTTATTTTTTTAATGCTCTCTGTTTGTCATGTATAATTTGTCATACTGATATTTTAGGATTAAGCCTCCTTTTGAGTCCCTCCTCTGTTGTGTTTAAGTTACTGCATTCCATACACAAACTCAACAGTTCCTGTAATCATTTCAAATTAAAAGCCCTTAGCGTTTCAGTGGACAGAAACCCTTTATTTCTTAACAGGGTTATGGCTGCCTCATTATTGACTAAAATATTATACTTAGTCTCATGAAGTGGGGCAGTTAAACTTTCAAACATAATTAAAATGCTAATACTGTAATGGTGTATTTTTTTAATAACTGATGAAAATATGTAATTATATACAAATATTTATATATAAATATATATTGACTTACAGGAAATTACAAACATACTCAAGAGAAAGAGGAGAAAAGAGAAAAATAAAATATGAATTAAATCAGGGTAAAGGGAAGAGGGAAACCTATCCATTATCATCATGTTCACCTGAAGCAATGTCAGTTTCTGGCGATGACAGGATCAGCTATCAGTCTTGCAGGTGTTAAGAGCTTTTTATGTCTTGGAGTTTGTAATTGCAAAGATAAAATGATGTACTGTTCAAATAACAAATGCATCCAGTGCAGTTATGTAGTGGCATCCTCCAAGGTGACAAAAGTATCATAAATAAACTGTTTGACAGCAGCTGCACATTCATTAGAAAACTGTATATATTTATATTGTGAACAGATCCATCAAACCAGATCCAAAAGTTACTGCTCAGATACTGAAAGCCAACAAAGCTTTATTTATCTTTCAATTATTTGCATCTGATTTTATTGATGGTCTATTTGTAAATTTTTCAAGTCATGATGAGAATGGCTCCCAATGTGTAGAAATGATTTAATAGTGTATATGTTTTGGTGAGAGTTAAAAATATGTAAAAATCTCAAGTCAAGGGATTTTTTCAACCTGATGGATACCGATGTTTTAATTAAAATATTTTTACAGCTGAAAGACAACAGACTCTTCCTCTCTCTGATTGTAAGGTTATGTTCCATGTCCCAGATTAAATGAGAAAATAAAAAAAATGAAAAATAAAATCTTTCTGTTGTAGTTGTTTAAGTTGTGTAATGATTCTATTCTTGATCAGACCTACAGTTAACATGGATCCGGTCTATGGTGGATCAGGACACAAATAAAATCTAAACCTGGTGGTGATATTACAGCTGAGTTGAATCTGTTATTTGTCCTTGTATGAAACTGCAGTTACGTGTCAGATAAGTTCCATCAACTGCAGCATCCAATCCCAAACAGATTTCTAGTGAAAGTGCATGTTCGTCTGCTCAAGTCTAGACTGATAGGACCAAAAGGCCAAAGACTAAACTGTGTCACAAAGTAAAATATTGACTTGCTAAATATATTGTGATGGCAGCTAGAACAGTGGAAAAGCAGGTTTCAATAGGCTGATGAAAGTGTTTGACTGTGTGTAGCGTCTCTGAATAGAAACATTTTTCAAAAACATTGCTGCCTCAGCTTAATGCAGAATGCAGGGGAGATGTGGAAAAGCAGCTTTACACACTTTGTCACCACTGCTATCATGAGCCTAATAAAAGTGCATTCAGAAAAGATTCTTTTCACATTACCTCATAATGACAGAATTTTAGAATGTGAATTTGCAAATGTATTAAAAAGGAAAAACTGAAAACTGAAACTGGTATTGAGTGTTGATTAATGAGGGGTAAATGAATGTAAACAATTTTAGTTGCAATTCAACTGCCTTTGAAAAAGTGACTGTACTTTCTGAATGTACTGTCTAACTGATTTATCTGTCAGAAACCTGTAGCTGAAGTTGAAGTTGCTTTGTGTGCCCCCATCTCTGTTGCAGTTCCAAACTCATGTCATGTGTCTGGCATATCAGTCACTTTACCATGATAGAATTAAAAAAAAAAAAAGCTGAAATGTCTATCTGTCATGTTGTCTCACTTAGCAGAAAAGTCAGAAATACTGCTTCAGAAGTATCAAGTGTCATATATAGCATACTACTTAAATGTTAATGCAATTTTATCTATTATGCTATTATGTTTAGTTTCTGAAGGTGAGAGAGCTCTGAAGGTCCTGCCAACCCTCCTTCCCACAGAGGAGGAAAAGCCTTTAGATCCACCACTGAGGAGTCCTGGAGGTCATTAAATGACATGCAGCTTGTAAGTTTTGCTTCATTTTTTTTTTTTTTTTACTTCAGTAAGGGTGGATGTTTGTACTGCTTGATATGTTTTATAAGTATGAAGGTAATTTAGGGCCAGAATGTTTGAAAGTAAAAAAATAACAAACCTTGAATGTAAAACGAAACCCATAAATGATCAAATTCAAAGCACACTCTTCACTGGGGGCTGTAGATGTTTGTTTCAAGGCTTTCTTCGTGTTTGACATCAATTACACCGAGCAGTGCCTCCCCCCCTGGGTATTTTTCTAGCTTGCGGCGTATTGTTTATTATGTATATTTGTATTCATGCAAAATAGCTCATTGTATAGTATGTGTTTGCATGATTATTGTAAATTATGTGCACAACAATGATAATTGTTATAAAAATACCAGTGTTATTATTAGTAGTGGTCATAGTATTATTATTATTATTATATAAAAGAATCAAGGTAATGAGACAGGAAATATCAGTGTAGTGTGTATGGGTTCTAAGTAACACAGCAATAGAGTTAATTTCAGTCACTAGGTTGGGTCAAATGAACAATCCAGCATTCTGGGTTAAATACTAAAACCCAGCACTTGGTTGAACCAACCCAGCGTGTGTTCTGTCCCGTAGTTACCTAATGGTGAGGTTAATGTTGGGTTATTTTTTCACCTTGCAGTTTTTTGATTGTTTTGCTTTACAACCGCAGTGAGGTGTAACAGAGAGGAGTTGGGCTCCTGTGTGTTAATACTGTGGGAAAAGTCTTTCTGGGAATCAGTTCAGAGCCATGTGAGCTATTATCAAGAACTTCATGATCCACATTTGGAAAGAATGTTTGTTTTACTTCCCAGTGTGTGTCCGCTTGCACTGCACACTAAAGATGCAACGTTCGTAAAGAGTTTTCCTTTCCGAGAGTGCCTCACTGTGGATTTTAGTCATGGGGATTACACATCACTTCTAATTCCGTCTTTAAAGGTTTAAAGAATGACAGGTGATTAATGATATACGTGTTGCTAACGTAATTTGCGAGTAAATGTCAAGAATCATAAAATGTCAGACAGGAAATGAGTGAATTCATCCACCCAGTGACCAAAAACTATTCCCCCTCTGTTTCCGTCTAGCTTTCTCAGACTCATTCACTCTGTAACACACTCTCAACATCTTGGCTAAGGATTGGCAGAATGAAGGAAGCTGTGGTATTTTCAAGGCTCTATAAATAGCTATCATCATTTCTCACCACTGGCTGCCATTGCCTTCACACAACACATGAACACTGTGCCCATTCAGAAGTATCGTCTGGGTGAAAGCGGCTGTAGCAGATGTGGAATCAGTAATCCCAGTCACCATGTTAGGAAACTATAAACTGGCAAATGTCAGAGGCAAACTACAGGGCCTTCACGCCTCGAACACTACCGATCTATGCCTTTACGCAAACAGGAAATTTCAATATCAAATTCCTCTTTATGTAAAGCATTTTTGCACATCTTCCCCTCTCACTTCTTTCTTTTTTCCCCCTGCACATTCACTTGTTCTGTCAGTCTCCATCTGTTTTCCCTGCCCCTCTTTCCCTCTCCTCTACAGTGGAATGTGCATCTCAGCAGTATCTGATGAAAGTGTGGTTAACGGAGCGCTGCTGTGTGCGTTTGTCTGTGTTTTCATGTTTCATGTGCGCACATGTAGCCTCCCAAATGAGATGGGAGACAAGAACTGTCGGCAGGAAAAGAGTCAGACGCTCTTGGGAAGGATAGGGTACTTCCTCTGGGAATCACCCACACGAATTCCAGGTGGATAATTTCCAGTGGAAGTGCTCTGTCCTAAGAAAGACTGGGCTCTTCCAGTCCGGGACTATGGCTGAGTGGGCTCCAACCAACCAAGTATACACACCTGGTTCAGTGAAAAAGTGTGGGTATTTTTTTAAACATTAAAATTTCCTGTTGAATAATGCTGAGCATGTGAAAAAATACCCACAAATATAAAGGATAGCAACTTCAAGTCTGACTTAAAATAATAGTGTCATTGACACAATGTAAGAGATCGGAGACAATCCTTGTTCTGTTGAAAAAAAGTATTCCAAAGTTCAGCTAAAGCTCTTATAAGGTTAAAGCAGAAATTCAGACCCAGAGGGTTTCCTCCAAAGTCAGTCTTTTTAGAGCAACATTCCCTTGTGTTTCTCCAGACCGTGTTTCCTTGCTGTGCTTCGGTGGAGGGATAGTAACACAAAGAGGAACTCATGTACAAAAAAACAATCCTGTAACTTTCAAAATTACTCATCTGATCTGACCAGCTCAAACTGCTTGAGTTGGGCTGCTCATATTAGCTTCTACTGGAACTTCAGAGAGTATTGTTGCACATAAGGACTGAAGATTTTGTTTCCCATCACTTACATTGGAAGCACATTAGGAACAGATTTCTTGTGCATATCCTTATGTCAGTATTATTTTAAGACAGACTTGAGAAAAGGTGAACTTGTCTTTTAAGTAGTGAGTATGTGTCGTCTTTTGTTTGTTTTGTTTTTTGAGAACATTTCGACAAGTGTGTCATGTATGTTGTCTATGACGGAAACAAATCAATTCTTATAATAATACAATTTTAAATAAAGATAAACCTTGAATAAACAAAGTGGAGTATAATAGAAGATTTGCGCAGTTTATTTTAGCAAGAAGACCTAAACTGATTTCCTTTGATGACAACCATCTGGCCTTGTAAAATAGATCTGAGCAAAATATGTTTTCCCGACCAGCTCCATTGGTGATGTCCTGCAGCCTACACTGTTCTCCATGCCACTGTGTAAGGACACAGAGGCATAAAGGAAAAAAAAAAAAATTTCACTAAATTGTCTGAATTTTTACTGAGAAGGACAAAAGCCATTCTTGCCATATTTCTATGACTCACAGTCATGTCATTGTTTTCCTTTTAGAATTCAAAACTCATTTTTAGATTTTTTGGCAGGGAACTTTGTGTCAGTTTTTTTGGATAATTGACATCAGTCCATGGCAACATTACGCATGATGTGCTTTCAGGGAAGGGCCAGAGAAACCATTTCAAGGGGTTATGGCGACTATTGGACGGTTGGTCTCTTGCAAATGGGTGGGAGAGCACATACAGGAAATGTCTCTTTGGTTGAGTAGCCAAAGTAAATATAACACAGTTGGCACTCCAGAGAACCACCTGGCTCTATACCTCTTTATAGCAAGTTGTCTGAGTTTTCTTTACTGTCTGTGTAGCTGGGAAAAAATGCAGCAACTTCACTTTAGTGGTGCCCACACCCTTCTAATGGTGTTAGGAGGCAACATAAGATTCTAGACTCATTTTAAGACCTGTGATTGCAAGGGTTTCTTATTTGGATATGGATAGTTTAGGATTAAATTTGAAATGGGCTCGTACATAAAACAAGCCAATCTGAACAGACATAACATCCATAAACTGTGGTCAATATAATAATAAGGAGCCTGTTAATGTGGGCAGCTCAAAAAGACTTGCAGGTTAAATGTGGTGAATCCTTTTCTGGTCATAATTGTCAACACATGCTATAGTTGTGAGTCTTCCAAACTTAAATGATTCACCATGGTTACTTGCAATATCAAATTGAGCCGAGGATTCAGTGTTTTGTTTATGCAGCACGCAGGGCTGTTGTGTACTGTCTCCGTTTGGCTGTATACAGCTGTGTGTTTCCGCAGACACCGACACGTGGACAGGACAACACTTCAAAAATCTCAGACGGGGAGAGGGTGGATAGGAGTGTGTGTTTATGTGTGTGTGTGTGTGTGCGTGGTTGGGGGGTGGTGGGTCCTCTCCTCCTTTAGAAGTGCTAGATTTATATCATGGGGCTGCAGCTGGTTAACATTAACCCTTCCACTCCTGTAACTCTGAGCACAGATGTCACCTTGCGCTCAACACACATATACACACTGTATCCCTCCTGTCGTCATTGCATAGAAAGGCCTCTTGTCCAGAGGATGACATATTGTACAGCTGTTCTTTCAGCATAATTTAACATGGAAGTACAAACCGAACAAAATACTTAAATAAAAATTAGGCATCAGTTTTATAGTTTCCCTGCTTGCAGGCTGATCTGTGTCTTTCCTTATATGGTCCCATTTTAGGGTTACTCTACCTCTGAAAGCACTAAACCAGTCAAGGATACCCATATGAGTCAGGTAACAGCATATATTCATGAAAGCAACCAAAAACTTTTTTCTGACTCTTTCTACACCTGTCACCTCCCACTTATATAACTTGGATTTATTGTATTACTACTACTCTTAAACTCTAATTCTCTGCATTTTTGATGCCTGGATTTTGATTCTTGAATGTGAATCTGGACCTATGATAATGCAACATTTTATCCCCAACATTCCTGTCCAAGAAAAACTCATCACATTCAATTGGAAGTGTACAAGAAGCAAGCAATGACCGAAAAAGGAAAAGTGTGTTTTCATGTGTGAGTACTGTAATCTGCAGCCTTTCCCACCACATTCCTGTCCCATGCCAGCAACAAGTGTCCAAAACATAAATCCTAATTTGTCAGTGAATTGCACAGCCAGTCACACATAGTAATGGTACTTGCTGACTGTATTAAGGCAACCAAACAGAGTTTTCACAGTGCAGCTTTGGGTGCTGGTAAAGCAACTTGTCTGCAGTATGTTCTTAAGCCTTGCATGTCGACTGGAATAGATGAGACATTGAATCATCCTCCACTGCTTGGCTTTGTTTTCATTGGCTGAACGTTAGCCCACCTCCAGAACCCCAACAGACTGTTCTGGTAAGAACAAGCCTCTTCCCAGATTATTACACGCACATCAAACACACACACACACACGTTATGTTTCCATAAGTAGGATAACTCTCATGCAACACACATTTTCTATCATGCAGCACAAGTATACACACTCTCTCATTGTTTGTTAGGGACACAGATAGTTTAAAGGATCTGTGTCTTTCATGTGGTTAAGTGGCATAGCATATAAATGATCTCTGCTGATTGGCCCAGGCTTTTATCTCCCAACAGGAAGTTCCTGAGGGCTTCCGTCGTTAGCCTCTCTAAATCTGTGTTTCATTTGGAAAAAGCCACCAATTTGTGCACACGGACCAGCGCTTTCTCTAAATTTCCCTCACAGTACTAAAACAAAATTAACAAAGGCATTTTATGAACATTTTCCTCAAGCAATTTGTCTAAACGCTTTCATGAACAAAAGTGATTATAACCAAAGAAACACCTCACTGGCTCTCACTTACTGATCTTTATTCTTGCTCTTTTTGCTCTTTGGCTTTACATAATGAACACTTAGGGGGTATTTTCTTTGTTCAGCATACACATTTTAGCACCAATAACATCCATATTGTTGGGTTGTTGTTGTCACAACCTTGTTGAGTATACAGCATTCTGACAGAAGCCACCGACAAAACTGTATGCAATGTTTGGGTCAGACAAAACAAAAACAGAGCTGGTCAAAAGGATATCCGCAAGTGTTTTAGTCCGTCACGTAACGTTTGCTGTCATACAAAAACATGTAAACACATAAAAATATATACTTTGAAAAGATAATGAAAATGATCCCTTGTGAAAACAACTGTACTAATCCTATGAGAGGTTTTAGATGGATAGTTAGCAAGTACTTACACAAATCTACAAAACATATGTTAAGGCATTGTACTGTAAACTTACTGCATACCCACTATAATTGTTTATGGGGGAAAATGACATTAAATTACTGGACAAAAATAATAATCAACTTAATAGCTGGAAGCATGGCCTTAACCATTTTGCCCTCCTAACACATTTCCAATCCTGGGTAGCTACAGGCCTCTGGGATGTTTTCATGTCAGCAACCCTTAAATACACTGACTATAAGGCCACAGAGTGATTTTGATGATTGTGCTTCACCACCAAGGCAGAAAGTTTGGTGTGGGGAGACAAAAGCGAACCTGTGATTAGAGTAGCTGTTGAGTTAAATTACAGTGAAGTTAACTATTCCTCATCTTGCTGTGGACCCCCCCCCCCCCCCCCCCCCTCCTCCTTGTTGACATCACCCCCTCCCCTTCAGTCTCATCAGATGACCGTTTGCTCGCCCCGACACCTCCTGCTCGCCCCATAAATAACCGACAGGAGGTAAGATAGGCAGCACAGGCAGGCGAACACGGCGGCCGTTAGGTAGACCTTGTACAGACAGAAGTGCTTGTACTGCTCCAGGTTGCAGTACGAGTTGCGGTCCGTCTTGTAGATCATGACACCTATGGCCGGCAGGTAGAGCAGGGTGGCGGCCACGTCGTGCGCCAGGTTGGTGCACAACCAGCGCTCCCCTCCCAGCAGCGGGACGAGGTCCTGCTTGTCCAGAAGGGTGAGGAAGAAAAGGGCGAGGGTGAGGAGCCAGAAGAGGACAGCGACGAAAAGGACGAAGTGGATGGGCCCCTCATATTTGTTGGCGGCGATGGTGACCCACAGCCCAGCTCCGAACACAATCTGCAGGATCCGGATGATTCCCAAACAACTCTTGAGGAACTTCAGGATATTCTTCCTCACCTGCGACTCGGGAGGTTGGGGTGGCATCTCTCTCCTCCTCCGGTCTCTCTCGGTTCCTTTTTTCCCCCGAACAGGGCGGGTGCTTTCTGCCAGCTGCAAACAGCTGGGGAAAAGATGGGCAAAAAGGAAATAACGGGCCGGAAGGGCGGGTTTGCGGTCTAACAATGTAGCCAAAAGTGGACAAATTCAGGCATTTGAAAAAAATGAACTCTCTGTTCTTTCCACAGCCCCGGGGTTTTGAAATGAAAAACCTTCTTGAATGTTTCGTCTTTTCCGTTTCCTCTGTTGAATCTGTGCTGGGGGGCAGGGTGATAGAGAGGGGGCGGCCTGTAATTCAAAGCCTGCTCCTCCTCTGCTGGGCTGCTGGATTCATCCATGTACACTCTGCTTTATTTCCCAATGGTTTAGTTTCCCCTTGGGTGTGTGACCTTCTTCCTTCTGTCTTTTGTGAAGGAAGTGGCTTTAGAAGGATTTATAAAGCGGAAGTAAATTAAGAAAAAAAAAAGAAAAAGAAAAGAAAGAAAAGCAAAAAATAAAAGTGTGTAGAGACAGCAAAACAAAGATTTGGGCAAAAATAATAATGATTTTCATACTTCTTTCTGCCAAATGAAGGGCAGCATTCTTCTTAAACTTCTTTAATTTAAGCCATGTTCATAATATTTTCCCCACCATTCCACTGGAAACTAAACACAACAAAGACACACTGTGAGTCTGTGTAGTACATAATAATGTAAGGTCTGTTCATATAGCCTTGCCATGGTGTTTGGGGGCCCATGCGTCATCCTGTTTACGTGTTTCAGCGCAGGATGCTCACATGTTACTTCCCTCTCAGATCACTGACAGATGCTGCTCGTGCCATGCTCATTGACGTCAATGGATTTCAGCGCACACGCCCTACGTGGCCAGGAGGCGGTGCCGACCTCCCCCCCCCCNGCAGGATGCTCACATGTTACTTCCCTCTCAGATCACTGACAGATGCTGCTCGTGCCATGCTCATTGACGTCAATGGATTTCAGCGCACACGCCCTACGTGGCCAGGAGGCGGTGCCGACCTCCCCCCCCACCCCACCTCCCACCTCCCCACACCCGTGATTGGTCGAAATAAGGCTCTTTCTTTTGGATGAGGGAGGGAACAGAGGGTAGCTCCATGATCATTGGTGGTTTAATGACCCTTGGTTTATGATCAGTAGTCGGCTGAAGGACAGAAATGCATTGCTGGTGAAGCTGGGTAAACAGTCCGCTTTTCTGTGCTTCGGCTTTTGTGGCAGTTGTTTTTATTGAAAAGAAGCAGCGATGCGATAGGAGCCGAGCGCGCTGGAAACACCAGTTAATCCTCGGGTAAGCAGTTGTTCTTTCATTGCTTTCACATGACTCTCACGGGATTCCTATTTACTGCCTTTTACCCACAGCGTAATGAAATCCAGCACAGAGTAGACAGACCAATAAGTTGTTCAAGCATTGCATCGTATTTTATCCAGTATGGTAAAACAATGAATATTTCAGAGATGATTTATAGCTTCTTCCCGTCTCTTAGTTTTGCAAGGAAACCGGTGTCTCTGCACCAGTGAGCAGTTTGTTGTGCAAAACAGCGAACAGCAGACTGTCATGACACCGGTGTGAGGGGAATACAGGAGAAGCCTGCTACGTTTAATCAATGTTAACCTACTTCTAATGCAAATAAATAGGCCTGTGGATGTGTGTTTGTTTAGAGCTGCCTCCAATAATGATCATAGCCAATGAGAAAAAAAACAACACTTGCTGTTTAAGAGCTATGTATTTGATAGTGTGAATTCTTGCTCATAAGGTGATTGTGATAAGTGTGTTGTTTTTCTTCATATTAATAATGAATAAATAAATAGTTATGAGACATTCAGGAGCCTATTTTAAATAGTTAAAGTGAAATGAGCAAAGTAAGTACTCTGTGGGCAGGAGATCCTGCAGAATAAAGCTTAATTAAAAGAGAATATGAAACTTCATTCTTGACTTGGAAATAGTAAGTTTGACAAAATGATCTTCTTCAGAGAATGGAGTTTGTATCTGCTCAAACTTCATCTGTGAGATGACGTGCTGTTGAAAGCTCTGGAGAAAGCTAATAAGTGGAGTTAAGATTATTTTTGTCGTAAAATAATCAGTTTCGGTGGAAAGGCTCACCCACGTGTAATCCTGACCTCGGTCACTCAGCTAATACCTATGTGTTTGTGTCCCACTTAAAAGCGTATGTGAGAAAAGAGAGATAAAGGTACCATCTGCAGTTTAATGGGCTTTAAAGCACAGCTCAACACTCACTTCCTAAAGCAGGATTAAGGAATCAGAGCAGGAGACTTGCAGCTGACTGGCAGTGTTTCACTGTGACAGGTGTCACAAGCTGCACTTGGTTGTGTTCTGTTGTTTTGTTTTTCTTCTGTCAAATATCAATGATAAGTCTTCACTTCTTCTCTTTGTGAACACATCATAATGAGCTGAAACTCTTGTGTCCCTCTCCACATAGTCGAGCCATTGTATGCCACCCTTTCCCGTGTTTCTCCGGATGGATACTGGACCCGCCTCCCCACCATCCTCCATGGTGGCGGGACCTTCCTCGCTGTGGCGGCTGGCTGAGAGGAGGAGCAGAAAGGCTGGCTCGGGGAACATTTTCAGTGACGTGAACCTGTGGCAGCTCCAGAGACTGTTCAAGGCAGCAGGGGACCAGGATGCGGAGCAGAGGGCCCAGCTGGTTTGGGGCCATGGAGATGAAGCTGAGCTGGCTCAAGCCTTAATTGGACTGCGGGCCCGAAGTCACCGCAGAGGGCTGCGGACTAATGGGAGAGATGCTCTTGGATCACACTGGCTACGCGCCTTCAATCACCTCAGGTAGAAACTCTGCCAAACTGAATAGATTTAATTCAGATTCACAATATTCAACATTATATCATCATGTTTCTATATTATTTCAACAAAACCATCATTACTGTGCAGGATTGGGGAGAGCTCACCAAGAAGCCAGGGAAAGGATGCAGGAGAGAAGAATGATTCTGTGGCAGGAGCACGCTGCAGTCCAGAGCCACGCCGACGCCCCACTGTAGGGACAACAGGAAGAAATACTGGGGCTACAGGTGTACAAACAGAGGGCCACAACCCTGCAGGGACGTCTGAGAGACCAGTTAGAGCCGGCTCAGGCCTGAGGAGAGGAGGAGAGAGTGATCCAGAGAGATACCTCCACCGAATACTCCACTGATCCACTGACCTGTATCTCCGGGCACCAACCAGCACTTTAACAACCTGTTGGTCTCACCTGAATACTGTCCTAATGTGTTCAGGCGCTGGAGCGAGGTTGAATTAACCTCTGGCAAGAGAAACATGGGCACAAAATCAGCAGTGAAACTGTTTTGCAGGTTGAAAGAATAGTTTCTCAAAATGCCATAAAGTCTGACCCTTAAATAGCACAGATCAGGCGGCACTGTACTGTCACTTGTTGCAAACCCATCTCCACCTAAATAATGTCAGCAACATGAACCTCTGACTGGCTCCTGGTATCGCAAAACTTTATACTGTGGTTGCCTTATGTGCTTTCTTAAATCGACCCGACCACTCACACTAACCATGCATACTTTTAATTACTTTAATTTTTTATTTTACTAATGTACCAATCTTCATTTAACTTGGTGTTTATCAGACTAAAATGGCTGATATTATAATGTATGGCCACAGTGTGGATATATACTTGTAAATAGTTGTATCCATGTCCTGTACCACACACAAACCCAGATATGTAGATATACATGAGTGAGATGATGTACTGTAGCTTGAAAAGATGTTACCTTCTTGATTTTGTATTCATTTGAATTGAAGTCACAAAAAGTGTTACACTTTATACAACTTTCAACGACTGGCTATATGTGTGATATGTTACACAACACTAAATGGGTAAGAGTGCAATGCTTATTGTTATGAGATGTAAAAACACATTTCCAAACATTCACACTACTGCACATCTGGCTCAAGCTTTCTGATTGACAACTGTACCAGGCCTCAGTTGCTGGTTTTCATTTGGTGAAAATAAAGCAACCGAACGGCCATCGTCAAAATGACCCCTCACTGTTCAGGGAAAGAAGAACTTGAAATAAAAATTTTACATGGTAACAGTGTGAAAACCCACTGTGCCTGTGAAAGACTTTATGTCACCAACCTCATCAGATTGCTGGAAACTTCATGAAGCTTTTTGATAATACTGTTTGATGTGTCATTTTTAGATTCATGGTAATAAAGAAGTGAGTCTTTGTATTGTTTGCCAATTTGGTTTTGTTTTGTTTGGTTTTGTTTAGTCATAACAGCACAATAGCCATTTTAAATTAATAAAGCTTTTTGCTACTCAGAATAGCCAGCTGGAGTAGCACTACTGAAATAGCTTAAAATGAATATGTAGGTTTTTGTGAACACAAGTTGACAATTAAACATATTCACATTTATTTCACATAAGACAATGAGTCACAGTCTGCCACTGTTAACCCCTGAGAGCTCTACTGGACCAGTTGGGTGTTCGGTGCCTTACTCAAGTGCACTTCTTCAGCAGTTTTGAGTGATGATCATGAACAGAAGAACATTACACATCATTTGCAGCTGCTGTGATGATATAAATTACTGTTTAAAGTAACATTTTTGACCTAAAACTGAGAGCTCTCCACATGTATTCCACATATTTCTTCTCACATAAACATGCAGTGAGAAATTACAGCTTGTAAGAAAAAGACTGCCTTGTAACAGCCGGTAGAGCTGTATTAGAAACAAATGCTACCCTCCAGTGGTTGTCTGTTTAAGAGGCCATCATGTATGCTCACTTGTGGTCACTAGATGGCACTAAAGGTTTTGTTTTGGAAGACCAATTACACAATTCATACCTGTCATGCATGGCACAGATTTTTAAAATTCAGAATATGTTATTGCAAACTTAAAGAGCAGACTCATTTCAATAGACAAATAGGTAATCTACTTGATCCTAGCTTTTCATGTTTAACTTGTCTTTTCTGCCAGGTCTACCAAATTACCTGAATATGTGGGGATGGCTAATGAGTTGTAAAGTTTTCATCTCTAATGCAAACATCCAAACCCTCAGGCAGTGTCACACTATAACAGGGGGCGATATATTAGACTGAGTGGATTTGCTGTCTGTCCACTTCAGGGTCAGAAGCTGTTCTGGTTTATTTAAACAAGGGTCTAAAAGGATGACATGTAAATGCAATATAAATGTTACTTTATCCATCCTCCCATCCAGTTTCTTACTGCCTAGTCAGGTCACTAAGCAAGACACTGCTGAGTAGATCAGGATGTACAGGATGGTCTTCATCTTCCACATTAAGAGTTGGATATTTGGACTAGTGATGCCCTGCACCCACCAAATGTCCTCTTCCTCATCAGTGTCCTTCAGTTCCTCCTGAGTGATGCCAAGAGATTGAGAGGTCAGCGTGGAGATAAAATCCTGTCTGTGTATCCTAGATCTACTCAGTCGTGCATGGCTGGTGCAACAGCAAACTGAATCATCTGTAGGGCAGCTTTACAGGGTGCTGAAACCTCAGCTGACTCCCTCAATATAGAGAAAGCAGCAGATTGACTCTGAGGTAATCCTCACTCCGCTGAGCTTCTCACCTTGTTGTGTTAAAGTGAGCTCACTGCACAGAAAAACCTCATTTTAGTGTCTATATACTGTAGGTTATCACAACTGTTCATTCACCTCATAAATCCTATGACTATAGATGAGATGTGTAAGGATGATCCAGCGGGCTGCAGCTTGATTTAGTTGTTTGCCTTGCAGCACAGCGCACTCTTCACCATTATGGTTTACCCTGAGGTACTCATACATTAAGGTTTTACATTAAATAAAACATACAATAAGAGTACAATTCATTGTTAAAGACACAAAAAAGCTGTGTCTCTTTAGGGTCACTGGTCACATTTTAGATGTCTACAAGTTGTTAAAAATTAATTCATATTTCACAATTTCCTCCCCCACTAATCATCTCATGGCCATTTAGATTTATCTTGTGACCCCTTGGAGGGGCCAAAGCCGTAGGCTGGGAACCACTGGACAACTGTTAACTGTATATACAATAGATAAACTATAACTCCACCTCAACCAGCTGCAAAAGTAAAATGATGCTTACACACTGATGTGTCACAAGCAAGCAAGAAAGCAAAATTTATTGATATAAGTACAATCAAATCTCCTGGTAGTGCACCTGGCCATTTGGTGATCCTGAATAGGTAATAGTGGAGAAATTCTTTATAAAATCACAGTCTCCAGACTGGTTGGTGCCTGGTAATGATCCTATTATTGGTCAGATTTAGAAATAAATGAAAACCTTGCATGGAGACATCTGAGACATCAAGGTTAAATTATAAACAGAGTAGCAGAAAAAAATTGGATCACCCTGACTTCTGTACTTGTAGCTATTATGGTTCTCTACACAATAACAGTGTGGTGGCAAACTCAGATTCCTTTGTGGAGCATTGTTGCCTTTTAGGCAACATGCAGATCGTAGCAGTTTTCTAAGTTATGTGCATATTTATGAATATCTTCATGTTTCTAAAATTATGAGCCCAAATGACAGAAAAAGGCCTTTCTGTGTTTTGGGGAATTTGTAAGTAGCATGTATTTCTGGCACTCACTGTACAGTCTGGTCCTTTGTAGTAAAAAATGTCCATTTTGAACCAAAGTAGGTTAAAAAGTAAACCTTACAAAGTATTTGCATATTCTATCCAGTTCACACTTTCACTTACTTATTCCCAGTGTTTGTGCAGAGAGCTCTATTAGCTGATCTGTCCATAAACATACTATGAATGATCAAGTTGTGCTTACCGTGCCTACCACTGGGACCTTTCATGATGTTTATTATGACAAATATCTGTAGCCCCATTTCTCTGGTCAGCACAGAATAAGATGAAGAAAATATGTAGCAGGCTGGCTGCCCACTTTACAGAGGCTTCCTTAAAAACTG
The DNA here is from genome assembly GCF_002260705.1 of Seriola dumerili. Taxonomy (NCBI): domain Eukaryota; kingdom Metazoa; phylum Chordata; class Actinopteri; order Carangiformes; family Carangidae; genus Seriola; species Seriola dumerili. The sequence goes on along the minus strand of NW_019174733.1, from coordinate 454,834 downwards.
CAGTGGACCATCAAGTTTGGATCTACTTTACATCTTGATGAAATCCTCTTTTGTGGTGATCATAAATTAGATTTACTCTGCTGCATGTCTCCTAAATCAGCCAAACAATCTTACAATCTTGATGGACAACAACTTTTTACGATGCTGTTTCAACAGAAACTTATTCTCACATTTCGAATGCGCTCAGATGTGCTCATTTTTCAGTGTTGCTTTCCAGACATTTCACTGAAGATAAGTCAAGGCAAAGCTGACAAAGGATGAAGAAAGAGAGGAGTGACAGCTGTATGGAGAGCACAGAGAGCAGATCAGATTTTCAAAGAGAAGACAGGGAGAAGAAGAAACAAACTCTTTTTTTCCCTGTGTCTAGATCTTTGTGTGATTGACAACGGGGCCGTATAGAGATTTTACATAAGTAAGGATCTGAGAGTTGAATGTGTCCTTGCTGCATTGTAATTAGAGCACAGAACAGTAATTAGTGAAATGATATATACAGTGCTTGCTCCTCGTGCTCTGATAATAATCCCTGGCATGCACAGACACCCGCACATGCGCACACACAACCCCTGAGCCACACTTTGTGTCTTTGTTCACTGTAGAATCACACAACACTGCGGCATAGAGCACTCATTGTTATTCCTTCCTCTGTGTCATTGTGTGCCTTTGTTCTTATTCTCAGTGTACTGCTCAGGCTCTTGCTTGCTACTGCAGTCTCAAAACACGGGCATGGCACTGCCTCCCTGCCCCCCTTTGAGGTGAACGCAGAACATCAAACAAGATTTAACAAGAGTGTCCTGCTGAGCCGGGGCACTTTTTCAGTTTACTCAATTTTAAATGGACTCAGGTATGAAAACTCTTTGATGAACCATTAGAAATAAAAACTGCTGTATTGATGTGGAAGAAAGATACTTTTCTTGAAACTATGAAAAGAAGACTTGATGTGCAAGCTGAAATAGTCGCACTGGTCATGAAATGAAACTTGAACCTGTCTCTGTGGCTGCTCATGTAAAATGGAGTCTGACCCCCGTGCCTTCAATACGTATGCACAAGGTCAAACTGCTTTCCACATCTGAGACCTTTCAGTCTGCCTTCATGCTTTGCTGCCTTCAGGGCAGTTCTGGGCTGTGGAGAAACGCGTTGAGCCAACTTCACATCACATCATATTACGTTGCATTGCCCACACCAGCAGCCTGAACCATTCACAGAGGCAGGGGAGGATGGGATTTTAAAAGCAACCTTGCTCGTACCTTAATAGTTAAGGTCATGTCTCAGATGATTGTATACCTCTTTGTTATTTGTCCTTTAGCTGAACCCACATTAGAGAAGCCACATAGTTCTTTTTGTTACGGTACTAGTTTGTTGTTACCAGATCATAGACAACATCAGTTTGTATGTTGAATATGTTCCATTCCCTGGTTTATACTTTACATAGGCCTACCAGTAATATCAAAGATTATATAAGCAGACCTATCAGGTTTTAGGTCTTCCAGTTTGTTAGTTTTTTAAAACACTGCAATATTTCCTCTTTTTTGACAAATTTGCTAGCTAATAAAGCCTAATAAATAAAAGGGCTAGTTTTCTCTTGTACGTCTAATTTTTGAGATCACGCTTCATTATTATTTTCCACTTTATTTGATACTGTGTAAACACATATGCCTGGGCATGGGCCATAAACACTCCTAGTGCTGGTAATAGTGAAATAGTACTGTGGCATCCAATGCACTGATAAGACAAAGCAAAAACAATCAAGAATTGTACTGCACACCTGTAAGCCAATCAAATTTGGGCGTGATGCTAGGAGTATTTGCAATCCTTGTATACATCTTTATCGATCCAAAAATGCAATCGTGTGCAACTAGTGTAAGTAAGAGGGAAGAGCAGCTGTGTCATTAATATAAATGACTGAAATAAAATTCATTTGTTGTAAAATGAGCACATGAAAATATATAATGGGATCATAAAAGAGAGAAGGGTTTCCATATGTATGATTTATAGTTAGGACGTCACTGCTCAAGCTGGAAGCTGGCAGAACAAACCCTCAATCACTTAGTGCCTGAGCCTCATCACCTTTAGTTCTAGCTGGATTGAAAAAGGTGCTCTCAGCCAGTTTGTCTGTGTGCATACTGGGATTTTTGTTTTTATTGAATGCAGAAGAGTTGGTCACAGTAAAATAGCAGTGCAGAGTGCAGTGCAGGAAGTCCCCTGTGTTATATTGGTTTAATGCACACAACATTTCTTGTTGTTTGTTTTTGTGGTAATTTCAACCGTGAAGTCGTGACTAGTTAACAGACCTCACTGCGTGTGTGCAAACATTGCCAGTGCAGCACAATCAGTGCAAATTCTTCCAAACAACACCAGGAGAAAAGGCTGCCCTCATACCCCACTGACTCACACAACTTGACGTGACGCAACCTTGATTTATTCAGCGATCTGGTTGCAGGGCTTGGTTTATTTGGATGTGTAATAACAGCATGTGCACGTAAAGATCAGCAGGGTAAAGTGGGACTAATTTCACATTAACACGTACCACTGGGTTGGAACTAAGAGGGAAAGCATGTCTGAATAATTAACTTCAAAAAAAGACTTCAGAATAACCTTGAGTTAATGAAGAAAGTGACATGCAGACTCGCTCACGTTTCACACATCCAAGAATGCAGAACTGGTGCATTTGCTCGCACGCATGCAGAGACATGCATGGGTGCACAGACTTGAACTCATGCATCTAACGCCCTTATGCTATGTGAGAGTTCAGTCTGTCTTAACCTTTGTTTTCTCCTGTAGAGGAGGATGATATCTTTTAAACATGTGACAGAACACAGCACAGGACAGCAGCTTGCTCATTGATCTTTTTGAAGTCAGTCACAGCTACAGAACCTCAGGGATGCACACACTTTGTAACCCTGAATACACAAAAGTACTCACACATATGCAATTGCTTGCATACAGACCTAACCACAAAGTGACACAAATTCCCCTGAACATAAACATGAACTTTTTGCGAGTACAAAAAACATCTCTGCAGTGCTTTAGTGGGTATGATGATTTAGGTCTTTTTCAGAGGGAAAAGTGGTGCTGAATAGCTGAAACTCAAAGTGCTTACTGGCAGACCCAAGTGATATACTGCGGTGGCTCATTTTCATTGCTTTGTCTTCTACTCCTTTTTTTGCAATATACTTTTATGGAAAAAGAATGGAGCACATAAAGAGCAGTTCCTCAGAGAATTTGTTTTTCATTTATCCCCGTTCTCCCCCCTAAAGTATTTCCATGCCTAGCCCATACACCATCAGACATTGGACCAATACATCAGATATTTATGTCTAGCCCACACTTTAAAACTCCACATCCTGGGCTAAAGATCAAAGTCACAAGTACATTAGACACAAGGACAAACATTAAAGAGAGAAAAAAAAAATAGAAAAAGAACAAAGAACAAAGACTAATGACATTATTGTCATCTCATAGTCCCTCTGTAGTACACCCGGGAGCTACAGCTCATAGATGTGCCACTGAAAGAGAATATTTACAGGGACAAAACTAACACACAGGCGAGTCTGCAACTATATACATCAAAAAAGGAAAAATAAATAAACAAAAACATGAAGAGACATAGAAAAGAAAAAAATCAGAAAGGGAGAGGTCGATGTCAGGATTTGCATGCTATGCTCATTCCCCATTGTCTGCTGTGTTTCTGTTGCACTACTTACTTCCGCCTGTAGGCTCTGACTCTTGCAGTTCCACTGCCCTTCCCATATTCTTGGTTTATGCTTGTGGGGAGTAACAAAACACATGCACATAGGTTTATAAACGTAGCTCAAAATGTTTGTTATCAACTACAGAATGAATTGCCATTAAGGTTTTTACAGATATTGATGGTGCCCAGTTGATGAATCCTGATGACTTTGATGAGCCCCTCATTTTTCCTCTCGTCCCACCACAAGGTTCACATTTGTGGTTTTAAGTGAATGTATTTGATAATTATTTGATGCATTGCCATATTTATTAAACACATTCATGTCCCTCTGGGGATAGATTGTAATAACCCCTGACATTTAATCTTGCACCATCATGAGGTCAAAGTTGAACACTTTTGACACTCAACTAGGATGGTAAACATGGCAAACCTGCTTAACATCAGCAAGTTAGCACTGTCATTGTGAACGTGTTAGCATACTGATGTTATCATTAAGCCACTACTAACATGGCTGTAGACTCTTTAGCTTCTTGATTCCACACATGCAGGTAGTTACATATTAATGATGTGTGAGTGTGTGTGTGTGTGTGTGTGTGTTTAGTATGACTGTGCTAAGCCAGCACTTGAAAGGATGGAGACCCAAGAAAAGAACCCCTTTAAGACTGTTTCCACCAACACCTTTGAAGTCGGTCTGTAGCTCCCAGGGTGGACCTGACAGAGAGCTAAAACGAATGAGATCCTTAATGGAAAAAGACCCCTGCAGCCCTTTTACCCTCCATGATCCCATGTGAGGACACAAAGAACGTGTGTGGCAGATAAAACCCAGCACCTTTACAGACGTCTACCTCCCCATCACTTTGCATTCACATTACTCTCTTCAAAGGGGCTAATTCAAACGCTACAGACGCAAATATGTCTGAACACACTTCCCCGTAGGCACTGACGCTTTGAGGAAGAGAATTTATTTGAGATGTGGCATAGAAGACAAGTGGGTGGTTGGTGCCAAAAAATGGCTTTTAAACAACAGTAAAGGGCCTAGGTTGGCAGAATGTCGCACATTATACAGGAGATTGGTAATTGGTTGTGAATGGTGTGATGTCTTCTGCGGAGGGAAACGTGGTCAGTATAATAAATGACTGGCAGACAAGAGCTGGAACTGAACTGAGCAGCCTTGTTAGAATGTCTACGTGTTAGCTGTTGGTGTTCTTGGGATTTAGATCTGCAGGAGCTCAAGGAAAGGTTTGTCATTTTGAAAATCAGCTGGAAAGACAGTGAGTCATGTCCCAGTACAACCTGCCTCACCTTTACTGGGACCCAGTTTAATGCCTCAGATCCGGACTGCTGTGATGTGTTATGACACCTTGAGATGGCCTTAATGGATCCTTGCATTAATTATGAATATAACTTCATCATTCTGTAGCTCTTAGTGAGCTGCATCAATATTGGACTCGGATATCAGGACATTAGTAGGAGATGTACAGTGTGAGATGAGGACTGGAGGGGTGGGGGGAGGCCATCATCTCACAATGCTTTCAAGGTTGGCAGATTTTCACCATGAGCAGTTATCAGCCTCTCTCATCTCTATTCACTTTAGCCTTGAAGAGGTTTGCAGCATTTATTTGAGTTTATTGTGAAAATGGCTCTTTATTGTGTTCAGACCAACTCAAGCAATAACTGGGTTCCCGCCTCCCTCCAAACAGCACGACAATGTCCTTTGCTTCTGAAAAGTAATCAGATTCCCCTATCCCAGAGACGTTCAAAAATCCAATCACGTTTAACTCCGCCTGTCAATCCCACAAAGAGAAGCCTTTGTGATGGTTGCTGAATGTTTTTGAATTGCCCCGTGAAACATAATAGTGTGCGACTGATGGCCTCTTTCACAAAGTAACAAGTGGGCGGCTGATGAGCGGCAAACAATTACTGAAATTACATGTTGCATTGATTGGTTAATAGCAACTTAGGACTTTGTAATTGTTGATTTTCAAACATTATTTTAAAAAAAGAGAAAGAAAATGGAATGAAGTGAGTGGAATTTGTGCTCTTTGCCTGAAACAGACTTAACAATAATATAATGCGATTATAAACAGAATACAGGCATGATTCAGTGGCTTTGTGTTTGCATAACTCATATGTCCCACGTTCAGTGCCAGTCAGCAGTCAGTCAGGTTGAAGTGTCCTTGGGCTGAGCAACTCTGAACATCCTCACCCACTGACGGGTGGGCTTCATGCTAAAAATATTAGAAATATCTGTCAATAATCTGAATAACTCTGGATAATTTTTTTAATGCTGTGGTTTTTGTCTGGTGCAACCTCAGAGCTCTATTGGATGAGCTCAAGTACACCCTTAAATAAATTTAAATCATCACAAGCCATGGTGTTCAGAATGTGTTCACTTTAGCTGATCTTAAACTGGAACAGATCTTTTAACAGTGTTGATTATGTAAAATTGGATATTTTGACATCTAAAGAAAAAAAAAGGACAAATTGATGATGTACAGACTTGTTCTTCTTTTTTCCAATATGTTTTTTCAAGTTTCCATTTGTGCATATACCACTCAGAGTAGCAGAAGCTGGACATTCCAACTCTTTATCTGTAATTCTTCACTATTTCAATGTTGCTGCTTAACAAACTAAAGAAAGATCATCAGCCTCACACCAATTTGTGCTATTGCTTTCATGTGTGTATTTTACTCAACACAATTTTTAGTTATTCAACTAAATCACAATTTCTACTTAAAAAAAAAAAAAGTTTAGCTACTCTGCAACTGTGCCATGGCAGACACTTTTTGTTTGAGTTTATGTTTGGATTTTTTCACTTCCTGATTTATTTTGTAGTTGGTTTCCTTATGTCTCTCAATGTTTTTACTTCCTGTCTTGGTCCTGTTTCTATGTTCTGTGATTGTCTGCCCCCCTTAAAGTGTTTCAACTGTGTTTAATCACCCTTGCCTCCTTTGTGTCTATAAAGTCTCTCTGCTCCCCTTTGTCTGTGTCGGTTCGTCTGTTCTTGTCTGGTTTGTCTGTTCATGTTGCCTATTCATGTCAGCTGTTCTTATCCCCTGTGTCTCTGGTTGTTGTTACTTGTGTGCCCTGGTGCTTCGGTTTCCTGTTCTGTTTGTTCACCGTTTTTGCACTTCATCCCCATGTGTTGGCTGCATTTGGGTCCAGCCTTACCCGCACCGTGACAGAACGAACCCACCTTAATATGGACCCAGCAGCATACGCTTTTTAGGTTGCCTCAATCCTCCCAGCTAGCACCCCCGTCAATCGTCAGGCCCCTTTGCACGCTGGCTGATCCCCTTTGTGATTCAGATCTGGAGGACCCTGAGCCGTCTCCTTTTTGGGGAACCCGGCTAGCCTTCCCTGGAAGATATCAGGGGAGCCCCTGGAAGGAGACGCAGCTCCAAGCAGCCTCAGCCCCAGAACATCAGCTTCCATCACGAGCCTCGGCCTCGATCCTTCCAGCCAGCGGTCCCGTCTTCGCTGCCGTCCCCCGGCTCGTACTCCGGAGAGACCCTGTAAATGCAAGGTGTAATAATCATACAGATGAAAATAATAAGGAAATGAGCGGTGTGATGAGTTGTCAATGGTGGGAGAGAACATGGTATGGCTATACACCATGGCTATACAGCTAATGATACTCCGCCGCCGTCCTCCCGCTCGACCTCCGGGGAGACACCGTCTTGGCCACCGTCGAGCCCGTCCCCCGGGCTCGACCCCCGGAGAGAGGGTCTTCGCTGCCATCCCCTGACTCGACCTCCGGAGAGACCCCGTCTTCGACCTCCGGAGAGAACCGGTCTTTGCCACCGTCCGCCGGCTCAACCTCCTAAGAGACGCCGTCTTGGCTACCACCCCCCGGCTCGACCTCCGGAGAGACCCCCGTCTTGGCCGCCGTCCCCCGGCTCGACCTCTGGAGAGACCCTGTAAATGCAAGGTGTAATAATCATAAAGATGAAAATAATAATGAAATGAACGGTGTTATGAGTTGGCAATGGTGGGAGATAACATGGGTTGGCTATACACCATGGCTATACAGCTAATGATACTCCGCCGCCATCCTCCCGCTCGACCTCCGGAGAGACCCCGTCTTGGCCACCGTCCCCGGGCTCGACCTCCGGAGAGAACCGGTCTTGGCCACCGCCCCCCGGCTCAACCTCCTGAGAGACGCCGCCTTCGACCTACGGAGAGAACCAGTTGTCGCTGCTGTCCCCCGGCTCGACCTCCGGAGAGAACTGGTCTTGGCCACCGTCCCCCGGCTCAACCTCCTGAGACACGCCGTCTTGGCCGCCGCCCCCCGGCTCGACCTCCGGAGAGAACCGGTCTTGGCCACCGCCCCCCGGCTCGACCTCCGGAGAGAACTGGTCTTGGCCACCGTCCCCCGGCTCAACCTCCTGAGAGACGCCGCCTTCGACCTACGGAGAGAACCAGTTGTCGCTGCCGTCCCCCGGCTCGACCTCCGGAGAGAACTGGTCTTGGCCACCGTCCCCCGGCTCAACCTCCTGAGAGACGCCGCCTTCGACCTACGGAGAGAACCAGTTGTCGCTGCCGTCCCCCGGCTCGACCTCCGGAGAGAACCGGTCTTGGCCACCGCCCCCCGGCTCAACCTCCTGAGACGCCGTCTTCGCCACCGCCCACCGGCTCGACCTCCGGAGAGACGCCGTCTTCGCCGCCGCCCCCCGGCTCAACCTCCTGAGAGACGCCGTCTTCGCCGCCGCCCCCCGGCTCGACCTCCGGAGAGACGCCGTCTTCGCCGCCGCCCCCCGGCTCGACCTCCGGAGAGAACCCGTCTTGGCCGCCGCCCCCCGGCTCACTCCTGAGAGACGCCGTCTTGGCCCACCGCCCCCCGGCTCGACCTCCGGAGAGAACGGTCCTTTGGCCACCGCCCCCCGGCTCAACCTCCTGAGAGACGCCGTCTTGGCCACCGCCCACCGGCTCAACCTTCTGAGAGACGCCGTCTTCGCCGCCGCCCCCCGGCTCGACCTCCGGAGAGAACGCCGGAGAGACGCCGTCTTGGCCACCGCCCACCGGTTCAACCTCCTGAGAGACGCCGTCTTGGCCACCGCCCCCGGCTCGACCTCCGGAGAGAACCGGTCTTGGCCACCGCCCCCCGGCTCAACCTCCTGAGAGACGCCGACCTTCGACCTACGGAGAGAACCAGTTGTCGCTGCTTGTCGGCCCCGGCTCGGACGCTCCGGAGAGAACTGGTCTTGGCCACCGCCCCCCGGCTCGACCTCCGGAGAGAACCGGTCTTGGCCACCGCCCCCCGGCTCAACCTCCTGAGACGCCGTCTTCGCCACCGCCCACCGGCTCGACCTCCGGAGAGACGCCGTCTTCGCCGCCGCCCCCCGGCTCAACCTCCTGAGAGACGCCGTCTTCGCCGCCGCCCCCCGGCTCGACCTCCGGAGAGACGCCGTCTTCGCCGCCGCCCCCCGGCTCGACCTCCGGAGAGAACCGGTCTTTGCCACCGTCCGCCGGCTCAACCTCCTGAGAGACGCCGTCTTGGCCACCGCCCACCGGCTCGACCTCCGGAGAGAACCGGTCTTGGCCACCGCCCACCGGCTCAACCTCCTGAGAGACGCCGTCTTCGCCGCCGCCACCCCGGCTCGACCTCCGGAGAGACACGTCTTGGCCGCCGTCCCCGGCTCGACCTCTGGAGAGACCCTGTAAATGCAAGGTGTAATAATCATAAAGATGAAAATAATAATGAAATGAGTGATGAGTTGGCAATGGTGGGAGAGAACATGGTATGGCTACACACCATGGCTAATGATACTTCGCCGTCCCCCCGGCTCGACCTCCGGAGAGAACCGGTCTTGGCCACCGTCCCCCGGCTCGACCTCCGGAGAGAACCGGTCTTGGCCACCGTCCTCACACTCGACCTCCGGAGAGAACCGGTCTTTGCCACCGTCCCCCAGCTCGACCTCCTGAGACGCCGTCTTGGCCACCGCCCCCCCGCTCAACCTCCTGAGAGACGCCGTCTTGGCACCGCCCCCCGGCTCGACCTCCGGAGAGAACCGGTCTTGGCCGCCGTCCTAACACTCAACCTCCGGAGAGAACCGGTCTTGGCCGCCGTCCTAACACTCAACCTCCGGAGAGAACCGGTCTTGGCCGCCGTCCTAACACTCAACCTCCGGAGAGAACCGGTCTTGGCCGCCGTCCTAACACTCAACCTCCGGAGAGAACCGGTCTTGGCCAACGTCCCCCGGCTCGACCTCCGGAGAGAGCCGGTCTTGGCCACCGCCCCCCGGCTCAACCTCCTGAGACGCCGTCTTGGCCACCGCCCCCCCCGGCTCAACCTCCTGAGAGACGCCGTCTTCGCCGCTGCCCCCCAGCTCGACCTCCGGAGAGACCCGTCTTGGCCGCCGTCCCCGGCTCGACCTCCGGAGAGACCCCGTCTTCGCCGTCGTGCCCCGGCTCGACCTTCTGAGAGAACCGGTCTTGGCCAACGTCCCCGGGCTCGACCTCCGGAGAGAACCGGTCTTGGCCACCGTCCTCACACTCGACCTCCGGAAAGACCCCGTCATCGCCGCCGTCCCCCAGCTCGACCTCCGGAGAGAAGCGGTCTTGGCCACCGTCCCCTGACTCAACCTCCTGAGAGACCCGTCTTGGCCGCCGTCCTCACACTCGACCTCCTGAGAGACGCCGTCTTCGCCGCCGGCTTCCTTCTCGCCCTCCATATGGGCGACGCCATCCCCCGGCTCGACCTCCGGAAAGACCCTGTCTTGGCCGCAGTCCCCCGGCTCGACCTCCGGAGAGAACCGGTCTTCGCCGCCGTCCCCCGTCTCAACCTCCTGAGAGACCCCTCCAGAGAGAGACCCCGCTTCGCCGCCATCCCCCGGCTCGACCTCCATCTTCGCCGCCGTCCTCCGGCTCAACTTCCGGAAGTTCGCCATCCAAAATGGTTCCGTCCGTTTGCTCGACCTCCGGGTCACCCCACTGAACTGCCCAGCCTGCCCCTGTGGTCCCAGTCTCCTTCCCTTGCCCGGTTACTTTCCTTCCTGTCCACTGGCCCCTGGATCCCTCCTCCGGACCCCCTCCTCCCGCCGGACTCAATGTTTCTGTTCTGTGTAGGGTCGCCTGGAATAGTTTGCCATGACACACTTTTAGTTGGAGTTTATGTTCGGATTTTGTCACTTCCTGTTTTATTTTGTAGTTGGTTTCCTTGTGTCTCTCAATGTTTTTACTTCCTGTCTTGGTCCTTTTGCTGTTTTTTTTGGTTTTTTTTGTCTAAGTTAAATCATATTGCTTTTATAAACACATACTATACGAACACATACACTACACTCTTACTGCATTGAAACACATCAACACACTGCGACCTTTTCAAGGTTGTTTTACAGTGTCACAAACAGGAATATTTACTTTTTAGGTTTTTTTTTTTTTTTTTTTTTAAACACCTTAAACCTTCACAGGCGACTGGTTTTATAAGTAGTAGTAACTGTATGTCTAAGTGTGGCTTCACACTTGCAGATTCAAAGGCAGGATATCATATAACTATGTCACCACTCTCATTCCTTCTCTTAAATCTCTGTCATGACACCTTCTCATTACCGTGGCACTGCACACCAGATCTGCTCTAATTATACTGAAAGATACAACTGTACCACACATTAGTGTGTGTGTGTGTGTGTGTGTGTGTGTGTGTGTGTGTGTGTGTGTGTGTGTGTGTGTGTGTGTGAGAGAGAGAGAGAGAGAGAGTGATTTAGTGTTCTGACTGAGCTTCATTAAACTCTGTGAATCTTCAGAGGAAACCAGCTGCAGCTCAGTGAGTTGATCTGGTTTTCACGCTGTGTATGTGTGTGGCTCATCCTGTGCCTGTGTGGCTGAGGATTAGACTCAGGGGGGGCGAACTTTGATCGTGGGGCTCTATAGGAGAGTCTGGTATAAACGGAGGGGAGAAAAGAGAGGGGCTGGAGGAGGAGGAAAGAGTCGACAAATATATTAGCAAATGAGTGGCAAGATGTTTGCCCTCTCTCACTCTAAAAGCTGTCCCTTCCTTTTCTGTTTCCACTCTTTCTCCAACTTATTTTCACAGTCACTTTCAATCAATCTCTCATAATCACCCCTTTTCTTTTTCATATTTATCAGTGGTGCAAACACACAGATTACACTGATTTTCCTTGCAAACTATTTCCATGTACTTTTTTTGTGTGGTTGTTGATGCAGTGATAGATTCCATGTTTCTCTCATGTCTACCAGCAGCTGCTAGATGGAGGTGCATCAAAGTCCTCCGTCTGCTGCTGCAGCAGACTTTGGTGTTTGAGTCCATTTTCTACAATTAAGACATTATTTAAGTCCATTTGAAATTAAATGGCACATCTTTTTCTGCTACAGCATACACATCTGCTCTGTAAATCACATCAGGTCTTCTCATTTCATAAAAAAAACATCTGAAACCCAAAGGGATTTTCTTTTTAATATTTGGATTTCATGATGGCCATTTCCATCTTTCCATCTTTAATTAACCTTAGTTCTCTGTCTATATAGGTGGAGAACTCGTTTCCATGCAGCTAATCAAATCACTCCATTTACATTTTACATGCAGGCATATAGCTGTATAGCTAATTAGCTCCTCAGATGCAGCACATTAAACACCATGTTCTTACCTGCAGAGGTTACACTTGTCAGTTCAGATGCAGGTGTGGTCCTTAGGCCATGTTCACACCAGCATCAGTGGTGGTCCAAAGTGATGCTGCATCATGTGGCAAAAAAAGTTGAATCTAAACTTTTGCTGAAACCAACACAATGTGATTTAATCTGGCAAGGCGCTGCATTGGCCAATCACATACACATTCTCTTAATATACTGTCCATTTCCAAAGTCTCGACAGCAGTGGCCCACCGTTAGTGGCAGTTTTATCTGGACTTGGAACTTCTTGTTCTTGAACCTTGTTTTTTTTGTTTTTATTTGGTTCACCTGTATATTCATAGGCAATGAAGCCCACAACCCCCTCCCTCCCTGAGCCTGCAACGATGTGATGAGACAGTAAATATGGATGAGTTTGTTGCTTTCTCTAACAGTTTCTGGAGATTTGTGTTGAGCATCGGGCCCCTGGAGCACTCTGGCACACAACTTTTCATGAGTCTTCTGTTCACTGTTCAATTATTTAGTCTGGTTCCAAGCTGGAGACGACAACAACAGGCCAAGAGGGTGGAGAGACGGATGCAGGGGAGAAGCCACCGGTTAAGTGTAAATTGTGTGTGATGGATATTTTACTATCTCAGGTGGAAGGTGAGAAATGGCCAGGTGAGAGTTACGGGAGCATGGCAGGAATTGAGGTAAGTTTTGGCGTCAGACGGAAAAGTTTTCTGCCTGTCTTCTTGCTCTCTTGCTGTGTGCTTGTACTCATAGTCAATGCGGTGGGAAGCACTGAGCCCCTGAGAGCTACATGCATACTGATGTTGTGACTAAACTCTTGTGCTCAGATGACAGGTGCTATTTATGTTAGCAAGGACTAATAACTTCCTCCCAGGTTTAGTTTCTCTCCTGTTCTGAGCTCACACAGTTTGTGTGTTCTTGGATTGGATCCAGGATTGTAATTGTACTAGAGAAGTAGCTTTAAATGACTCCTTCACACTCATGGCTCATGTTCTCAACGTCAGTGATGTGAACCACCAGCTTGCTCATGCATGCACGCAGGCTGGTTCTTTTTTACACAGACACGCACACTGTGTCAACCTCAGTCAGCAGGAAGTTTTTCCACGTGAGGTTTCATTTCAGAGATGGAGAGATAAGATGCTGCAGAGAGAGACGGCGACACGGCACAAAGCAGCAGGAGGGGAATGAAGATTAATTAAATCTCCAGGGCCCCCCCCCATCTGGGTAGTGGCTCTGATGTCATCAAATGATGGACGAGGGGCATGCATCACCATGGGTCCTCAAGCAAACATGAACACTGAACTTTTCTTGTCATTAGTTCTCCCTGTCTGAGCTGGCTTCACTCATTCACAACTTTACTTATGCTTTAATCACAAAGAGGAAGAGGAGGACAAAGCAAAGACAACACGGTTGAGGGCTGGATAACAGCCTAGTTGTCAATCACACTTAAAAACTCAAAAGTTTCAGGATGATATCAGACAAATAAAAGCGGTAACCTCAAGAAAGAAAAGACAAAAAGAAACATTTGCAGCCTATATCTGGCTTCCAGTGTTTGTGTGTGATATCAGTTTGTCTTAATACCATCAGAGAGAGGTCGGCTTCTCAAGCCCTGATCACTGACACCAGCAGAGCAGAGCCGGTGGTTTCCTTTCACCAGCATGCGATTGCATTACAACAGGGCCCATTGCCTCATTTCAGACTCTCACATTCTATTACTTTCCACTGTACATATCTGAATAGTCAGCACAACAATTGCAGCTCTCCCCTCCACCCTCTACTCTCTTCCATTATGCCTCTTTGATCAGTTTCTCTCATTCTTTCTGTCTTTCTTTCTGACTCCAGCTCAGTGTCCTTTTCTCACTGTCAGAGATTTGATTGACAGTTGTGAGCTTTCACATAATTGCATCATAATTTCCCACCCTTGCACTTATGACTGCTAAGCCTATAATAAATACTGCAGATGTGCATTTATCTGTCTGCTGGCTTATGTGTCTTATTGTGCATTACTTTAGTGGATTATTACAGATGCATATGAGCAGCATTATGCTGTTTTATTTGGTTGATAAGGTGCTAATTATACTTTCTACAGTATAAAATCAAATGGGAAAACTCAAGTACAGTACAAACACCTTAAAACGTACTGCAGTACATTACTTGAGTAATTGCACTTTACTTTCCACCCCTGCTCACAACAGTCTTATTTTATATGACTTTTGCCTCATTCATGGACGTGGATGTGACCCTGTGGTGTGCAGAACCAGAGGTCGATACCTCTGGCTTGTCCTAGTGGACAGAGCGTGCTGCTGGACTCTCCCTTCCCTCATCATCAGCAGAACAGAGGGGCTGTTAAAAGTGACGGCCCCGCTGTTTCCCCTTTTACTCACCGCCATCAGATCCAATATGACATGCACAGTGCTGCTACGCAGATCTGAACTGGCTTCTCACTTCACACCAATCTCCATGGCCTCGTCACAGGGCAAATGCTGCTGTCTCCTCTGGCACTGGCATGACACACACATACGCACACACACTCACTTGCACACATAAAGACACAAACAACCTCCCCACTCAACACACATGGAGCTAAATGGCCAATTCATTCTGAGTGCAAAGATGATTCATCTTTGGGTGTCTGTCAATTTCCCCGTGGACCCATCTCTTGTCTCTCTGTCTCTTCGCCTGCCTTTGACTCTCCTCTGCTCTCCCTCCTGCTGCTCAGCTCTCTCTGGGGTCTCTGATTTTAAATTGATAAAGTGGAATTCATCAGGGAGCCTGCAAATCTATCAGAAGTTAAATGAATACTAAAATGTGTTTGTGTTACTCCTGGAATGGAGATCTGAGTTTCATTTCTGTTATTCTTATAACATGTGATGCACATTTTGTATATTTAAATTCTATCTGCTGAAACACCGTTTACTTTGAAATTTGTTATGTATGAGGTCTATTTTTGGAGGCCAAGCAACAAAGCTGCGTAGACACCCATTGTGATTCTACCTTTTCTTATTCATCATCTTCTTCTGCCATGGGAGTCTAAGGCAGCCCCTTGAACTGTATATTAAAATGTTTTGAAGTGTGGCACACCGTTTGGCAACACTCCTGTGATAATTCTCACCAAGTTTAATGTCTGTGTGTCAAGTGCTCTAGTGCCATACTTTATGTAGAAATTGTGTCCTTTGGACTCTAGATAGACAGACAGACAGACAGACAGACAGATAGATAGATAGATACCTTATTTATCCCTTAGGGGAAATCATAGGGGGGTTTCTAGGGGGCAGTGCAATGAGGGTCAAACTAAATTATGCTGGTGCCATTTTGGATTTTATCAACAATTTTTTCGCTACTCCTTGGATAAATACTTCACAGAAAAGCCCCAGACCTTCTTGCTGTGAGGCAACGGTGCTAACCAGTACAACACCATTATGTCATATTTATATTTCAAGTAATGGTGTGATGAACTGGGTCTGTTAGCTGTTATGCTCAATAGCAGGGTCCTGAAGCAGGCACACTCAAAGAGGAATACAGCCGTCATTTATGTCACTGATTACATCTGTGCTTGCTATGATAGTTATGGTAGTTATAGATGATAGTCAAGATGTCTGGTGTGAAAATGGTTTCCAAAGGTGCTATGTTATAAATAAAATGGGACCAAGTGTCTCCATACATTTTCATGTACCATTTACATCATAATAACTCACCAGCTGCTGCACATCACGGAATAAATATTGGCAAGTTATAAAAAGGACAAAGTGAGTGCTGTGTTTATTTCTTTAAATGTTTTCAATTCCCTCCTTATAGGCTTTTGTTGGGCCCTACTATGTCAATATTTAGAAGGGACCAAACTTTTGTATATACTCCAATTACTGTTTTTTTTTTTTTAATTCTTGGACAGTGAATTACGTTTGAAGACAGACTAATTTTGTCTGTTGTAGTTACTTCTTTACATTTCATCATTAATTTTGTTTGTAAATAAGGCGTCTACTCCCACCACCACAGGGCGGCGCTGCCTCATACAAACACACACTAATGAACAACACGCTTGTTCCGCATGATTCAGCTGGCGTGCTAACCAACTCAAAGTTTGTTGAAACATACTAGCCACAGGATTAGCTCATTTTTCGCAAAAAAAAAAAGACTGAACCAGCACCTTGTTTCAGGTAAGCCAGCTCCTCCTGACACAATGTTTTAATGTGTATGGCTGGTTATATGAGCATCGCAAAAGTCCATGATATCTATGATTAACGCTCTGCTAATTGGTAGTCTAGCAGTTCGCAGGTGTTTGTCTAATTCTGCTTTGACAAGAGTTATCGGACCATAGTGTCAGTCAGATGGATTGGATGGAAAATGAAGCATTGTGTTATGAAATCCACCAACAGATGTGTGGTGATCGATTCACAGGTGTTCATATAGCGTAAGTTTTCTTTGATGTTCCCCCGCACCTGAATTGATTTTACTAATTAAATCCTGTATCAAACACAGGTGCTAAGAGTGAAGCTTTTGCCTATATACAATAATCTGTATGTAGTTTTGCACCATGCATTTAATGTGTGTTTTTATGTTGGCAAACAGCATGAATTTCATTTGGATGGCTGTGTTGGTCCAGGGACCAATCTGTTCCCACTCTGCAGTTGACTGCAACTTCATCACATCAAATATTCAGCTCTGAGAAATGGACACAGCACAGTTGATGTAGACAGTAGAGAAGCTAGAAGATATGTTCTGTGCGTGTGTGAACAGTATGTTCCTCACTAACCCATAGTTGTGTGTAAAACTAGAGTTTTCACAAGTTTGTCCTCAAGGATCTGTATGTTTCAGAGGGTAGGCTACTGTATTTGTCTAACAGTGCTGCTTTTTAATGTAGTTAATTTATTTACTACATAAGATTCTCCCTCTGGCTGCCCTATAACCATTTCAGTCAAAAAATCCCAGAGCTGTCACTGGATGAGTCTTGTTCTGCCATGATCACATTCTGGAGAAAACATATCAGCTTTCCTTCATTAATGACTGCAGCTGATGGTGATAGTCATGAGGCACACTGAGGATAAATCATGAGGGAATTAGTGTTTCAATTGTTGTAATCCATGATATTTGAATGATATATTGATGATTCGCTAATGGGAATTGCTGATTTATGTAAGGATGTTGGTGTTTTGACATGCTGTGTCACTGTTATACCAGAGGGAAAATTTATTTAATGTGCAGTGTATGACAGTCGACCAATTATGTGGGTTTCCTGTTGGCTGATTAAGGAGGGCACTGTCTCATTGTCTCCCATGAGCTTTGGTCATGTACGTGGTTATATTCTGCAGTAGTGAATTACCTTAATGGCATAATTCACATTCAAAGCAGGACATGGAGAGACATTCATTCATATAGAAATGTGAAAAGTAAGATGTGGAGATAGTAGCCTGGTTTGACACTTTACCTCACGTTTTTATTATTTAACCATGACAATCTTTATCTCCCCTAAACCAGGTGGTTTTGGTTTCCTGAACTTAACCATAAACAATTCAAATTGGTGGCAGTAAATGTTTGGTGGATATGAGCATGATATTTTGAAGTAAAACATTCTAGGCAGCATTTACCAGTATTTCCACCCCAACATATTTTGCAGTTTTCTACAAGTTAAAGGTTGTCTACTGTGTGTTGTATACTCTGAATCTCTGCTGCGTCTTCTGTCAAGTAATAAAGCACAAATTCCATTAAAACTATTTTTAAAACTGTAAACTCCACTCAGTACCCATTCTACCGAATCTCCTTCAGTACTTTCAAGCGAGCAAGCAAGAGTCCAGGAAATAATTTATTTTTCTGCAAGTGGGTCACTAAGCAGCTGCAGAAAGTGAAATATTGAGATGCATTAAATCATTGGTAGCTTAAAGGTGGGATGTTGTGAGCTTAGCGGAAGTGTGTGAGTACATGAGGCTGTCTGTCTGTCTAGATGTGTGTGTGTGTGTGTGTGTGTCTAGATGTGTATTTGTGGGTGTTACATACTCTGCCTCTTTAATAAGTTAGGGCCGCTGGAGCCCAGGGTTTAATTAAGAGTTAGCGACAGATTTAGGCCTCAGCAGCACCATGCTGGTCTTCTCCTTGGACACACACACACACACACACACACACACACACACACACACACACACACACACACACACACATATATATATATACACACACCAACACCCACACAACACATCACACACAACAACACACACACCCTGCAGGAACAGGGATGTCCTTGGGTGTTTTGTGAATCACATCTCAGAAATAAACTGGGTGGTTTGCAAGAAAAATGTTCATAGAGAAGAGGGAGATCCTGGAGATAAGAAAAACTAAGAGGGCACACAAGGCTTAATGGAATAATAGAAAGATGGTGAGCAATGTGAGAATGAATTGCAGTAGAGAATGTGGGGACAAAGGCAGATGTGAAATGACAACAGTATACTACATTCAAAGATTTATACATCGAGTCTATTTAGTTTATGAAAGCATAATGAGGAGGGGTGAGGGAAGCACAGGCCCGTCAGGCCCGATAAAGTTTACACCACATTTATTTATCGCAGCCGCAGGTTAAGGCCTGAGACCTGCAATATACGATTTTACAGTTTTTCTGTGAATGTGTGTCTCCACTCTGTTGCCTCTTTTCAGGCGGAATCTTATATTGTTCTTGCTTTGCACGTGTTTTTTTCTAAAGTGATAAATATGAGGTAGTAAGGTGGAGATCAAAGTAAAAACACAATATAAATTTTACAGTTAAGAGTGTAGAATAAAGCTGAAATTAAAGCTGCTCGTCTAACACCAGACTTTGAAACCAATGAGTCTCTCATGCAGTTGAAATTCAGGAGTTTAGCATATTTTGGGGCTGGATTTTTAAAATTGAATCCAACTTTACATTCTCATTTTTATGCCTCTACACTGACAGCTGTGGTCAAAGGCATTATGTTTTCAGGTTGTCTGTCCGTTGGTCTGTCCCATTCTTGCGAGCGTAATATCTCAGAAACACCTTGAAGGAATTACTTCACGTTTGGTGGAAGTGTTCAATTGGACTCAAGGATGAACTTATAGAGTTTGGTGGTCAAAGGTTAAAGAGGACATATTATGGACATTTTTCTTATATTGTACTCTATTCAATCTCTGTCTGAAACACTTAATTAGAGCTCAGGGCTCTTTATGGCCCCCTTTCCTCCTCTGAGGTTGAGCACTCTTAGCACACTGGGCTCTGATTGGTCAGTAACTACATGTTCTGCCCATGTCTTGATTTCTCGCAAAGCTCTGAACAAATGGTCATAGACATATATACAGTACATATCCACTGCCAGGGAGTCGGAAGGAGGGAAATAGCAGAAATGTGGAGATAGTGCTGTGAATATTGTCGTTCGACAATCTGCAATGGACTTCACATAACAATACTCATAACTTAATAGATTTATGAAAAACCTTTTAGTTTTTTTTATGCTTATGGACTAAAGGAATATAAATAATTGAGCAATGGACAGACAATCAGACTCCAAAATCAACGGAATGGTTAAATTGTGGATAATTTATCCAAGCTAACAAGGTATAGTATGTCAATATTGACAAAAGTTTAAGGATATATCTTTGTGCATTTTTCTATGCCGCTTCACACTAACGCTATGAGGCGGCCCGGTTAAACATCACAAACCATCAAATAATAATGCAGACTTACAGGTTATGAATCTCAGTTTCCTGATGAGTGACATGAAGTGGGACTGCATTGTTGTTCAGAAATAACTGTTCATGGTTTTTCAAGTAGTCATTGAGCTGGGCATCAGTAAAATGTTTGGAACAGTGGAGGGAACTGTAGTAAAAATGAATACCAGCCACTGAGTTCTTTGTTCTGTTGTTGGCAGAGCATACAGAGTAGATTTCTCCATGCAGTTGAGAACACAGTGTCTTTTCAGCATGACTACAAAAACTAAAAAAAATTCTCCTGGCCTTCATTTTAAGTAGTTAGTACTATGTGCCAAGCTTGCAAGGAGTGTCCAGCTTGCAGGTGCGGGGCACTGTGGGACATGCTGATGTCAGTAGGGCTAGGAAGTAAGGCCTGGACCCCCAACAAGGCGTTTCATGCGATTGAGAAAAGTTTTTTTTTGCCCTGCAGGTACTCCCTTTGGCGCTCTATAGGAAAGGTAAAACAATAGGTCCTCTTTAAGGGTCAGCAAGACCTCACAAAACACGTTTTTTTGCTATACCTCAAGAATTCATAGTTTAATTATGACAAATGTCTAATAAGATAAAGGTCAAAGATCAACTTCACTGTGACATCATAATGTTCTGCAAAAACTCTTTTATGGCCATTATTCATGGCTGTGACTCAGGAACAGAAGAGGAGATTGTGACCATATTTCATGCAACTTGGCAGAAGCCTACAACCGCAGGGTGGTAATTCTAGTTTTTTTTTTCTACTTGAAATGTCCTTACTCTTGACAAAGTTTTCCATAATGTTCCTGAAAGCATTTAAATCAAGCAGGGAACTTGATTTGTGTTGCCTCATTCAAAGTAACCTTCTTCACATTGCATATAAAGTGGTGTAAGAAGACAGTGTAACTTTCTTTCTGTTTCCTTCTCTATACGCAGTCACACATGTTGCTCTTTTTATAATTGTGAGGACACTCATTGACATAATTCTCTAGCCCCTAACCTTAACCATCACAAGTAAATGCTGTACCCATACACCTAAACCTAATTCTAACCTTAACCCTAAACCCAAGTCTTAACCATCAAACAGGCCATTGAAATTGTGTGGACTGCCCAAAATGTCCTCACAACAATGGTTTCAAACCAAAACCTGTACACAACCATAGAAAGACATGTACACACACACACACACACACACACACACACACACACACACACACACACACACACACACTCCCCAATGCAAAATGAACTATGTGTTGTCAAAAACTTCCATAAAGCTGCAGAAGTTTTTGCTGCATCAGTGATATAGTGATTCAAAACCATAACAAATCATTTTAGCAGTAAAAACAAATGTTTACATCACGTCTTTATGAGAATGCAGCTGCACTGAGATATGTCTTTCGGGCTCCTTTAGTCAGCTCAGAGATCAATCTTAATGTCTGTTTCAAGCAAACTGGCAAAAAGTGTGGAGGAATTTTTCCTTTTTTAGGGCTTTAGTTAGTATTAGACTTATTAGTCTTATAAGTAGACCCTAAAAAGAAAAGTTCACTGTCTGTCTCTAGGATATCTGTCTGATAGAATTCAGCTGGCTCATTTCCATCAGCAGTGGCCATAGCAACCAAGGTTATAGTGGAGGCTCTTTGAAGATAAGATTGACAGTTTGATGGTCATATAGTTACATAAGTTCTTTCTTAGTAAGACATGGGCATTTAGATATGCAACGTCAGATAGGTAAAATGTGAGTAAAGGTTTCGGCAACCAGTAGAACCTTCACACATGTATGTAGGTGATGTAATTAGATGAAGAGTAACCTGATTTTGTCCTGTAGTAAGTAGGCTACTATGTGAGTCTATTTGAGCTTAAATACATATTGCTTAGGTCAACCTTCAAAATTGAGTGGTGTTACATAGGTAAATTTGTATTGCTCATCTCTCTCCCTCTCCAATGCATCAAGCATTAATAAATGCTTCTACTTAAGATGTCTGAGGTTTTCCTGAAAACTCCCCTCATCAGCTCACAGGATTTCCACCACAAAAAGAAAAACAGATTTACAATGAAACAGGAATTCAGAACCTTTCTGTCTCCTCACACAAAAGTCCAAGCTGATGTTGTCTTGTGCCGGTTGTTGTGATGAAATGATTTTTTGATAAATTGATCAACAGAAAATTAGTTATTATTGCTGTAAAATGCCAAACATTCTCTGCTTTCAGCTTCTCAAATATGAGGATTTGCTGCTTGTCTTTTTTTTTTCTCTTTGCGCTGTTTGGTTGGACAAAATAAGCAGTTTGAAGACGTCCCTTTGAGCTGTGGGAAATTGTGATGGGCATTTTTCGCTACTGTATGGCAGTTTATAGACTAAATGATTATTGGTTACTGTAATTGAAAAAAAATTGACATATTAATCAATAATGATTCATTTCAGCCCTGGTTGATTGTGTCTACAGATCCAATGATTAGTGAATTAATCGACTGACAGAAAATAAATTGTTTTGATAATGGTTCAATTGTTGTAACTGTTCTTTTAATCCAAAATGCCAAACATCCCGCTTCTCAGATATGAAAATCTGCTGCTTTTCTTTGTCGTAGGCCATAGTAAACTGAATATCGAATATCTTTAAAAACATCACTCTTTCTATGGGGAATTATTCATTCATATATTTTATAAGCAAAACAATTAATTCACTGAGAAAACAATTGCCAGATTAACCAATAACGGTGCAAGTCTAGTCTTCTCTTATCTATGCATGTAGGAACTGTTGTTTCATGTGCATTCATCCACAAAATTTTATCTGCATGACACAGTCAAGAATAAAACTAGTGTTCTGTGCTTCTGAATGTCAGTAAGTATGTCAGTCAGGAGAAAGTAGCAAAAAACAGACATAGCTCAGTGTCCTTGTGCACGACACAGACGGGGCATGACCCCATTTGAAGCCTAGCAGACTGTTCATATTCTGGGAGATTTACGAGGTGTGAGTTCTCATCTAAAACTCTTTGCCTGCTAGCAGCGAAGGCCTTCACTCAGGGCTACCTTTATGATAAAGTGAGATTAATGCTGCAAAGTTGTTCAATCAGTGGTACGAAGCGTAGATTTGATTTCACTGATGAGGCTTCCCTGCCTTCGCTCCCTTACTTCATCCCTCATCCTCATTCCTCATCATATCCATTTACTTCACAAGTGATTTTTTTATTATTTTTTTTCCCCCCAAAAGGGGAAGAGCTTCTCGTTAGTATGCAGAGCAGCGGAAGTACAAACTGCACACTTCTCTTTTTCAGAAGTATGAAAATGAAATATTCATGACTATAGAGAGCTGTCTTTGAGCGGGAGAGATGAGGATGGAGAAAGGAACAGTTGTCATTTTGACATAAGCTTCCCTTGAAATTTCCATGGTGTCCGTGCCCTTTTTCAGGACAGCTGCACTCTTCTTGTACCTGTTGGCTCAGAACAGACGGCGATAAAATGGCTCATCTTATCCCTCCCCCTCTTTCAAACTGTCTGTTATGCCATTTCTCTCCTCCTCCTGTCCTCTATCGTTCTGTCGTTCCTCCACCAGCTGTCACAACAGCACTGTTGGTGATATCTCTATGGCAGTGAGGGAAAAAAAGACTAACTGAAGGTGAATGAAATGCAAAATGGCTTTGAATTTGTGGCGATGCGACATGGAAGATACTTCTACATGGAAAGGACTTTTTAAGTGGTTCAACCAGTGGACCCCCCCCCCCCCCCCCCCATATGATAATCATATGAAAGTGTAAATCATGTTTTTATCTTAGTAATTTTTTTTTAAATTTGTGATAATAAATACTAGATAGTAAAGGCCAATTCTGATTCCAACAATATGGTATGCTGTATTTACACTCACTAAAACAATATTCTACTATTATAAGTGTCATGTGAACAACCATGTTATATTTGGTACAGCTGGATTACTTTTCAGTAGTTTGAAGAACTCTTGTCATATATGGCTACATCTTGGTTCTGTTTATTTTGGTGTTTTAGTTTGGAAATCCTGCATGTGCTTGTGGCAAGTGTCAGTCAGGTCACAGTAGGAAAAGCACATGTGTAAATAATAAAATGAATGACTGCTAGATCGCTGATATTTTGGCCTGACTCAGACATTTGGGGTCGATGTCTGTCCATCTTTGGTTTCAGATGGATTCATAACACTTGTTGGAAAGCTTTTATTGCACTTAACCAAACAAGTTGTCAACCTGAAAGGTAGATTGTGGGCGCAAATGGAAATTATGCAGCAGGTCAAAAACATGAAATCGATTACTCCACCACTCGCTTCATTAGTCGCTCGCTGAAAGATGTGCTATGATTTCAGTTTGCATGTTGGGCGCCACTGTAAACAGTTATTCTTCTGGTGTTTTTGGCTGTTGGTAAATAACTGGTTGGTGCATTACTGCCACCTTGTGGTGTGTGAGCGTTGTTGGCTGTCGCAAGAGTTAAATACGTTCATGTTCATTGGTTGCAAACTTATACGTTCATTTCACTTTTCACCAAAACCATGAGCATGTTCAATGAACGCACTGTTTCTGTGTGTGTGTTATGGGTTAGTTACTGAGGGAGTGATTTTGGACACCATCATCCAAATAATTATAATTACTTGTGTGAGTTTGCCATGGGTGTGCAAAGCCTTTAAACAACTCATGTGAACCTTTCATAAGGCTTTAACTAAACTTGAAGTTAGATTATTGAATATGTATCTTATTCCAGCTCAAATAAACAGAGCCTATTGTTAAGCTATGTACAATGTTTGATTATAATTAAAATTATCTGAAGAAATTTTTTTTTTATAGTGAATAGATAGAAGAATAGGAGCTTTATCAGTGAGGTTTTGGACGTGATTAAAACATGTTTTTGACTGTTTTTGGCAGGCTGCACTTTTCTCTCTCACTATCTCATGAGTATGGATGAGTTTATATGCAAACATGTATATGGATGTGTTGTGTATTTATCTTGGATGATTGTGCAGCCTCAGTAGCCTACTCTTCACAGAGGGTAGATGACTTATTGATTAAAAGGACTCATTTATTCAGATGATGCATCTGGAGAGGCCTGGGGGTTTGTTTAAGTCATGAAATAAACCCCCCTCTCTTCTTCATCCCCCTCCCTAAAAAACACCTCGCACACAGTACAACATCCACACTGGAAACTCTGTTGCTCAAATCTGGGAAAAAAAAAAAAACCCAGAACAAAAGTTTTGGAAATTATAGTTTGTCATTTGTTTCTTTGAGATTCAGTATAATATCTCTGTTTGGCAGACTCATAACCTTGATTTCAGTCCTTCGTGTAATGAGACCATTCTGTTTGTTACCCCTACCATGCAAAATGAATATCACTTCTGGGTTTGTACAAATAATAAATGAGTTTCCTCTCCCATCTCTGCAATACTTGCAACACTATTTACTATTGTCTGTTGGCTTTTATTTTATGACTGCAACCATCGTAAGCAATAAGTGTAAAAAATAAATCTCTGCTCTTTATCCACACTAGCAGCATTGCTCTCGGGAGGGTGATATCTGTCGGTCTGTCAGTTCAACACTTTGTCACAAATTCTGGGATATTCCCTGAACTTAATCTTTTAACATCATCGAAGTTCTAGCTCTGTAAAGGGTCTTGTGTTTTTCTCAAAAAGTTATATAAATACAAGTAAACCTGCTTTTTGGAACAGGTTTCACCATTGAATGATCCAGTCATGTTGACCGGTTTGCTCTTGATCCATCAACCTGATCAGATGAAACTGGATTTTTCATTTACATGACATTTCAGAAACGATAACAAAGTTGCTTAACTGTATGTAAATGCACTGCATGTTTTCTGTACTCCCTTCACCTCTTTTCTGTTGGCTTGCCTATCCTGCTGTCCTCCCCATGAGCTGTGCCAAATGTAAGGGTTCATGGGGGAAGGCACTGTTGCTTGTTGTGATGCCAGGCCATGATTCACCCATGGATGACAGACTAAATCTTGTGCTAGGCTGCGGCTGATATGACATGTGCCAGCTGGGTTGTGAATGCCTCAGATTTACTGTGCCTTTTCACCAAGGTGCCAACGTAACCTGCCACTAATCTGCCCCAGAGCCCAGGATTTACCCCACGCTTGCACTAGGTTCTGCACATACAACCTCCTGGGGTGAGTGCGTGATGAGACGTGGGCTACTGAAAATGAAGGTGTCAATACCTATTCATGAAGCGAGAATGCACCGTGTGTTGTAGAGACGTACACAGGTTGGAAAGGTCAGGGGAGAGACAGCTGGATTGGACATCTGGAATGAACTCTATAGCCCCAAGATGTGAATCCATGTTATCGCCTTCTCTGTTCTACAAAGCCTTTAATCTTAGGCCTACGTCTTTGTGTATACAACCCTGTGTCTTGGTTGAGTAAGTGTGCCACGGCCTTCGTGCAACTCCTGTGTGTGAAATCAAGTGGAGGTTCTCACAAGTGCATGTGAAAGCGCCTGTTTTGACAGGTGCTTGAATCAGGGATTAAAGAAGGGATGGGAGTTGCATTAATCAGAGGATTCATCCTCTGCTGCTCCTCTCATCCCTCTGACTAAATATACTGCACTGAGCTCTGCAAGCCAGGGAGAGATCGAAAGAGGTGGAGAATGACTGGGATGGTGTAAATGTGGTTTCCGAGCTGTCAAGTTGAGACTTAATACTGGAGGGCTGGACATGTTTTCATAGGTCCTTCAATGTGTGTATGTGTGAGTGTACATGTATGTGTGTGTGTGTCAGTGTGTGTGTGTGTGTGTGTGTGTGTATGTGTCTGTGTCTATCTGGATAAGGACGAAGGGCTTGGTTGAGAGTGATGAGTGTGTGTGGTTTGTTTTATCTTGTTTTATCGCTGCTCTCTTGAAGCCAGTTCTTAGTTCCTCATGCACTAATGCAAGAGGCAGATGGCTCTCTCCATCTCTTTCTCTCTTCTCTTAATGTTTTCATCTATTCCTCTGACTCAGGTCACCTCTATAGCCCACAACACACCATTCAGCGTGTGTGTATGCGTGTGCGCGTGAGGTGCTGAGTTCATCTCACGGTCTAATTGAGATGACATTTCTGCTCTCCAAATTAAATTATTCAGCTCCTCTATTCATTTGTTCTCCTGTTCCTTTGTTCCTCGTCCACCAACTGCCTCTCTTTCTCTCCGGGCCAAAAACCTGCGCTCATAAAAGCACTGACCCCAAAAATAGAGAAACCATAATTTGTGTCTTTATTTGGGGGCTTTGTGAGGTGGCTGAAACTCATCCTGAGCAGTGCGACCTTCATAGGAAGTCAGGGAGTAATGGCAGAAGTATTGCTGGAAGGAATCCTCCAGTTATGACCAGAGGTTGAAAGCAATTGGTGAGCTTTGTTCAGACAATCTATTATAAAGGTGCAAAATCAAAGGCATAGAAGGACTTTTGGAAAGAGAGTCTGAGTTTTGGGTCTGCGCTCGAATCAAAGATTTTGTTTGTGTTTCTCATACCAAAAGGGTTTCTCAGCCTTTATACTGTATTTTAGCTGTGATGATGTTAATTATTTTTAAATCTATGCATTTACATTGACCTCAAGGATGACGTGAAACTGTATTTGTCCTGTCTATTTTTCTAAAATTGGCAAAAGTGACAGAAGGAGGTTAAGTGATCCCATTGTGGAAAAAGCGCATCTTTTTTTCTCTCTTCCTCGTCTTTTTGCAGCTTGGCTCTCGTCCCTATTTGCTCATGCCTCTGTTCTCCTTGGCTCGTCTTTGAAGCAAGAAGGTGTGGGACCAGAAGCCAGCGTGATACTTGATAGTTAAAGGAAACTTCTCCGCTGTGGTTGCATCCTGCTTGCATCACACATACACACTTGCACTCGCACTCAACTTGCTCACTCTGACACAGCGAACAGGCCAGTCTTTGTGTACATACCTTATTCTCAGTGGAGTTTCTGTTTGTGCGTTGCTGATGTCATTCCTGCATGTTCATTCCTTGAAGCTGACCTAAAATATTTTAGTGATGATCTGGATCCCACCTCTCTGCTATTACCTGGTTATTATTTTCTTAGCCTTTACAATTATACTATGTTTGCATGCTGTAAAAAAGTTTGTATCAGCAGCACTCAAAAAATTTGCAGATGTCAAACAATGAACATGCATGAATTGTTATGGGATGCTGTGTTGGAGAAGTTTGCCCTCTACCTTATACCCTCTAGCTTGTATTTGAATACGTGGGCTGAGTGCACAATGTGCGGGCGTTGATATTTGCATGTGTGAGGAGTGGAAGTAAGAATGAGATTGTAACATGACTTGAAAGTGTAACAGAATTTTTGAAATTTTAGCAAAATTATTAAAAAAAAGGACATAAGTATTTATACCCTTTGCTATGACACCTTAAATTGAGCTCAGAAGCCTCCCGTTTCTCTTGATCGTCTTTGAGATGTTTCTACACCTTGATTGGAGCCCACCTGTGGGAAATTCAATTGATTTGGAAAGGCACACACTCGTCTATATTAAGTTCTCACAGGTGATAATGCAGATCTGTGCCTCGACACAATCCTGTCTCTGAGCCCTGCAGGCACTTCCATTGACCTCATGGCTTGGTTTTTGCTCTGATTATGCATTGTCGGCTCTGAGACCTTTTTATATAGAAAGGTGTGTGTCTTACTAAATCATGTCCGATCAGTTGAATTTGCCACAGGTGGACTCCAGTCGAGGTGTAGAAACATCTCAAAGATGATCAAAGAGACATGGGAGGAACCGAGGCGCCTCGCTGGCTCACCTGGTACGGCCATGGGTTCGAATCCAACCCGTGGCCCTTTCCTGCATGTCATCCCCTCTCTCTCTCCCTGACTTTCCTGTCTCTCACTCTCATTTAACTATCTGAATAAAGGCAAAAATGCCCCCAAAAAACTAATACATTTTTTTTTTTTTTTTTTTTAAAAGAGTAAAGTGAGGAACCTGAGCTAAATTGTACATGTCATAGCAAAGGATCTGAATACTTACATTATGTACATGTGATATTTCAGTTTCTGCTTTCACTTTGTCATTATGGGCTATTGTAGACTGAGGGATTGTTTTTTATTTTAGCATAAATCTGCAACATAACAAAATGTGAAAAAATTGAAGGGGTCTGAACAATTTCTGAATGCACTGCACTTTTACCATTATTTTACCATTTGTACCATTATTCCAACATTTTGTACCTATCTTGTATAAATTACACAATTATTCCTGATTTGTTGATTCTGGGTCAGGCGGCAGCAGGCTGAAGAACATTTTTATAAACCAACACACCTCTTTAACTTCCTATATGGACAACACAGGACTGATTTTGTTTAACACCATGCAATACCACCATGTAGAAGAAGCACTGTGGTGGCAGTGACGGAAGTACCACTCTCTTTTACTCTGTATTTCTGAATGAATCTTTAGATAAGTTTTTGAGAAGTTATTATCAGAAAGGATCTTACAAATACTGATGTTGCTGCTTCAGGAGATAAATAAAGACTCAATCTGTTTGGAATCTTAAGTGGGAGAGTTGCTGCATTGCCAGATTACTCAAATATATATAGGTCAGGGACATGAGTTTGTGTTTATGTGAAGATGATTTGTGTGCCCCTCTCGCTCTCTCTCTCTCTCTCGCTCGTGCTGACTGACAGAGTTTTATAGGGTGAATCTCT
The DNA here is from genome assembly GCF_002260705.1 of Seriola dumerili. Classification (NCBI taxonomy): domain Eukaryota; kingdom Metazoa; phylum Chordata; class Actinopteri; order Carangiformes; family Carangidae; genus Seriola; species Seriola dumerili. The sequence goes on along the minus strand of NW_019174733.1, from coordinate 425,259 downwards.
AGCGCTGTGAAGTGAATGCAGTAAACAAACATCAGTGCACAGTGAAGGCATGCAGCAGCGAAGCTGTGAATCTGCTGGAAGCCTCTGAAATTGGTTTTTGATTATTAAAAGGAAAACAATTTCCTCTGATCAAATCAGTGAGGGCTGATGACTGATGCTGTCTACATTTTGGGCAAAAAAAGAGAAGAGATGGAATTCTAAATTGTGCAAATAAATTAGTTGAACTAACTTTCACAGATAACACAAATTTCTAAATGTGTTAAATAATAAGATGGTGTGTATTGGAAGTTTCTACTTGATGCCATTCATGGCATATAATTTGTGAGCAACTTTAAAGACAGAACTCATGTAACCAGCTGACATCTGTAGATACTTTTTCATCTGGTGTCTTCACAAATGATCAGCAGAGGAGTATATGACTTTTACATTTCAAGTTCCAGTTCAGAACTCCGTGACGCTTGGATGTGTTTTTTTTCTCTTTTATCTGTCGATTCTCTATGAAGCTCTACACTGATAACATCACGAATCAAATTGTCATGATTGCAAGGGGTTGCAGGGAAGTTCACAAGTTCACTGAAACAAACAGGATTTACTCATGGCTTAAGAGTAACACATTTCTGTAACTAGAACTAAATTATTATCATGTCTGACTTATCTGTGTTATTTTTTGATTAATGGCTAAGCTGTACAGTGTAAGAAAATTGTGATTAAAATGCCTATTACAGAGCTCAAGGTGACATTTTGCTTGACCAGTGGCCAAAAACACAAAATGTAATTTACAAAGATATAAAAGAGAGAAAGAACTCATCAATGAATTAACTGGAACCACTAAAGAGTTAATCAACTAATCAGCACTATTTCAAAGATTAAATTCAGTGCTGTTGCTTTCGAAATGTCCAATTTTTTTTTTAATTATTTTGAAATTTAAGTGTGAACTAAGACCAGAGAGAGTGTGTTTAAAGTGGGGGCCAAGAAATGATTGAGACTAAAAGAAAAATAATCCTTTCAAAAGAAACAAATTTAGGTGCAAAAAGTACAGAAGTAAAGAAAATCTTCCCAATATCCACCTGTTATTCAAAAAGACAATCCTCGTCCCTTTATCTCTTGTAGTGGCAGTCGTATGTGTTTGGTGCTGTGTGGGTCATTTCAGGGGTCAGCGTTTTTTAATTGGATAATCCCGTCCCGAGCCAGCTGAGATTAGCAGCTACTCAAATCCAGGGAATTGGTATGATAGTGTTTGACCTGCATGACCATACTGTGTTAAGCTTCGTCACACAGCAGCACATATCTCTGCCGCAGGGAAACACAGAAACTATCAGAGATGATGAAAGAAACTTTGCTCAACAGCCTCCAGTTTCAAAATCAGAGATATGAAATTTCCGCAGGACACCAATGCTAATCACATCACAGTCCGCTTGAAGTGTCAACAGTATGTCTCGGCCTTCAAAGCATCCCACTGAGTGTATTAAACTGTCTGTGTCTTCACTTCTGATCCTGTGCTGGAGCTTTCAACAAGAGTTGTTGAATGTGCTCATCACTTCTGCAGCCGTGTGCCTGCGTGCACAGTTTTTTCCACACACCCCTAGTTGTGAGTTTGCCTCAGAGTCTGGCACCGCGTTAAACCCGAGAATGTGCTTGTGTTGGAGCTGTCCTCTTAATCCTTACAGCAAATAAAGGGAGGCTTACTCAGTCTGGTGCACACACACACTAGAGCAGGCAAGCGAGCACAGATGCACACACTTCACATGCACCAGCACGTGCATGTGTGGCACATGCTCTTTTGCTATTCATATCTTTCTTTCTCCCCTCCATCTGGCTGGTGCCTCATCCTTCCATTATTCCACCTCTCTGTCTACGATTCTCTCTCTCTTTTTTTTCTGGAGCCTATGCTTCATCCTTCTCCCATCCCTCTCTCTCTTCCTCCTCCTCCATTCCCTCTCCTCCTTGCCTTGACTTACAGACTCGTGCACAATCCCTGCCGCTCACAGTGTCTCTGTCTTTGCCAAGCCAATCGGGGTTTGGAAACTGGCTCAAAAGCACAAGGATTACCCCCACACCCACAACAATTACCCTCAACTTTCCTGTGCAGGGCACAACAGCCGCCAGTGTCCCATAATGAGAGGGCTGCTGAGCTGCTGAGGTGGGATTTATGATTAGTGATGGTGTGCTCTGCCTCTCAGAGCAGCACAGGCAACCTCTGCCAGGGCTGTTAGATGTGCTGCGGTCACAGCTGAGCTCAAGAAAGGGCTCTCCAGTCCTACACTCAGGACTTACAAAGCACTTACTCGCACGTGTTACGTTAACGCCTGCCGGTGGGCGTGCCTGATGATCGGTGCTGGTGCGATCGACATATTGACAGCAACCAGTTAGTTTCCTGCTTAGAACACACAACAATGCCAGGTTTCCAGACAAGCTGCCAGAGCATTGTCTGCCATGGATGCTGAGTTGGTAGCAAGGGTAGCTAACATGCCATGGTAACTGTCCATGCAATACTAAAGGGAAGTACATGAGAAATAAACTCCACAACCAGACCAGCACACACCAGATTCACCAACTACCATTTGCATAAAAGTGATTTGATTGGCTGATGCCCGTGCTGCAGCTTGAAAGGTTGAACTTTTCTCAGTTTTCACCACAAGCAAAACAAAGCAACAGAACCACAATGCATTTTGGTAACGCATGATGTCACCTCATTCAAAGTGAATGAGAAGCGTCTCTGTTTAAACCTCCAACTTGTATGTGTGAGTGCTGCGTAAACACACTCTCCTGGGATTTTGCATAATCGTGATCAACCACGTTTTTATGTTTTCAGGTTTAAGTGGTATTTCTATGCTTTGTTATACTGCTGTGGGCTGGGAGAAACTGTCTGACAGAAACCATCTTTGGGAAAATGTTTTGTACTTCCATGCCCCCATCCAATAACATAGAGAGGGTGAGGTTTATGACCTATACTGCAGCCAACCACCAGGGGATGATCAAGATGCTTCGGCTTCACTTTTTGGGAGCTGGCATGTGGTCCATCTTTATGTACAGTCATTTGTCCTGCTTCAGATCACTGAATTAGCTCTTTAAACCATACTGCTCTGCCTTGTTTCTGTGTGCTGACTTTGCACTTGAAATAATGACTTCGCAAAAACCTGCAGACAGGAAGATTTAATGAAGTGTGCTATGGCATGACATTGTGTTAGCAAGAGCATTAGGAACTTGTCATTACCCACCCGGGCTAATATGAGTTGTTTCTCTTTTTCTCTTGGTATGTTCAGTAACATATTTATCATGCATGGTATGCTGGTCAGAAATCATTGTCTCAGTGCTCAGAGATCATAATGATCCTCTACATTACAAGTCCCCTTCAACTGCTATTGTCTAATAGTAACTCTTAACCCCAAACCGTACCCTAAACTGTCTAAACTACCTAAGGATGGAAGACTGGGCTCAATGTTGTTGAAATGACAAGGCCCATACTGTACACATACAAAAAAATGTGTGAGGGCTGCAAGTGTCTGCACAACTTGTGTGTGGTAAGGTGCCTGTGTTAATGAAGCATAAGGAACTGACATGTTGAAGTCTGTGTTCCTGGCTTGTCCTTCTAATTTAAGTCTGTCACATTTTAGTACGCATGATTAGGCTGTCAGAGGGTTGCTGCTAATGTCTTCGCCTGGAGGTATATTCACACAAAGAAAAGCTACTGTGAGTAAAGAGGGGCAAAGAAAGTGAAAGTTTGGCCACTGTTTATCTGTGGCATGCTGGTAATATACGACAACAAAACAATAATTTTACTTCACCACTGCAGAAATTCAACAGCTGCCTTGTTTTTGTAAGGGTTTGAAACGGTGTGATTTATTCTTGTGAGTGTGTGTGTGTGTGTGTGTGTGTGTGTGTGTGTGTGTGCGCTAATCTAATTTTAGGAAATCTGTCATAGTACAATGAACACACCACCATATGCGTAAAAACTCACTAAAGTAAAACTTTTTTTATGCTGTCAGAACAGTGGGATCTGCCTGTGCATTTTTCACAGTTCCTGTAACATCCAACATCATGGCACTACTTTTTATGCAATCTGAGCAAAGGATTTAACAGAAAGTGCTTTCAGGATTCTTGAGTGTAACAAGGCCCAATCGTGTTCAGCATATTACAGAAGCCTTCATTCTCTACAACCCTGAGAGGGAGCATATCTTTCAGTGTTTCCCACAGGTTGAGAGGTTACTTTTGACTTTTCGTTCAGAGGCGGAGACCTCGGAAACCTGGTTATTTTCTTTAACTACAATTTACAGATGTCCCCTAAACACCTCATGTGCAGGTTATCAGTTGATGCTAGGCAGCTGTGCACAGAGAAGCCTCTGCTAATGCTAAGTTAGTGGTGCGTGGTTATGCTACTTCCTGTCTCGGTTTACTTTGTTACGTTGCAATGGAGGAGTCAAAACAGACTCGGCTCCCTCCTGACTATGACAGTCTGTAATCTTGTGTTGAACTATCTGTGAACCAAACTTATTTCCACTGGCAATAGGCATGCATTTTTTTTTCCTTTAAAAAAAAATGTCAATTAATAATTGACACATTCATTTCTGATGGAATGTAGAAAGTTTTTGTTAAAAGAAGTCCATTTGGGTTTTGACTGACTGACAGTTCTGTCTTTTTTTTCTGTTTTGTCCAACCTCAGCTCCCCTGAGGCATTGCACAAATGTGGATTTCCTAGTTCCACTGTCTGACAAAGACACTGACAAGCACAAACCTAAACTCCAGATTTCAAAATGTCCCTGTACAAATCTACAGTAGATGATACTGCAGATGCTAGATCCATGGTTTTCTAAGGTTCATTAAATGTCTTCAGACAGCTCATATTTTGTAACTACAATAAAGATATCGTGCAATATTTATGATTATTTCATATGTTTCCTCATTACATCATCAGTTTCAGCAGATGTGTTTAAATGTTGTGGATCAAGGCACTATTTAGTGGTTTTATGAACTTCAGTAGACTTTTAATTTACACTGAGAGAGTAGATCGTAGTAGTAGTAGTAGTAGCAGATGACAGATGACTGCATTTTATTTTTGAGTAGAGCTGTTTGTTTAGTAGAAGTCCTGTGTGCAGCTGTATGTACACAGCATCTGAGCTCTTGGTGACTGTCTCAACAGATTCAAATGGAAGTGAAAGCTTTCCCCTTGCGTCTTTCCTAATTTTGCTCGCGTTTAGTTTGTCCTTGTGCTCCGCCACACTGCTGCCCCCTCCGATTATGTGTAAAAGGAACATACACGGCATCTGAAAGTAAATGCATATTCATTGTTATTGCATCAAGAACAACATTGTTGTGTTGCTCCCATTTCCAGCACAATGTGAACACTGCGCATGCTGCACACAGTGTTAAGCAGCAGTTTCTAATTATAAAAAAATAATAAGAAATGGGCTTTTGGACAAATTGTTGTTGGTGATACATCTCAGTGTGCTCATTGCTCTTTAAACAGAAGCTGTGCATCAGAGAGGCAGAAGATCAAGAAGTCTGTTTCTTTGTATCTTAATCCCCTTGACATTTTATATCTACTGACTGAAAGCATTGGTCAGACTTTGGTCATCTGTCTTGAACACTGCAAGATCAAGAAGCTTTAGAGAGATGGCAGTTACACAACAATTCAGCCTATCTGTGCTTCTCCAAATGCTCACATCTATTTTGTATCACTAGCCTTTGCCAGTTTTAGTCATGTGTTACTGCCGTTCTAATGCTTTGTTCAGCTCTTTCATTTGAATTGCAGTTTATACTGCATCTTATGCTTTTCAGATATATTTGAGCTTAGTGTGTGCACCACATTTTTCACATGCATTTATTCAAGACCTTGGTTACTTTGCCACATCCATTTGTGTGGTCGACCCTGGACTTATCTGTTTGCTTTTCCTTTGTATCTTTTTGCTGAAGCAATTTCCTTCAATAAAAATCATGAGGTACTGTACCTAGCCAGCCTTAATGTTTTCATTCCGAATATTAAAAAACTGATCAATTGGGTTGCATACTTTTATTTGTTGTTCTAATTAAAATATATTATACCACATATTGTGGTAAGGTAACATAACCACTATTGCTCAGGTTGTTTTTTTTTGTTTTTTTTTTACCTTACCTGACTTCCTCCTGGCTCTCACCAACTTTATTTGCAATGGCTGTGTAAGAGTTGCTGTAGATATTTTGTGTAAATTTGACTGATAGATTGTATTAATGATTCACATGAGTCTACAAGTTTACTGGCTGAAATAAACTTGGGTAGAACCGGAAAGAATCTCAGTATTTCAATGTAAAGACCCACACTAATTTACATAGAAATCTTCAAAACATTTTGCAGTAGCCAACATAGACTGAAACACCACTGCTGGAACTGTCAGGGAAAACAAGCATATCGAAACACTACTGCATGGAGAGTAAAGCAAAGTCTGTAGTGCTCCTGTTCCTTCATGTTTTCCTGTCTAACTCACTGTCTCTGTGCGTCTGCTGTGCTGCCAGATTAATCTTTGTCTGTTTAAGCGGTGTAGCATCATTAATGATAAGTGGTATTATGTGAGATGCTCAGAGATGAATGAGGGTGTTTGCCCTGGCTATTACTCCCTCTGTTAGAGCGGAGCAGCACAAGCACCTCACAGTTCATCTAGATCTGTCTAAATTTGCCTCGGGCAGCCAAGACCAAGGTCACTGAAGCCTTGCCATCACATTTGCATACTGTGTACTATATAAGAGCTAACGTCATTTGTGACTGACATTGTGGGTGGATAACATGTACCTTTTACTAATGTGTCAATAACAGTAATCTGTGTGTTTTTTGCATGCATGTGTGATGAGCAAGGGCTTGTCCATGTATTTAGCAGTTGCTAGCATCTATGTCTGTGATACCTGAGCCTGGTGTCAGTGCCTATTTATTCCTCTTATTGATCTACTCCGGGTCCTCTCTCTCACACACACTTGCTCACACACAACGCATTTCCCGCAGGGGCTTCGCTGCTCCTTCCTGACCTTCATACAGCTCCCAAGTTGCTCTTCCCTTCTATCTCTCTCTCTCTCACTCTGTGTGTGTGTGTGTGTGTGTGGGTGTGTGCTGGAATGGGGCTGAGGGAGAAGTCCACTAATAGAAAGTCTATTGACTGGGCCAGTCACTCATTGCTGCTATAATAGCTGCTGGGGCCCTCTGGACGCCAGTCGATAAAAGTGGCGTGTCTCTGTTCTCTGGTGAGAGGCCTTTGTCAGCACTGGAGGAAAATGAAATGTTTGATCGACCACCTTTAAGATGCAGTTTATAGTGCCTGTGTGTGTGAGATGCATGAGAGTCGTGTGTTTACATGCGTTCAAGTGTGTAGAAAGATCAGAGGAAATGGGAAGCAGGTTTGACACTGCAACAGTAAATCCTCTTTGAGTGTCTATCTCAGACTTTGCTGCAAGGGGAAGGTGTTTGTGTGCGTGTGTGCGCGTGTGTGTGTGTGTGTGTTGTTTATACCAGTGTGACCACTAATTCCCGGGAAGCTTGTTCTTCTGCATGCCTGGACTGCAAACAGCTGGCACTACTGTCTCACCGTTTGTTGCTGCAGATCCACGAACACACTCATGCCAAGTCTCCCCAAACAATTTTTGGCAGCAGAAATGGAGAAAAAGTGACGGCAAATTAAATTTAAGTTAAAAATGGACAGATGAGCGAAATGTTAACCTGCAGTGTGCTGGGCTGGATATTAAACCTCAATACTTTTTTGGTACTGACCAAAATGTGTCTGTACTACTGAGAGCTAGCATTAAATGCATAGTCAGAGTTGACATTTTGTTCACTTATTCTTTGATCAGATAGTTTCTGATTTTAAATCAATATATTCCCAATTTTATTTAGTACAGCTGCTTATGTTTACACAACATATGGCAATTAAGAACTTGGTTATTTTGAAAAAGTTTTCCAGAAAAACATTCATAATTCTCAAAATAAAGCATTGTTTAAAAAAAAAAAATGTTGTTTTGGAATTGAAACGCTGACATTGTATTCCTTGCAGTGTGTGCTGTATTGCACTACTGTGCTGTATTTTTTTTCTTGGTTCATCTACCAAAGCTGGTCTAAAGCTGCTACCACTGCCTCTATTTTCGCTCCACACACACACACATTGTAGTGACTGCCCTTGTATGGAACAGTCTCATTGACAGCCTTTTGTCCCATAATGCCAACATGGACCTCATTAGAATAGTCCCTAAGGTGGCGCTGGGGGGGTGAGGTGAGAAGTGTGTTTGATTGACAGCGCTGGCATTCAGACTTAGGAGGTGGAGACAGTTTGGAGACAGCTCAGCAAGGTCACTGTCAGGGGAGAATAAATATGGAGAGACCTGCTACTGCTTATAAAATCTGTGGCACATACTGAACTACCTCAGTCATGTCCACACGCGCACACACACACACACACACACACACACACACACACACACACACACACACACACACACACACACACACACACACACACACACACACACACATGCACACACAGTGGGGACCAAGGCCACAGGGTGAAGGACCATGGTGAGATAATGGTATGCAGTGTGGATGTGTTGGTTGACACCTATCTCTCTCTCTGGGCCACATGATCCTCAGGGGAGTTCCCCCATAGCAAAGTATGGCACCCTGGTGGAATTAATGCCGCTGTCTCGCCATGAACCTCTGACACCTGATTCATGTAATTACTGCGTGGCCACGGTGACAAGCTGAGACAAGGTCATCACATTTGAGATTTCAGATGTCTTTGTCAGCACTTACACAGCCTTTGAGAGTGGTCTTTGTCAACACTTAAGCTGCTTTCTTTGTCAGGAGAGTTGATCACAGGCACAAGATAACTAGGAAGGAAACTTGCTGCTAATTCTGTCTCACATTCATGCTCACGGCAGAAGAGGAGGGAGAGCGGCTAATATGATTATGGCTAATTTCTGCCAAACTGCTGGTAATGTGGCTTAGGGAGAAAAACGCATCCACAATAGACACGAACACAAACACTTGCACACCCCGTGTTCTTCCATGCACACACACACACTCATACACACAGACACACACAACAAGTTTTCTCAGCTATCCTTGTTAGGACATTGCATTGACTGCTATTCATTGTGGATGGTCTAACCCTAACTCTAACCATTTAATGCGTATCCCTAACCTTACCCTGACCTCAATTCACTCCTTAACCAGGACCTCAGCTGTGACCTTTTAGCCTCATTTGGACTGTGGTTTGATCCCCATAAGGACTACTAGTCCTGACAAGGTTGTTGTTTATACCACACAATGTCCCAAAGAGGTAACAAAAACGTGTATATACACACACACACACACACACACACACACACACACACACACACACACACACACACACACACACACACACATACACACACACACGCACACAGTCTGCAGGAAGACAGGCAGCTGGTGATTCAATTAAGGAAAAATTAACTGGGAACTTTGTGAAAGTTGTGCTGCGTCCCTGCAGGCGACAATCCGATTAACTTCATTAACATACCTGGCTAGAGCTTCAGTGCTGGAAAGGAAGACACACTGACGGAGAAATGGATAATGTATGGATGTATACTGGTGGGGGGGCTGATGGCGGTGGTGGTGGGCAGGGGGTAAAATTGGGATGAGGCAGTAGCCAGATGGAGAGGTGAAGTAGAGGAGTGAGAAGGGAGGGAGGAGGAGGGAAGGGCTTTGCTGAGTGATATCTGCAGTGTGCAGAGTGTGAAGCGTGTCATCTGTCACCTAATAGAAAACCTGTGTGTGGCCGAAACTGAAATGCGAAAACATACTTTGATTTCCCCTCTCTCGCTTGCTCTCTGCTACTGTTTGTACCCACAGGATAACCGGTCCAATCACTAATGGTTAACTCTGCTGTCTCTGTCCATCCGTCTGACTCCGTGTCTCTCCGCTGCTCTGTCACCTGTCACATATGCAGCTGTGATGCAATTTCCCACAATGATGTGATCAGAATCTTAAGTAGGCTGTGACTGAGAAGTTGATTGGAGGCTGTGTTTGTGACGGAGTTGTTTAATGCAGATTTTAAGTTGGAGCAGCGTTTGCAAAGCCTGGCTAACGAGCCTCTCATTTAGTTTTCAGATGAGTGCATCTGTTTACTGCTTGTTGGCAAACAGTTATCTTTAAATGAAAGGCCTGACTGGCAAAAGATGCTTGCAATTAGTCCTTTGTGTGTTGAAAAGAGGATGTAATCACATAAACATGGTGTCGTTGATGAGCTATTTTACTATCATTATTGTACAAATGGTAATAAGGAAAGTACATGAATACTCTATTGTCTTACAAGAGAATTTAAATCAGCCACACATGAGATTCACTTTAACTTTGATGTTACTGCAGCTGTTGTTCAAGGTCAGAGTGACCTTGTTACAGCTTTGTACAGTGAGGTAACCATAATGCCTGTAAGCTGATGTAGTCACATTTAGTCCATGAGGATTTTTTTTCTCAGAACAATGGCACCTGTCATGGAGTCTGTGTGTGTGTGTGTGTGTGTGTGTGTGTGTGTGTGTGTGTGTGTGTGTGCTCACATTTACTGATGACAGGAGCATGAATGCCAGTGTATGAGCAAGTTTTCACTGTGTCATTTGTCATTGTTTTGAAAAAATATTTACCACACTTTTCAAGGCGGTGTTGCTTAATAAAGACATTTCCATTTGGGTTAATGCTCTTACACAGAATCATCATTCTTGCTTTGGTTTGCTGTGCTGACAAGTAAGGAGTGATGCCTGTGACTCGCATGTGCGAACTGTCAACCGCCTTTGCGTGGTCGTCAAAACAGCTGCAGATTTTAGGACGAATGGCATCACACACCCTAGGGATCTGAGATACATTAACAGTCTATTCAAACCCTTGCTGTGTTTTTCATCCAGCAGTGATTGTGATGACAGCCGCCCTCTGGTTTGTGACCTAAAAGATTATATATCGCTCCTCATGGGGAGCTCAGCCCAGTTAACTCCACGGCCTTTTAAATTTACCAGCACAAAAGACGAGTTTGCCTGCCATGCAGACGCTACCCACTTTCTCCTCCTCTAATGAAGGCTAAGTGCTTTTTAGTGTTGTAATGGCTCTGTATTATACTTTATCTCATCTGGTTCACTTGTACAACAGTGCCTGATTGAGGCCAAGACCTATTGAAGAGGACAAGGGTTGTGTATCATTAGCGGTTGAGTAGGGTTCATCCATTTCAGTGTTTGATTATTCATTTCATGCAACTTTTAAGCCCTTAAACACATAAACCATATAGTAAAGGGTTTCTCACCGACACATTTCAATGATTTATTTTACTAAATTTCTTATGGACTTTACTCTATGCCCCATAGAATGGTTGTGTTGTTGCTGCAGTCGTACTAAAACACATTTTTATTGTGATGGCTCTGTTCTCAAAATTGGATTTGAAATGACACAACTTTAACTCTGAGGGTAAAGTGTCGACTTTTAGCTTCATTTGATGGGTGTTTACATTCACCTCAGATGAACAGAGTAGGAATTGTAGCCTTTTTAATTCATAGTCCTTCAGTGCACCAAAGATTTTTATTTCAAAATATGTCATATCATATTACTTACTGACTGCAGTGTATTTGAAGCTTTTGAAAAATATGTTGCATATTATTCTTATACAACTATGCCTCTTTCTATGCCTTGTTTTTGACCATAACTCGTTTTTGCATAATTTAGTGCAAATGTCTAATTGTACAATATGATGACATGGAAGTGATAATATCTTATATCCAAATGGTCAAATGTCTACTTCACTGTGACATCATAATGTTCTGCAAAAACACCTCCGGCCATTATTCAGAGCTGTAACTCAGGAAGGAGAGATTGTGACCATATTTCCTGCAACTTGGCTGGTTTGACAGAGCAATACAACTGCAAGGCGGTAATTCTGGTCCCTCTATCTCATATACACCCATAATTCTGACATATTAAAAAAAAACAAAAAAAAAACTGGTGCCTTGTTCTGTTACTGAGCACATGTTTGATTTGGTTTTGTAAGGTCATTTTCTGCTTAGCTGAAACTCTTAAGTGAAACTGTGGATTTCCTGGTGTTTCTGTTCATGGATCAGTTTTCGTCTGAAATTCCTGACATAATACATGATTTGCAGCAAAGTCGCTACACCCAGACAGGCTTGCACTGATGTAACCTTCATTAGGTACATTAGGTACATGTTTCATGTGTATACTTAGCACAGAATATGAAAGTATCCTTTAAAAAAAGATGCTTCAAAATAGGAGCTGTGTCCCAATTTCACAGTACAATACAATCTGACTCTAGCTGGATATTTTAGTATTCAGTGTGTTAACATTAGAAAATTGACAAAATTAACTGTTCTTAAAGATGTCAGTATGCATACTCAATTTTGACTGGCTCTTGACTCTGGTGTTGATTGACGCTATTCTCTCACGATGCAATTAAGACTGGAAATAGAGCAGCTGCTTCCAGTTAAAAGATTAATACAAATTGCGCACAGTGGTGAGATGGCTACAGAAAGATCTGAAAAGATTAAAGACTCAAACCTTATATTTTTGGAAGAACATTTGCGTTTACTTTAAGTCTAATTGGCAGCACTCTTCCAAAGATTGCCATCTGTTGGTGCACATCTTGGATAATTTGCACGATATATACCATAAAGATCAGTATGTAGTATGCACTGAATAGTATAGTCTGGGTGTGATAGACAGTTTTGTTGCCACCTTGTCAGAAAGATGAAGGCAGGAAGCTCGGTTTAGGCAAAGATGTGTAAACATGCATTCGTCTGTCAAAGCAAAAAGGCCCCTCAACATAGTTCTCTTAGTATCTCTTCAATGGATAAATAATTTTAAAAATCACTTTTTGTTTTCATGACTACTTAGCTTTACCCCTTTCCATTCATAGATATAATTAGGCCATTGCACATTGGCCTCTGCAGTTGGTGGTTATTGATTCTTTATTTATTACAAATGGACATGAAGGGACAGTTGGTTGACAGGCCACCAAAGCACTTGACTAGCTGCCTGTTAGCTTTGACAACCTAATTTCAGCTGCAGACAGGCTGTCTGTGCATGCATGTGTGTTTGTCTGCATGCTGGTTACAGATTTAGATCCAGGGTTCGGGGTGCGCTCTGCAGGATGACAGCAGGATGTTGGGATGACAGCAGTCACAGGGGGGGAACCATCAGTTGTAGCCGTCAGCTGACAGACAGACTTATTACACTCTCTGTCCCCCTCCTGAGTTGAGGCCCAGATACATACAGTATTAGGCCAAATCCTGCCTCACTGGCCCAGTTTATGTGTAGCCTAGTTTGGAATAGCATAGGTATTGTGGGGCATCCCTTTGACATTCCTACACTCAGTCCCTCTTGTTTAATCTAGGAATGTGGCAACTACAGTAATGGGGCAACTATATCAGATAGATAGCTTTTTTGTAGATGGTAAATTTAATTTGAATGATTTTTCTTTGAACAAACTAGATTGATTTGTCATCAAAGTCTCCAGATGGTGAAATAGATTGTAGATGGAGCGTGCATCTTGTAATGAATTTTTTAGGGTGCATGCACACTGTAAATGCTATTTGCCAAAAACACTCGGATAAATCTCTCTCTCTCTCTCTCTCTCTCTCTCTCTCTCTCTCTCTCTCACACTCTAGGAATGTGTGGCAACTACAGTAATGGGGCAACTATATCAGATAGAGAGCTTTTTTGTAGATGGTAAATTTAATTTGAATGATTTT
>NW_019174733.1:383707-411506 GCF_002260705.1 Seriola dumerili | reverse complement strand
CTTTGAACAAACTAGATTGATTTGTCATCAAAGTCTCCAGATGGTGAAATAGATTGTAGATGGAGCGTGCATCTTGTAATGAATTTTTTAGGGTGCATGCACACTGTAAATGCTATTTGCCAAAAACACTCGGATAAATCTCTCTCTCTCTCTCTCTCTCTCTCTCTCTCTCTCTCTCTCTCTCTCACACTCACACTCACACTCACACACACACACACACACACACTTCTAAGTGTACGTTGGTGGAGTCAGAGGCTGAAACGGTGAATGTGTCAGATCAGAGTTTTAATTAAAGCTTCTCTGGTCAGCCATGGAGCAGGAACAGCAAAAGGCTTTTTACTGAAGGAGTGTTTGGCACTTGGCAAAGTTTCCTCATTTGAAAAACAGCGAGAGACAGATTTGGATTATAGCAGAAGCCAAAACAATGTCTCTGCTTGACTGGAGCTACAGCCTACTTGTTTTTAGCTTAGAACGAGGTTAAAAATACTGGAGTATTTCACAATTACTCGTGATATAATTTCATCGTGTCGCAATTGGCTTTGGTCACAAAAGCAGAGAGGACACAAATTTACAACAGGGGCATCCATGTAAATGTACAGGATCTGATATTAGTATTGTTTTACTCAGCTTTAATGTTGATTCTTGATTCTTGTTTTCCTGTGAAAAAAAATCAAGTAGTTTGTGGCAAGATATAATATTTTGAAATTTTGATACTGTGATAGATACTGGCTTTAGTCATGCAAGGGATAACGGTGATGTCTGTGGGTCCACCACTTTGGTCCAGACTGAAGTATCTTAACATCTTTTGGATGAATTTGGCATTAGCTTTTTTTTTTTTTTTTTTTTTTTTTTTTTTTTTTACAGGCATTCATGGTTTCCAGAGGATGAATCCTAATGACTTTTCCTCTGGCACCATCATGAGGTTGGCACGTGAATTTTAGTGAAATGCCTCGACAAGCATCTTGGATGGATTGTATTGAAATTTGGTTCATTGACATTAGATTAGATCGTGTAATCGTTTTTATGCCTCTGATTGGCACTGGCAACAACATTTTTCAGAAAAATAATAAACTCAAATTATAAATTCATTTATTTCCTGACTATTTTATTTGAGATTTATTTTTTGAATGTCACAGCAGAATGCTACCTTATGATAAAAATAACCCACTTAACTTTTCTGACTCCTACTATCAATATATAAAATAATTAATGCAAAAAGCTTTCCCTACAACTTGGAACCCATTTATTAATAAAACTCAGGAGTTTTGACATCATGTTGTCAGTAGCATCAGAAAATAGCTTAATTCAATGATGCTAACAAATACGCAGTTTACAAAGATCTGACAGCGATCCAGAACTGTACATTTTGTTCCCCCGGTCTGTGAATGGCGTGTCCTTGACACCTGGTCAAGCTGCCTCGGCCTTTAAAAGGGCAGTTAGTCTGTGGCAGGTCTAAGGTCAGTTAGTAGCCCTGCAAGAAAATTCAACCTGGAAAGGTCAGGCATCTCTGCAGAGATGTTAGATTTCTGCAATCTAATGTCTACCATCTCTGTCTTGAAGAATTAACGCCACACCACTTGTACTTTGGTGTTGATGTAGATTCATTCAGCGTCGCATATATGTCTAGCTGCTCGTGTCACCCGCCAGCCTGTGATCCACTGCCTCAAATGCCAGCAGGGGCTGTGGGGCTGAATATTGTGATGGCGACAATGATTTTTGACAGGAGAGCTCTGACAGGCTCTGACAATGAACAGCCTGCTGCATGGAGCAGAGCAGCGCTGCGGAAAACTGTTGCTGCTGGGCCGTCTGGGGTCACATCACCACTGTTGACGGTAGCAGCCAGTTAGGAGCATGCAGACACAACATGTGACAGGTAAAGTGAGAGAGGCCTAAATTCATAAGTCTGTTGTCTTTTGATTTGTGGAATGGTGTATTTATGTAACAAGACAAAAAGAAAAAAAAAAACTGCTGTGCTTGTTGTCTGTCCTTGTTCTTTGTGATCACTGTAAGAGGTGTTTTTTAAAATAAATTAATATCACTCTCTCTCCACCTACACTGTCAGCGTGACCTTTTCCATCAGCCAGGCATTGTTATCACTCTATTAAATGAAAGTACAATTGAATCAAAGAGAAGTTCAGAAATTTTAACAGCCGGCAGTGTTTTTCCTCTGAAACATTCTTGTTTGTTCATTTCCCAGTTGTAAGGCGGGGTGACTCTGTGTACGATTGCGACTGTGCTCTACAATATGAAACCATCACTCCACAATCTCCTTTGGAGGAGATTTTTGCTTTGTACGACCCATGTGCACCATCGGTCCTTTAAAATGTCAACTGAAGACAAATCTCCATCTTGACATTTACAACAAATGCTTCTTATAATGATGCAGTTGTACGGGGTCACACACAGGAAAGCTGTAACGTCCAATCTTCTGGTTCTCCAGGTACCATTACTGTGACTCAATGACACTCCTTCACGTGTTTCAGAATGATTACACAATCAATTACCGCAGCTAATTCATGTTAAACTCCACAGTGAGGCCGAGCCACGCTAACGTTTCAAATGAAGGAGTTCAAGAAGCCGAGCTGTGAAGTGCACCTACTGCAGAGAGATTACCTTTGCAGAAACACATCCCAGCAGAACGCGGGGTTACAGTGATAGGGTCATGAATATGAATGAGCCAAGATAACATGCCCTACTGTGGGCTAAGTGGAGCGTTGGCCTAGTATTCTCATACCCACTGACTTATGGTACGCAGAGGTTGGATGGTGCAGTGGAAATGACATAATACCAGCTTTAATGTTTTATTTAGCTCATCTCCTGTTGACTACAGTGGGCCATTAGGAGTGCACAGCTTCTCCCGTTCACACTGATTTCCTCTCCCTCTGGCTGCTTTCTCTGCTTTCACACTTGTTTTTTATGCATTTACTGTTCTGTTCTTTGTAAATAACGGGTTTGTGGTAATTTTTTTGAAAGTAAACCAAAAAGAAGATCAGAAGATATGCAGCTCAGACTAACTGTGCGCAAGTTGAAAGTAGGTGGGTTATTTTCCTCATTTATTTCAATAGTAGTTCTCAAGCTTTTTCTGCTATGCACCCCCCCCCCTTCAGAAACCAGAAAGGGAACCACTGTATTTCAACAGTGTGGAGGGATGTGTGTGTTTCTGTGATGGTGGCTCTTAACCTCTCTCTTTCCTCATCTAGCAGAAATGCCAAAGTTACTATGGAAACCTACTATAGAAACTGTGAGAACTAAGCTTTGAAGCTAATTGCTTGATTAGCCCAAACTGTGTGTATGTACTTTTTTTTTTATTTATAACATTTTCATCTGCTTTTTTCAATTCAACACAAAGTCACATC
This sequence comes from Seriola dumerili, assembly GCF_002260705.1. NCBI lineage: Eukaryota > Metazoa > Chordata > Actinopteri > Carangiformes > Carangidae > Seriola > Seriola dumerili. The sequence continues at coordinate 408,150 of NW_019174733.1, read as the reverse complement.
CAAGGTTCACAGAACAACAAACACAGTTCATATCACACTTATGTTCTTCGCTTTTCATGCTCCTGCTTTTCTGTTTGAATTAGTGATGAGTTGTCACCATGGTGAAATTTTGTAGTGTGTGTGTGTGTGTGTGTGTGTGTGTGTAGGGCACTCCAGTGTTATGACACAAGGACATCTCCCACTAAGTCTAGGAGTTGTGAACCGGTAGGTTGGTAATAGTGGTCCTGCAGCAACAGACAGGTGTACTGTACATTAGGGCATTAACGACACTATCAGCCGGTATATTGGTACTGGTGTGTAAGAAAATGTTACTTAAATTCCAAATATGCGTTTCCTTGCTGTTTCTACTTCTCCTAACCTGTGAGAATTGAGGTTTTACTTGTTTTCCCCAAGACTGTGATGCACTCATATGATTGATTATTGCAAAGCAAATGTATGATGTGATCGATGAATCATGGTCACCTGCTGAGCTGATTCAGACAGATCTCGATGTGTCTCGTCTCATAATCAATTTAGATATGAGCTGTTGGCATAAACAATTGCCCCACTCATTAATTACGGTACACATCTTTGTTTGTGTGAATTACTGTCTCTGCTTATTTTCCTTGAAGCATCAATAAACTTCAAAGCTAAATTTCTTCTGACATCAGTGATACATTGTGGGAAAACGTAATTCCCTTAAGTAATAATGTTAAATAACCTTATTTAAGGAACTTTTATCAAAAATGTCTATGTAAAAATAATAAATATCATTATAAAAAAGATCAATCACTATCACATTTATTTTGAAAGTCAAATTTCAAAATAAACAATATTTCTATGCTATTGATCTCGACTTTTATAGTGTGATAAGTAGTTCTGTGCCACCAGAGAGTCAGATTCGACAGCATGAAATTGTCCACATTTTGTAATTTTGGTCCCCGCTCATTAACTCGCCTGCCCACTTCTAAACTAAAAATATTTATGCATATCACTTGATTTCTATATCTGATGTTCCCCATTTCTGATCTCTTGTTGATATTGTGTATAAAACTACACTTATACCTTTGGCTGAGTTGCTGTATCATAGTTTGTCTCATAGAAAATTCAAGAAAAAAAGGTTTAGGAAAGGAAATACGTGATGGAGACCTTAAGTGTAAAAGGAGAGTAATTAACAAGATTAATAGTTTAAATATTATAGTGTGGGTGATACTGCAGAGCTGGAGGTTGTGCATGTGTGGTAACAGCTGATCGCTGCCAGTAAAAGCAAATTTCACACATCCACACGGCAGCGCAAACAGACCAAAAAAAGAAAAACACAGGTCTGGATTTTGCAAGAGAAAATAGATATAGTTGTCATCTTCATTGTATTCATAAGGTGTGTTTACAAATGTGCTCACAGTACACAGCTTACAGCGAGTCTCCCACTGCCAGTGCAGTTGACAGCTTCACATACACAGACACCCACCCACAAGCATCGTATCACAGAATTCCTACCCATAGATACATCTCTGTCAAATATTATGTAACATCTGCTAAAATATGTGACTCATGGCACAGTCATCCTCTGCACAGAATGTGATATCGACACACACAGACACCGCTTCTATTGTGAATACACCAGTGCTGGAGAGAGTCAGTGTAAATAATCATCAAAACAGTCAGGATGCACATCGAAAAATGCCAAATGACTTGTTGTTTTTGTGTTTTTCTTATGGCATTACCGACAACAGGGGGGAGGGGGGGTTGGTAATTTTAGATGTAATTTTAAATTCCAACAGTCTGTTGTCCCGCGTTGCTGTTTTGGTTGTTTTATGAATCCACTGGCAACAGTCACATGTCAGATGTTTCTCTGGGGAGACGGTGTTTGTGATGGTCGTGGTTGTCCTCATGAAAACAGCTGTTATCAAAATCCCTCTTGGTGTGAGTACGATCACTCGCTGTCTTACTTCATGCTGGATTTTGGTCCTTCATCACTGACTCCACGGTTCAGGATGACTTAATTTTCACTGATGCTTATCCATTGAAGACATGACCCACCAAAAGACAGTTTATTCTCATTTCAGTGGCAGCATACTTATATTTTTCAGTAATAATATCCATAAGAAGTACATTTCCCTTATCGCCTGTTGCTCAGTGCAGATAAACACTATGAATACAAAACTCTTGTACTTCTTAAAACACAAACTTCGCCTGCAGCTACTTCTTATTTACACAAACCACTTTTTTTTTGCTTTGTTAAACTATTTCACTTCAAAACCACATTGTTATGGTTGTTAATACTATGTTGTGATTGCATAAAAACCATTACTCATCCATATGTCTGCAGAAGAAAAACAATTTCTAATCAGGTCATTCGTAGTTCACTCTCTTCACCGTGAAATGAACAAAGCACAAAATAAAAACATTTTAAATGTGTTTACAGAGAAAAAAAAAAACCCCAGCTTGAACCAACAAGAACTGACAGCGGATAGCTTAGCATTGAGCGCCGTGTTTCTCAGTCCTTTCCCCAGCTCATAGAAAAATGCTGCTCTGGGCCGATCTCGGTGACAGCACAGGACACTGGAGCAGGTCTCCTCTTTGCTCATCTTATGGTGCTACAAACCGTTGTTGAAACTCACTTTGCAGACACTCTGAGGACACTACAGATGGAGGGGTGTTAAACAGCGGTGGCTGCTTGAATTTCTACATATTAAAAGGTTTTCCTTTTTTGATGAATAAATTAGGTGTTGCAAAGAGGCCTGTTCAGTACTAAAAAAAAATGTGTGACCTCTTTGTTCAGATGCAAGCATGTGCAGTAATGCATTACGAAGCTATCACTAGAAAGCAGCGCTATTGCCAAAACGCGCAAGCAATAGGTTTCAAAAAGGCAAGTGAATGCATCGTTTTACATTTTGCATGCATTGAATTACATCCCAGTTGTATTGTACATTGGCTGCTACATGGATTTTGAGTGACGTTTTTTCTCTGGCCATTGCAACAACAGAAAAACTAAAAAAAACAAAAATATTATCTACATGTCGCCCATCTCAACAGAGAAGAGAATTTTTGTCACCTCTGGACTGCATCTGACATCAGTATTCAGTGCTGTGGGAATGTTTTCAACAGTATATGAGTCACAAAGTTGCACAGACCATCACCTCAGAGCTGGAGTTTAAAAGTCTTTGTGCTGCTTCTCTCCACTGCCCTCTGTACTGTAACCCTGCCACATCTCCAGGTTTATGATTATTTGGAACATGAAAAGATGGATTTCAAAATGACACATCCACCATCTGAAAAAAAAGTGACACTACGTTTATAGACAACACAAGATTTAAAACTGAAAATACCTTTTTTTAAAGTTATGGAAATCATGCAATCTGTAATGGCTGAGGTCATTGTGGGTTATCTTGTCCTTGGATTTTAAAAGTGTGGGCCTGAGTAGGTCTCAAGTGGTCTGAGAGAGAGCCATGCATGAGCCACCATCAGTGTCGCTGTATATGAAATGCATGTAGAAGCAGAAGACTGTGCTCAGACCTGGATCACTGTCAGAGCACTTGGGGGACGGCTAGTTACAGAGTTATTATTACTGCTGCGCTATGACTATCATTGTAATGGTTATTACCTCTCTGGGCAACGTACCGACATCAGTTCAATTTTAGGATTGTGGTTCACACAGGAATTATATGGCAATATGCAGCCGCAGTTCTTCTGACGGCTGTTGGTGTCGAGAACTCATATCAAACACTTGGGTGCTGAATAAATCTCAGAGATATATTTTTAGATCAAAGATAGAAATAAACACACTCACAATGACCCACACATGCATACTGCAGATGCAGGCATTGATGCCCATGACACCCATATACACACACACACACGCACACACACACACACACACACACACACACACTGAAGTTACTCTGCACTACTTTCTCATACTCTTCGGTGTCTGACACAAGTCCACTTTGCTGGAGTTGCTTTTTTCCAATAATCTCTCGTCTTCATCTCTTCTTCTTTCCAGAGTGGCCTGTCTCGGTGGCTTACTGCTGGTGTTGCTTCAGGCTGAAAACAAAACACAGGAAAATTTGTTAGTCTTGTTTTGTGTCTGACACTGGCAGATCTGACAAGACAGGGCTCTTTAACCACAGGGAACATCAAGCCCACTAGGGAGAAAGATATTCACTTTTTGCCATGCTCTGTCCCTGGTAAGTAATCCTCATTTACATGTAAATCCATGTCTCATGCCATTCTTAATAATGAGTAAAATAAACAAAGTCTTCATTGGTAATGTAACAAGACAAATGTGCAGAGATGTAACACTGTGACCCTACATTGCTTTTATTTCCTCTGATGCACTGAAAAGAATTGCATCTTACTGGGAATAGCAGCTCCACCGTAAGTGAAGCATTAACCAATAATCCTGTTTCACAATCTTCTCATAATTGCAGCCATCTATTATGCCTTCTATCTGGCTGTCCCCCAAATTAAAACAAAAGGAGAAAGATAGGAGCATAAACCCTGGTGTTTAAGGTGCGATAATTACTGTGGCTCTGGCCTTTATCTTGCGCTGCTGATTGTTTGCCATGATGACAGGTGCTGTGGCTGCACTCTGTAGCTTTATCGCCATGAAACAAAAGCAACTCCAGAGGCAAACACACTACATTTAATTAAAATAAAGAGATAAGTTTGAATGGAGCTCATGCTAAGCAACACCCACCTAACTATGTAAGCATTTGTAGTAAGATTTATATGGACATTAAGTTTAAAAGACTAAAATCTTGAGTAATTCTGCAGCTGATCTTTGCAGCGTATAACTGCAAAATAAATAAAATATCATATTAGCATTCAGAGTCTCAGAGTCTCAGCTATTCAATTGCCTGAATATCACAGCAGAAATTTCTACAAGAATGCACTAAGTAATATAATACCTCTTTCATCTCTGCCGCTTTTTTGCATAATTGTTCCTCTTGTCAGTTTGAGGTGCTTTTTAACTTTGTTTGATGATGCACTTTTGAAATGTTTATGCCTCAGAATGAGCCTGGCCCTGTCTGCTTTTACCTCAGTTTACAGTAGTGGTTCTCAGACTTTCTCTGGCATGCCCCGCTTCAGAAGCTGAAAAAAGTTCATGCCACCCATTTTTGTCAACCATTAATAATGAGAGGGGAAGCAACTAATAAAAAAGGATCTGTGGTGAATTTTACTGGACTAAAGGTCAGTGCGACAGAATTGGCAAAGTCTGGTTTATTTTCTCCCTATAAATCATGTTTGTTCAACTTAGTTTCACTCCCCCCCCCTGCAGTGGCTCTCTGCCCTCCCGCCCACCAGTTCGAGAACCACTGGTTAAGACAGACAGACAAAATCAGACTCGCATAAAGTGAGAAGAGGATGTTTGTCTCCATATGTGCCCATCAGTTTCAGTCTGAAATGAAAACACATCCCCCAAACAGCACAAAAAATTCCAGCGTGTTCGTTACTGTCCTTGTTAAAATTCCACTCCTCGATTGTGTCCTAATTGGAGCGTTGCCCCAGACACACACACACACACACACACACACACACACACACACACACACACACACACACACACACACACACACACACACACACACACACACACACACACACACACACACACACACACACATACACATACACATACAAACACATGTGCACGCACGCACACATGCACACTCACACTCCTCCAATGCTGAGACGGAGTGCGAGAAAGAGGGCGGGATGCACAGGCACCATAGCTGTCAGCACCTATCCCGGTAATGGCTGTTAAAACAATGGCCTCTACACCCTGTCTGCGCTGTCAGGACTCATCCAGCACTTTGGATTCTCTGCAGGTAGTGTGGTGTGTGTGTGTGTGTGTGTGTGTGTGTGGGTGTGTGTGTGTGTGTGTGGGTGTGGGTGTGGGTGTGGGTGTGTGTGTGTGGGTGGGTGGGGGTGTAGTATTAGTATTAGTATTAGTATTCTCTGGGAGAGGACAGGTAGCAGCAAGGACGGTGGGAAGAGCAACAAGAAGAGAGGGGCAGAAAGAAAGCGGTGTAGGGCAGAAAGAGGGGTCAAAAATAGAGCAAGTCTATTGTGAGGGGTAAGTGTATAAATGTGCACAGTGTAATACATACTGTTGGTGCAGTATGTACACTGAACAAACGTTTTCACACAGAAGTAAGGCTGCAGCTAATTTATTTTGAGTGTCAATTATTTTTTTGATTAATTGTTCCAGTGGTTTACATCATTTTCCTCTTGTGACCTCTAAAATGAAGCTATTTTTCCTTGTGACCCTTCATGAGACATTACGACCAGCAGTCCAGAGCCCAATGATATTTATAATACAATAACATGCATGATCAGTTGTGCAGCTCAGAAACGTACAGTGAATGCCCAGCTTTCGGGTCTCCGACCACTAGATTGACAATCACTTGTTTTTAGACCAGAGCGTCAAAAGTGTAAAATGTTGATGATGTTCTAGAGCCCAAGGGGGGGATGTTTAGACCAGCAGTTAAAATATTCAATTTACCATGACACCAAACAGGGAAATGCAGCAAATCTTCGCATTTGAGGAGCTTTTGTTTGACAAATGTCTTGGTAGATTTAATAGATAGTCGAAATTACTGCTGAGTAATTTTCTGTCTGTTGACTAATCAATTAACTGATTAATTATTTCTGAATGATGCAGAAGCAGAGGGGAGCTTTCATAATGTTAGAAGAGGAGAGTTGTTGCCTTTTCATTCAGCTGTTTGGTTCTATGACAGCAACATGGTACAACGAATCATGGGAGCATCTGCTATCCAATATACTACTACTTTTCCCATACTAAATTTGTATGTGGGGGAATTTTCTCTTTTCCACTTAATGAATGACTGATTCAGGGTGAAAGGTCAGTGTGAGGCTGTGCCACAGCTACTGCACTAAATCTTACAAGCCTTGAGAGGCTCAGGCGGCTCCTCCAGACGCAGCCGTGGTTTTCTGCTGATACTACTGGTGGCAGGGTTGATAACAGGGGTTGGATGGTCAGTAACAAGTGGCTGGTTGTTCTAAGAATGTGGAGTCATGTCTTCTTGTTTATGGTTAACGAACCAATAGTGTATTCACACATCCCTCCTCTCCGTCTTCTTTTAGATATTTGACCAATTATGGAGTGTAAGCTATCTATAGTAATCTCTCTGCGTGTACAAAGACGATCCTCAGGGGTTCCTGCTTCAGAATCGGGGTGACATCATGCACAGAAACCTGTACTGACAATTCCTCCGTTCTCCTTGATCAAGCATCAATAAACATCCTGGACTCCAGGGCTCTTTCTTCACCACCGATGATAAGAATTTTTCCCTAACATTGTATATTAACACACATACTCAACAATGCACATATATCTACATACATACTATTATTAGTGTGTGCGTTGTACAGTGAACAGTTTGGATGCAGCCAGTCTTTGAAGTAGGAGGTACAAGATGATGAGTAGTCAGATGATGGCAGGAAAGATGACAGTGGAAGAAAGTGGAAAGCGGGAAAGTAGTGGGTGAGGCAGGGGGTGGGGTAAAAAAAAAAAAAAAAAAAAGGTCATGGTCTGTTAGGGAAGGTGATTGTTAATACAGTAATCCAATAATGTGTCTCAAGGCCACACAAGTGGGATGTGAGATGTACTGTTTGAGGATGAGAGTGTGTGTGTGTGAGTGAGAGAGAGAGAGAGAGACAGGCAGAGAAAGTGCATGTACCTCTGTGTCTGAGGGAAGTGTTAAGATCACCTTGGCACCCTGTGTGTGTGTGTGTGTGTGCGTCAGGTACACATAGTCCTGCAGTTGCTAAAGCAGCTGAGCTATGAGTCATGATTCAGGCGTGACCCCTCCCCCCCGTCCTCACCTTATTAACATCACAGACAGAAATGCTCAGGGCTGTGTGTGTGTGTGTGTGTGTGTGTGTGTGTGTGTGTGTGTGTGTGTGTGTGTGTGTGTGTGTGTGTGTGTGTGTGTGTGTGTGTGTGTGTGTGTGCGTGTGTGCGTGTGTGCGTACGTGCGCGCAAAAGCTGTGTTTGTGTGATTTTTAGGCAGAAGGTGTGAGGGAAGACAAGTGCCTTCGGGGGAAATGAGGGCAGCCTAAGGCATGAGTCTGCATATGTGTGTGTGTGTTTGTGTGACAGAGGAGGCATGTGTGAGGACAGCTAACCAGCGACAGTCCCGAATTAACCTTTCACCTTGCCTCAAGCAGGGAGAGACAGACTCAGACCATGACACAAACACACACACACATGTACATGCAGCAGGCCTGCTCAATTAGTGAGTCGATAGTTCAACCATTTGCATTCAGAGTTACTTTACACTAAGCACTGTAATCCCTCACACTCATTGCTGCCCTCTCTCTCTCTCTCTTTCTTTCCCGCTCTGTCCTCCTCCTCTCTGTGCTCCACTCTTAAATGTGCATTAGTTTGTTTTGTAGTTTGTGTGTATGTGTCCTCTGTGATACTGATGCTGAATAATTACCAGGGTGAGTAGGCTAAATGGATTGTCCCCGACCTCACCATCATACCCTTGGGGCCTGCGTTAACATCAGCATCAACATCACACACACACACACACACACACACACACACACACACACACACACACACACTGGTACACAAGCACACACTGTGCGCGTAAACACACATAAAGACAGGCCAGAGGTCGGACTTGTATAATGAAAAAGCACCCAGAAAGCAAAGGCCATACAATCCGAGTGAGCGATGTGAACATGAATAATATTATACGGGTAGTTAAAGCCATGCAGTGTCATTGGTCAGAGATACAACCGTGCTGACAGTTCCCATCACGTTAACTGCATTTTACTGGTTGCTTTGTTTTCTGTTTTGGACTCCAAGGATCTAATTAGTGCTCTTTCTTGTTTAATTCTGTTTTTTTTTTCTTAATTTCAATGCATGTAAACTTGGACAAAACCTTTTCAGGCAGCATACATTTGCTGATAATCGTTGCATAAAAGCCATCATGGCCTTGAGGATATTCTGTACTGTGACTATGAATGCTTTAAGAGCACATTTTCTGGTTCAGACCACTGGATATCAACAATAGGAACAACCAGACAGAGAAGGATGGAGCCTGACCTGAGCAGATCATGATAGCACATCTTTTAGTTTATAGAAAATGATCACATGGAAAGGCCTGTCTCTTATTACATTTTGAATCATATACTCGACAAATAAACCTAGAAAATGATGGTAATCATCATGTAAAACCTATAAAATAACCTTTTCATACCTAAGCCATGTCCATGTGATAGAAGTAGCCCCTCTTTTAGGTACCAGCTCGGGTTGGAGCTTGGCTGGACAGAGTCCTTCTCTTTGTAATGACCTTGTTCTGTGCCATGTTTGTTTGTGTTGCCTTCATACAAAGCGTTCAATTTAATTTACTTCCGTTGCTGCACAGAAGCTTTAACTTGTAAACCCATCACTTGGTGAACTTAACTTGTTGTTTTATCTTGTTTAACCGCTTACCTTCCTGCCATTGAACCACTGGACTTGAACGGCTTACAAATCAATAAGAACCGTAGAAATGTTCTAGTTTCGACTGGTAGTGTATATACAAACAAATAGATAAAAACATCTTAACTAGGGCTGAGCAATGAACAGAAAAAGTATCAAAACCAATATTTAGAAACTCGCACTGACTTAATCTTGCCCGTGTCAGTTTGTTCGGTTAATATCCAGCGCATGGGTGCGTGAACGGTCCCCTTAAAACACACTCTGTCCAGGGTTAGGGTCTGCCCTGTCCAACTAACATAAGTCTGCATTGACTCAAAGCAAAGCGGGTGACATGACCAAACAGTGACCAAAGCTAACACCACTACTTTGTTAAATCACTTGAAAACAATCACATTGCCACACATGAAGAGTGCATGGATAAAAAAAAAAAAAAAAGAGACCGAAAAGCACAAAAGTAATCGTTTACTACTTGCAATCGAAGTTTGAAATAATCGTGATATTGATTTCAAGTAATATCGCCCAGCACTAATCTTAACCCATAGGAGACTGAGCATAACAGTACTACAGCACAACAACACATAATGCATAAGTTGTTATTATATTGTAGTGTTGCTGACTTCCATGGAAACAAAACTATAAATGAATACATTAATAAGATAAAAAATGTAAATATTACATTATATATATATATATATATATATATACACACACACACACATATGAGAGCAGGCATAAAGTCACCAATAGGAACAGATCATCACAAGACTTTTCACACAGCTGAACGGCTGGAAAAAACAATTCAGCTCCTGTCTGCTGACAACCTTATATTCATTCTTTAATTTTCATTTTTATTTTAAATTAGCCATTAATTTTTAAGAGAACTTGAGCCAGGAACCAACATGGGGATTTAATGTTCATCTATCTGATCCAGTTCTTTCTGCTGGCCACTTGTGCTCCTGTCTGCTGGCCAGCTTAATTGCCACGCACTGTAAACTGTGAAAATGTTCTGCCTAGTTTATCTAGTTATATCTCTGCTGTTATCATCGTGTACAGGTCCAATTACAGCAGCCAGTCTGTAGCGACCGTGTGGAGTCCACAGCATTTCAAATGACCTGCAGCTGACTGTGTATGAAGCAGTTGCACGGTATAGATAAGGAAAGCTGGCAGATAGATCCATCCAGCTGTTTAACGAACAGAGAAATCTGTTGTTGTTTTATGATGACACAGTGCTAATGCCAAACATCACACACACACACACACACACACACACACACATACACACACACACACACAAAAGTACACACAAATAAATGTAGACACACACACAGTTTTCATGGATGTTTCTTCAGTGAGAACTAATCCCCTGCCGCTGTCAGCCGTGTTTTCGTCTTCTTCAGGAAAGCTCCTTACACAAGCCAAAGCTCATCCTGAATGTGAAAGAACACACACGACACACAAGTATACATATGAACACACACACATGCCCAAAGTTAGGGCGGAAGATCTCTCGTCACTTCGGGAAAGTCGTGTCCACCCTGTAAATAACCCGGAGATATGAACGGCACAATCTCCATAGCCTCTTTTCCCTAAGTACTCTCTCACATTTCTTCGTTTACACACATACACACATAGCTATACACAAATACAAAACGTGCTTGTGCAGCATAGCACTCTATAATCAGACTTGTTCTTAAAGGAAACAGAAATAGTAAAAACATTTGTACTCATGCCATGTGCTGCAAAAATACACCAACACTAATGTGTGAACACACAGCCCTTATTCAAGGGCCCTTATGTCCTCTTATTTCTAAACTTGCAATGCCTTAGAGGTTGTCTACTCTCATATTTGTGCTGCAGCCAGAGTGTGTGTGTGCATGAGTGAATTTAATCTCCCATGTCAGCAGAAAAGTGACACTTTGCACAATGTGCTGCACAATATAGTGTGACAGAGTAGTATGTGGGTATGATATGATAGCAACCAACGCCTGTGTTACAAAGGATAAAACGTAATGCACATTGATGTAGGAGTGTGTAGGGTATGGAGTGAAGTGGTTTCTAACACACACTCATGTACACGTATTGCGTTTCACCTGAGTGACTAGGTGAAAGCAGAGGAAGTGAGGTCGATGAGGTGGAACCTTTGGTGTTGTTCTATGTTTCCCAGAGGATCGATACAGCAGTGGAACAGAGCTGGCGAGGCTTATTTCCAGTACCGGTGTTGACTCTCGCGCACTTAAAAGAAGTCAGCGTGCATCCGGGATAAGTCTGCAAGTGCTCAGGGCTGTCGCACTGTAAAATCTCTCGTGCTTTGAGGGCTCTCTCATGGACTTTTTTACACTTAATGCACACAGTCTGTAAGTCTGCAATCCTGCAGACACTGCTTCAGGGAATTACACACAGTCCTTGGCACTGGAGCATTAAAATACAGAATAGCTTAAGTTACAGATATAATTTTTGTCAAACAAATTATATCTGGAAATTTAATTGGTCAAACAAAATTACAATTCTGCTATTAAATTGCATATGAACATATAAATTTATATAACTACATTTGAAATGCAAGTCTCACATAATTAGCCACAGTAATGCTTCTGCCCCAGATATCACAAAGTGTTGCCTCATTCCCCATAAAGTGTCATTAGTTTGGGTTTATATTTTTAAAAAGTCAATGAATTTATCATGGGTAAAAATTTGATTTTACAAATCAATAATTCTAACATCTGAGTAAAAAGTGGATTTTGGAATAATTGGAATGAAAAATTACCATTTGCAATGCATTGCTTGCATGTCGTATTTATGCAGATGTGCACATCAGAGGAAGACCTTGTTTATTATAAACTACACTTGGTGGGGACATAAAATCTCTGTGTAAACAAGTTCACACTGATTTTCTGTCCATTGAAAAAAATCGGGGTGTGTGAGCAATGAACTTTAAACTGTGAGCTCTTGAGAAAACTTCAGTATCTAGAGCTCAGTGTGGACACTGAACTCTGGCTGTGAAGTTCTTTACCAACTTGACTACTGTCTCACAAACCTGCTTTCCTGTAAACTATTAATTAAATAATCTATATTTTATCCAAAGATTCATTATGAGGTTCCTTACCTTACCTAAACCTCTCAGAAAAACGTTATTATTCCTTTAAGATGTCACCAAATACTCATTGTGCTACAAAATGTCATGTATTATATCCTCTCCTCCTGTTGACATCCCTGTGAACAATCCTGAGTTAATTCCACTACTGTGAAATAAGACTGGAGCTCAGCACCGCACACTTCTCCACCAAACCTCTTCCACTTCCGACCACTGCCAGTGAGCCTGAGTGATAAGATGGATGAGGGAATTTCCCCCATTCTATCCAGTGACCTATCAGTACCACCCCTGTAAATCTGCCTTGTACCTCCTCAATCTGTCTCTCACCGTCACCGCTCTCACCTCTATTCGTTGATGCCCTGTCGATCCATCCTCTCCATCCTAAGCAGCAAAGCCCTGCGGCTATGAGCAACGCTGTGTTCACTTCAATGCCCACTCCAAATCTGCTCTTTACCTCTCTGGCTCCACCTCAGGACAATGTAAGGAGACTTTCTCTCTTACTTTTCTCTGCTCTTTGCACCTTTCTGTCTCCAATACATACTGCTTCTGTCTGTATTACTATATTTCTCAATGCCCGCCTGTCTCTCCTCATCAATTTTATCTCAGTCTTTTTTCATCTCTTTGCCCTTTTTATTTCTTTGGCCTCTGTCTTAAACCCGATGTGTTTTTCTGTCTCTCTGCATCTCTCTTCCCATCTGTCTCCGTGTGTCGGTGGTGCATACGGCACTTTCTCTCTTGTGTGCATCAGTCTTGCACACTCTCTCTTTTTCTCTCATAAACATCACTGTTTCAGTGTGTCTGCCCTCTTTTCTGCTTTGTGAGGGTAAAGACGAGTTATGAGCCGCCATTTTTTTCCATGATTTACAGCTTCTGTGGAGAAATATTTTACACCTCAACACAGTGCGAGTGAGTGAATTCCACTGCTGTATTAGCAAAGAACTCTATTAAGTGTTCAGTATATTTGAGTGGCACATCATAGTTAATGGACATTGCAAATTTCCCTCCTACTTAATGTCTCTTTCCAAATACTGTATATTAATGCAGTTACCTATGGTCATCCCCAAACCTTTTCATGATTTCTGCTGAGAACGTTCAACCGCACGACACCTGCCAAATGTCTTTCTCTGCTAAAAAAATAAAAATAAAAACTTCACATCAGCATCAAGTAACCTTTCATTTCTGTTGTACTGATGTAAGCCGCTATCTCCTGCACCTCAGCAAATCACAGTGAAGCTCTCTGAATGGAAAGATGGCTCTCTCACTCGCTCACTGGGTAAAAGAAAGATAAGTTTGACTGTTGGGTTTTGGGTTTAATGTTCCCCTTTTAATGCCTCACGATGTGCTGTTTTCAGTCCAACCACAGTGTTACCTCTGTACGTCATCTCTAGCTTTAGTTTCATTCATTTGCAAAAATCTTGTTTCAGTTCCTTGATGTTAACCCTTGTGTCAAGAATTGTGTGAATTGTGTTCTGCATGTTAGTCTATTAGTGGATCACCTTTTATTTCAAGATACAGACCCTAATTTCTAAAAGTCAGGGTACAGGGTCAATCTATCACCAGGTTTTCGTCTTATTTTATAAACAATAAGTCTCGAAACTCACTATACAAGTGATTTTTTTGTTATGATGGACACACACTGTGAAGTCAATGTAGCATACGTGATGATTCCCATCATAAATAATACAGATCTCCTACTCTTCACGGTGACCAGTGGATGTAACCATTTGGTATTTGCCCTTGGCTAAAAGAAAATCTATCCTATTTACTTTCTGTTTATCTCCTCGTCCTTCACTCTCTGCATTTCTCATTCTTGTTTTTTTCACTACACCCACCACTCTCTAAGAGTTAACTTGTTGGCAGAAGTTTGGCGTGTGCAGCCCAGACAAGTTATGCTCTAGGGTGGATAAATACAGTTATTTCAGCTGAAGAGCCCCAAATCCACCAAGACAAAAAAGGAAAGAAAACAAAAAACAGCAGCAACAACAAATTTATATCCTCAAGCACCATTTTATCTGACAAATACTCCACTCATAATGCACTTAATTTCCACTACATCACGTTATATACAAAGAGACGCAAACATGTACATACACACACACACACACACACACACACGGATACACACCACTTCACTGCCTATAACCATGCCCACAGCTATCCCATTGTAAATGCATGAAATGTAACTGTTCTATCACATGCTCTCTTCCTTCTGGTGGAAATAATTTCCCTCACATTGGCTGTGATTACATTCTCTATAGTAAGTAATGACAATGACCAAACCTCATTGTATGATCGTCATACTCTAGAATAAATAACCCTGTTTCCATTATGCTGCCCCACTCTACCCCACATCTCTTTCCATGGCTTGTTGTATATGTGCATCTTAAATAAGTATATCAGTCTACAGATATCTAAAATTTTAAAGCCCCTACACATCCCACGCATTTTAATACAAAGCATTAAGTATTAAATGGAACTGTCAGTCCCTCAGCCTTTTCCCTGTATCATTAGCTGCCACACAACACAGTATAAATGGTTCGGCTTCAATCTTCTTGTCTCAGAAAAAAAAAAACAATGTTGGATGTAGCTGGATCAGCTTAATGACAAACCGTTCCAAGCATACCTTGTCTGTTTAGCCCTGGATAGTCATTTGAATTCTTACTCCACCTGTTCATGCAGGTGACTGCAGGACAGATTTTTGCCATCGTAGCTTTGTTTTCATGTAAATGCACACTGGCAGCCATATGACATCGGCAACTTCCACGTACTGTGACATCATATCCATCATCTTAATTATGCAGGACTAGGAGAAGAGTGTGTTTCAGTTCAAAAGTGTTTACATGTGTTTTCAGTGGCCACACTTAGCATCATAGCTTCATTCTGGCCACATGACACCAGTCTCAGTGCAATGAATTATTCCAATGGGAATGAGGCGCACACTTTCAGACAGTCTTTCCTCAAATGTAGTCATGGTGTTGCACTCTGTAATCACGATTAATTCTTAAAGTAATTGTGTGAAAGCTGAAAGAGGTGACCCTGAGAGAGAAGTTCAGATCCCTCCCACTTTCACACCTCTGCACACCTGGCCAATTGCTGCATGAATTGGGCGTGACTGTTGGATTGTCTGTTTTGGAAAGTTGAAACCTGTCTGTCTGTCTGTTTTAGGATTTGATTGAGTGTCCATCCATCCATCCATCCATCCATCCATCCGAAGTTGTTGTACTCACTTGTTCTGGTGCTTGGAGCCCTGGAGATGTGCATGGTACTGCTCAATGGAGTTGAGGACCACACTACAGACACTGCAGGAGTAACTACTGCGCAGCCCTGGAGAGAGACAGACACACAACCACACAGGTACAGCGGTTACTGGGAGGGCATTCTCTAAAAGTATGGTTCATAAAAACCCTTGAAAGCTATCATCATCATCATCACCATCATCATCACCATCATCAGCACCCGCAGTGGCACTGAGGCCAACACGAGCAACAATAAAAATCTGAACTGACACCAAATAACTGTCTAATTTTAAACTCTGCAGTGCAGGCTAATTTTCCTAATTAGAGTGCATCTGCAAAAAGATTTGATTAGACTAATCATTAGCAGAAAGCCAGTAACATTTTTAGATCCTTAGCTCACTGCCTTCCTCTTTGTAGTGTGTGCGAAGGTGCCTTTTTGAAAGCTGAATTTCAATAGGGTGAGAAGAATTAGGACACTAGGAGTAAGAAAAGAACAGTGTAGTACTGTGTATGGCTGTGTGTGTGTGCATGCATATTTGTATTGTATTGGCGAATGTGTGCTTGAGATGGTGCGGCTCAGACACAGATGTGAACTAATTAGAGGGTTTGCAGGTGGTAGAGATGAACACCCAAAAATAGATGGATGAGGATGGAGATAGTGACAGAGTGGGGTGAAGAGCGATGGGAGGGGGTGGGGGGGNCACAGATGTGAACTAATTAGAGGGTTTGCAGGTGGTAGAGATGAACACCCAAAAATAGATGGATGAGGATGGAGATAGTGACAGAGTGGGGTGAAGAGCGATGGGAGGGGGTGGGGGGTTATGTGGGGTGGGGGTGGGGGGCAGACAGAACAATCGAAAGAGGAAATATCTGGAGGAAACTAAGATGTTTAAAAAGATGAAGGAGAGGAGACGGAGCTATGGTAAGGATAATGAGTTCACACACCGTAGGATGTGATGCAAAGTGCATGCTGGGTTTAATGACCACAGGAGAAAACATGACGTGTATCTAAGCCCGAAAATATCTGCTTTACGCGTGGCGATTTTAAAATCGCCTTTCTTTCACAACGGCAGGGGAAGGAAATACTGCATGTGTCGATGAGGGGAAGGCAATCAACAACATGACATCATTGGCTGTGTATTCTCTCTCACAGACACAATGAAGAGCTATATTTGTTTTCTCACATTTTGCACACTGCAAAGTTGTCACTGCAGAACTTTACTCAGATCAGTGATGAACAACTTTGCCACTGTATGACAAAGCAGTCAAACATTAATCACCAGTCCACGCTCCCTCTCTTGTCTGTGTTCTTTCTTTTTTATTTTCAGATTTTTGAAGATGAATGTGTGTAGTTTCCGGGGGTGTTTGTTGTGACTGAAATCAGGTGTGTTCTCTCGTGTGTGGGTGCCCTTTTCTCGGCTGTCATTACTGTCCTTGAGATTTATGAGTTGTCTGTGTATTCCATCACCTTTTGACCTTCTGTGGCGGTAATTGGTGAAGTATGTTGGGAGATGAAGTTGTAATATTGTTAGGAGTGGTGGGAGGTCATTTAGACTGGGATGGAGCTGCATAATGTGGCATATCTGCTCCCTGTTGTCAGACAGAGAGGCTCTGTCTGTTTCCAGGGGTGATTAAAGACAAACAGTCATTTACAACAAACCCACGGCTGAATTAGTTACCTGGAGTAAGCACTGTCTTTGCTTAAATGTTTATATTTGGCATCTGTTAGGAGCTAATAACTGATTCTGCATGTGTGAAAGGGAGAAAAACACGATAGTACATCCCCTTCTGCCAAAATGTCATTACTTCTGTCCTCTCTTAATGAAAAGGCTATTAATTGGAGAAGAGATAATTTGGAAAAGAAAGGAATGATAAGTCTCTCTCATTCTCTTTCCCTTTCTCTTCCCCGTAATTCTATACTGCCGCAAGGATTACACAAAGAGGTCTATTCTTGTATATGCGATTAAGTGTGTTTTATGTGCATGCGTGTATGTGCGCACACACAAAGGCAGCTTTCCCTGCTTTTAGCCTGATTGATGTCACCTCCCCGCTGCCTGGCCGAGTAGCACTGATGTACAATATGCTGCAGTTTGTGTCTGTGCCAGACTGTGTGAGTGTGTGCCAGTCTTTTGAACACACACACACACACACACACGAACATACACACACACATGGCCACATGCACATACAATGTGTTTTGGTTAAAAAAGCAGTTCTGGCATTAGCCCACGCTGTGCCCTAATCCATGTTAATTACATGCAGGGAAAGTGTGTGTGTGTGTGTGTGTGTGTGTGCGTGCACAACGCGAGTGACAGCACGCAGGGCAGGGCTGTGAATGTGGGTTTTTTGTGAGCATGAGCAGTATTTGTGAGGGTGTTCTAAGCCTTGTTAATTACACAAGAAGATATGCCAGGGAGAGAGAAAAGAGGGGGTGAGATGAGCTGAGGCAGTGGGTGTGGAGCTGTTTGTGTCTGTCGTTTAATGTATAGAGCCTCCCAGCATTGCTGGCACCCCTGGTAGGGAGACTCCTAAATGCTTGTCAAAAAAGTAATGAGCTACATTCTGTGCACAGAAAATTGAGAAAATTATGTTCTTTTGAAGAGCCTTGTTGCAAAGAAATTTAACATCTTCCTCCAGTTTCAGAGCCTGATATATTTTAACCGAAGCTCAGGCAACATTAATGATCCATTTGGAGCATGATGTTCATGGCTCCTTCCATTAGGACACTCTGCCAAGCTCTAACTGCAGATTCTTTTATTTATTATTTATGAGTCTCTTGTGGGTTTTCAGGTAGTGCCCAGCACTGATGATTGTAAAATCTAGTGTTGGTTAAATAGTGGGATGTTTTTTAGAGGCAGAGGGAGGAAATGAGCCTTAAACACACTGTACAACCACAGCTGAACATCAAGTTACATATGGATAATTTTAAGGTGGACTGCTCCGTTTTCCGCTGCCTTCCTATGGGCCTGACTGCAACTGAGAATCTTACTGTAAAGTACTCATCTGTAATTGTATTCACTGTGGAGGCAGCATAATAGTTTACGGAGCTCTTACTACCCCAGAGCCTTTGTGCTGTGGTACACCATTAGTTTACCATGCGCTTTGCAAGATTAAAAAGGAACTGGATCCAAAAAGAACCCCATTGAGATGCAATCAAAACCAACAGTCTGCAGCAAAGTCCTGACAGTACGTCTCACAGGAATATATCACAAATACCATTGCAGTGAGGGGCTGAGCATCGAGTGAGAGTCAGATTGAATCCAAGTGGAATTTTACCAAGCAACAAACTTTGGAGGACTTATAGAGAGACTAATTAGTTTTGTAGTGAATGTTAAAGTAATTGGAAAGACCATCTGTTTTAGACAAAAAAACAAAAACCAAAATCATACACAGGAAACAAACTCTCTCTGAACTATTGCTTTTAAATAAAGTGACCAGATTATTTTACATTTTCAGGTCGGCACTACAGTTTATCACCTTGTGTTATTTGTCTTCTGTCTCATCTCAACCCATGAATAATTCTTAAAGGTAGTTTATAATAATGTGTTGATATTCAGGTCGGATATTGTTTGAACATATTTTATAGCAGTGCCAATATGAGTTTTTGGACTGATAACAAAACGTTTTGTTAAAACTTCTCAATACCTTTCTTTGAGTAATATAAACAGGCTTTAACCCTTTTTTGCCACTTTGGGGCAGTGGAAACAAGCTGTAAACACAACATAAACATATTATCACCTCACCTTGATATGGGGAACATGTTAGCAAGCAGTTATGTTTCTCATGATTTGAAAAGTTCAATATTCACTGTATTTTAGCTCTGTGTTTGGTCTCCACCAGCTCCCCAGGGAAATTACCTAGCTCTTGCCGCTAAATGCTCCACTGTGTTAACCAGCTAGTTGCTAACTTTGTCTGCCATTTGGTGGTGAGCAAATAGTCTACAATGGTTTTTACAGTGATGAGAGCGGTGAGAGTGAAGAGAACCTAAAGTTACAGGCCGTTAAACCAAAACAATGAGCTAAAGGGCGTTAAAATGGTCTGAGAAGACCTGCAGCGAAGGGTGTATGTTCTTCACTAAGAATCTCGCCTTTCACATTACATATAGCCATTTGAACCATTGTGCACTTAAAGACATTGATTAGTGCAGCTTTAAATATGACCTCTGTCTACAGTGAGGGAAATTTTGTGACTTAAATCAAGGAATATCGGATTAAAGAATAAGTAGACAAGCCTAAGAATTAGAAGCCAATTCTCAATTCTTGACACTTTCTGGTACTTGATGCTACAGACACATTTCGAACGGCAGACTTGTTCACATGTGGGTATTACGTATTTGGATATACAGAGCCTACAGTATGTCTTGTTTATGTGTGAATGTATATCAGCCTGCTTGTGTCACAGTGAGTGCTATCTCGTGGGAGAGGAGGTCAGCTCTGTCTCCAACTCAGGCACAGTAATCAATTACACACAATTTTCTCTTCCGTGGTACTTCACCTTCTCTTGGGTCCCCTCTCTCTCTCTCTCTCTCTCTCTCTCTCTCTCTCTCTCTCGCACACACACACACACATATGCACTCCAATCCTAGACACTTATCTCACTGCCTCTAATTCTCTACTGAGTCTCCGGAGAGAAGAGACAATGCGTCGGCGCTGTCTTGAGGGGTTTCTACCCCTGTCGTGATTTATGTGAAGACACAGCTGAGTCAGCCGGGCTCCATCCCGCGCCAGTAGCCACCCCCACTGCAACTCCCTCGTCCACCTCTGTAATCCATCTCCGGGGGTTTTGTCTGGCACCTAGCCATGGAAAATAACGACGTTCTCCCCGGTGCCCTGTCTCCACAATTACACCAGAAAAATCCAAGAGTAAGAAACGGTGTCGATATTAATGTCATGGGGATTTTGTGATATGTTTTGGTTGTGAGAGTGTGAAAGGGAGGGGCAGAGGGTAGAGAGAAAGATGAGGAGAAAATATGCAAGTACAAGTAAAGGTCAGTATCATCAATAGGATACAACCAGACAATACAGCGAAGCAGACTTTGCAGCCATAGTTTAGAGAGAGGGGAAACACTGGTGTGTAAATAATTCACCTGTGTCTCGTGGGGAGCTAATAAGGATGACAGATGAGATGTGACGAGAGATCTGAGCCCCCAGTGGTGTATATATACACACACACACTGACACACACATACACATTTACACACAACACAACCCCAGCAACAACAAACAAAGACACAAGACAGAGTACTGTATCACAGCAGGAAAAGGGTTGGAAAAGATAAAAAAGACTGTAAGGAGAGAATAGTTCCACAAAGGACGACAAAAGGACAGAGATGAATCTGCACTTGGCTGAGACAGAATTCCTCATATCCCCCCCATCCCCCCACCCCCACCCCACTTTGCTCAGCTGCCGCCTCGCGTTCGACCCTCCCTCTGAGATTACACCCGGCACACCTGTGACTTCACACCTGAAGTGGTGATAAAAGCCAATCAGATGTGAGAATCTTGCACCAGTGGAAAAGTGTCTAACTGAAGAACAAACGATCACTGACAATAGAGCTGTGCTGTGATGAATAAAGTGTTTCAGACTAAAGGCACTAGAACAAACACTTGATTTATGGCACATAAGATAGATCACGCTAGCAGGGAGCTCACTTAGAAATCTTAGACCAGTTCATTGCCCTTGAAAAGAAGACAGGGAATAGATTTTGCAGTAGAGCGTCACTCTTCACTGGGTACAAATATCTTTGTTTAAACAAAAGAAAAAACTGACTTTTATATATGTCTGCTATACATTTACAATTCTCAGTGTGTTCTGTAGTCACATGCTCATATTTGGAGTCAAATTCACCCAAAAAATAGCTGAGGTTGTGGGATCTGGGTCACAGTGTGTGGATGGAGGACGATATCTAACATGACACCGCTTAAAGCCTCTGAGCCAGTGTAGGCGGCAACATGACTCATGCTTTTAATATGATTGGCTTCTTGAGATAATGGTTTGTGTCATGGCACCTGGAGCACACAGCGAACGGCACGGCTTCAGCTCACGGAGGATTTGTGTGTGTGTGTGTGTGTGTGTGTGTGTGTGTGTGTGTGTGTGTGTGTGTGTGTGTGTGTGTGTGTGTGTGTGTGTGTGTGTGTGTGTCCAACTTATACGTATGTGCGGTAGAGGTGTTGTGTGGCACACGTGTGCATGTTGGGCTGCATGCTGCAGTACTGTAGGATAATAGATGTTAGGCGATATCACTCATAGGAACAAGAAAAGGAAAAGCATGGTGCCAAATACTATTAATAGTTTGGTTAGAATATCCTTCTGGCGGAAATGTGTGTATGTACGTGGAAATCAGTGTCACTCTTACTGCTACACGTGTGTGAGCAGAATTAAAAGGGGGAGTGAAAGACGTAGAATAAAGCTTCTGCTATGGTAACTGTAATTTGATATACAATAAAGAAAAATTTCAGTTCAGTCCTTTTGGTTCCTAATTGACTCTTTCAAGTGTCAGACTTGTGTTTCAACCTTCAGCAAAAATATCGATGTGTAATACCTTAGTTTTCTGTCTGAGCTTCTGAACTGTGTAGTGTAGTTTCTCCTAAGTACGGTATACGCGCCATGCCAGCAGAGGTCCTCTGACAGTTTTACACATCTCGATGCTAGCACTAACAAGTGTGAAAGCCCTGCTGAAATGTGAGGAGACTGTGACCCCAGATGAATCTCATGGAAAGGTTAGACTGTGGCAAACAGATGATGAAATGGATGTGTCAAAATTTCACATCAGGGAGACACAAATATTTGCTCGGGATGATGGATGAGCTAACTCTTTCATCTTATTGGCTTAGAGTCCAACTCTTAAGATTATTTACCCAGTAAACACCTTTCAAAGATTACTCTAGTGATTTAGTATGGCATTCTATTAAATTGAGGCTGATTTTAAAAAAGAAAAAAAAAAAAAAGCATTGGTCAGAGTTGATTCATCAGAGACCCTGTGTAACTAGTGTGGGTCAAGCTCCAGAAACACTTGCTCCTACAATTACAATAATGCAACCTGACAGCATCTTTATGTTAGACCCACATTAGCTGGTAATCGTCCATGTCTTTCAAACTACACGCCTAAGGTAGGCTTTCTAATAAAAAAAAATCTGTGGCTCCCAAGCCCAAGACAGGATATCTGGATGATGTCACTTGAGTAATTTTCTCAGACTTGGCAAAGCTCCTGCAGAGCCACAAATTATATTATACAACTGTTTTCACAGGCCGACTTCACAGACTTTGACATATAAAAGTGGTGGAGAGCCTCTTTAATTCAGTAAAATTTATATATTATGACGGCCTTCCTACAAGACTATAAAACTTTAGAATTCTCTTTCTAAATTTAAAGGTAACTATAAGAAGGAATTTCAACTAACTGTGGGACATTAAGTCTTTACTGTATATATTAACAATGGGATAGTGGAGGGTGTTGATCCAGGTGTGAATCTCTGGATTGAGTTGGTGGAAACATTCAGCATTAAGGACACAGGAGAAATGTAGTCGGTAATATAGAACCCATGTTTTTGACCAAATGTATGGTGGATGTGATAAGCCCATCTTTTACAGTAAGTGGTTGATGGTGCTAATTTTATCTGTGGATAACTGGGGTGGCTCACCTCAGTATAATATCCGTGTCATGTACACCACATTAAAAGGCATATGAACATTTCACAAGTCCACGCTCACTGCCGCTGATCTCGAATGTGATCTCCCCCTTATCGTTTTTCCGCGCACAAAGTCATTACACCCCTCCTGCCCTTCACTTGTCACTTGTGTCGGGCTCGGGGGCCAAGAGGCTGACCTGTGCTCTCCGTGGCATCCAGACTGCCCGCTAGCTGCTCCAGGAGGCGTGCCCTGGCTGCGTTCCTGCGGTGTTTCTTGCCCTCGTAGTGTTGCTGGGCCATCAGCGGGTTGTTGAACCAGGCGCCGCACAGGCAACAGTACTTCCCGGCCTCTCTTCCGCCGTTTCCGCCGACCACCGCCATGGGCCAAGGCAGGGCGGGGGGAGGAGGGGGGCACGCAGTGGGGTCTGTGGGCAGTGGGGTCGAAGGGGAGGAATCTGGGGGGGAGACGAGGAGTGAGGATGACGGATTGCAGAAGGAGAAATGGAGGATAAAAGGAAGAGAGAAAGGGAGCACATTAACATGAATTCAAATGCAAATGACGCTCTAATGTGAAAATGACATGAAATCAGATTTACATGATAATGCCATGAATTCATATTTGCACAGATGCACATACGCTCCCTCTCTTTCACAGACGGACATGGAATTTCAAATACATGCTTTCACACACACTCACACATGTACATCTGAAAGCTCTAGGTTGAGATTGTACTGATTGAGACGACGAGTGAAGAGCAATAGATTACTGGAGGCCACTTCAGAATCAGAATCTGAAAAATGTTATTGATCTCCACAGGGAAAGTGTTTTGTTACAACTGCACAACACGCAGTTTGAAAAGAGGAAGGAAGCATGTAAAAAAAAGTAAAAACTTCTACAAAATAGTGATAATAAAAACACAGTAAGTGAATAGAGAAACATATATAAAGAGGGGGGGCAACAACCAAGATGGCATGTGGGAATGTAGTATGGACAGCCTCACGGCTAACGGTTCCATGTCTGGGCGGTAGAAGCGTTTCCTCCTGTC
>NW_019174733.1:303707-378707 GCF_002260705.1 Seriola dumerili | reverse complement strand
GTGTCTGTCCCTGCTGTGATCATGTTAAATGCTTGCTCTGCACTGTCCCAGACTCCTCTCCACAAACCAGTTTCCTTCTCCTTCTCCGTTGGTGAAAATATATTTCATTGTGTTTTATTAACGCATGAAGCATTGACTCACGTTGCCAAAGGCAGACAAAGAAAGTTTGTGCTTATTTGTTCATATGTGAGTTTTTGTATGTAAAGTAAAAACAGCTTATCTATATTTATCCCATGA
The DNA here is from genome assembly GCF_002260705.1 of Seriola dumerili. Lineage (NCBI taxonomy): Eukaryota > Metazoa > Chordata > Actinopteri > Carangiformes > Carangidae > Seriola > Seriola dumerili. The sequence goes on along the minus strand of NW_019174733.1, from coordinate 378,470 downwards.
TCTTTATTCATGATGGTATCACAGGAGACACGGTGCCCATGAGGACAAGTCTCTTCTCTCCTCTCCTCTCTTCCTTTTCTCTGCTTCCTCCCTTTCACGGGCAATGTGGCGCTGCTGAGATCTTGTTCTTTCCAAATCTCATACCAGGATGAGGAAAATCAGCCACAGCGAGCCAATGTCCCGCAACTGAGTGTTTTTTCTTTTGTTTTTTTTGTTTTTTTTTTTGGCTGAGGACAAAGAGGATGAGATGATTCTCTGTGGCAGCCTTCAGTGGTCTCATCTGTCAAAGCCCACTGAAAAGTAAAAGAAGCAGTCGACAGAGATGGGACTGGAACACAAAGAAGTATCTACTTGAAAGTAGAAGGCAAGGCAAATCGTGTTGCTCAATGACAGATGTTACACCAGGGATTTAGTGACAGCGCGGGGAAAGTTTTAAACAACCTCAAGCGCGTGTGGGTGACTGACATATGAGTAATTGTCAGCTCATTACAGCTGCCACTCTACTGAACCACTTTAAACAATAAACAGCATCTCTGACTCACTGTTTCCCTCCATCGCCCGTCTCCGCTGAAAGTTATGAACCTTTTCTGTTTCTTCATTTTCTTGATTTCTAGAGTTCTACCATCGCGCATTTCAGTCTTCCTCTCCGTATTTTGTCCCCGACTGTCGCTACCTGTCGCACCTCACGCATCTGTTGAGGCTGATTTGCATGCGACCTAATTGTTGTGTGCGTTTCTGTTTGCGTGTACACATGCTGCATGTATGCCTGTTTATCTGCTGCCTGACAGTGATGTCTGTATCACAGAATATTTTGTGTTTGGGTGGCTTCATCCTGCTCATGCACCTAACAATAGACTCCTAATTAGCTGTGTTTATCTTCCTCTCCTTCTGTTTTGCTTTCTCTCTGCTCCTCCTTTACTTCTCCCACTGCTCTGTGTCGAGGCGCTGTGGGAAACATGGCTAAATATACACATGGAGCAGCACAGGGAAACAGACACTTTCATTTTGGAGTTTGAAAAAAAAAGCGCTGAAAGTGTAAATTGAAAGGAGCGACAGTGCAAATATAGCATTAGAGGAAAATAAAAGGCGAGGAAATATAGCATTTTGTTATCTCTTGCCCTTTGCGCAGGTAGAGAACTGCACAGAGAGAGATGGGAGAGAGAGAGAGAGAGAGAGAGCAAGGTGGAGAATACGGGAGAAAAACGAATCAAGCCCCCTCCCCTTTCATCTGGGAGCACCTTTACGACCTACTTTCTCTGTGTTTGTTCTGTGACAAACACTTTCACCTACACACAAATGCACAAACCTTAAGGCATAGCATTTTTACACTGGGTAGACGCTGGCATTTTATTCACTGCGCGAAAATCGCTTTCTGCTGTTCCCATTGGACTGCACCATGTCAATCAGAACGAGAACACAGGGGCGAAAACACTAAGATGTAGTGCAGAGAAATGACGTGCAAAACTTCCCCTGGGATGAAAAAAAAAAGAAAAAAGGAAAGGGATGAAAGTAGAGAAGTTTATCCCAAATTGAACGGTGAGAATTTCATCTCTGGAGAACTGTTCATCTTACATGGGTTTTCTAGCATTGTCAGATAATCAATGTCACATCTCTGTGTGAAAGGTTATGAACAAAGTGCTAGCTGTAGCGCTCACAGTATGTTACATTACAGCAGATGAGGCGAGTGTGTGTGTTTGTGTGTGTGCGCGCGCGGTCTATTTGTGTGTGTGTTCAGTGTCCCATATGAAGTGAAAGCCAGGAGGGGCTGAGTCATGTCTTATTCACTTAGGGAGACAGATGGAGACGCAGGTGTGTAGATTTTCGACAGTATGTGTGAGTGTGTTTGTAAACCCACGTCCCCTTCACATGCCTACTTCATGAGTGCAGTGTGGTGTGTGTCTCCCGCCTTTTTACATTTTATTGTACAACTTGAAACATGGTTCAACTAGCTGGGTAAAAAGAAACAAAAACAGGTGCCCATTTCGAGTCTTACATTACAAGATCATTTCCAGTTTGTCTGACATTTCAGGTTGCTATGGATTTGTGGTGGCAAATTATAAATTTTGTTCCGTTTGTTGCTTGAAAAATGTTATTTACTAATTATTTTCTTTTAGAGTGGACACATGCTGCCAGTGTGCTCCGCCAGAATTGCTTGTTTGTAAGTTGTGGGGGTTTTTATGAAGCTGTTCGATCATCAAACACTGAAAATGCTGTCATTTTCCGAAAACCAACAGCCTGACATTCCCGCCCGTTTCTCGCAACGATTACCCAAGTGTGCTGAGGTGAGAGAGTAACCACGATTTGAACTTCTCTCTCAAGTTCTTTTTCTTTATTCTTTCCACAACTATCTCTGTTTGTTGTGTGCAAACTAGTGCAACACTTAAAAATGCCTTCCAGGAGAGACTGTCTAAAAATGTGTGTTGTTATCCAACCATTCCAGCAATTATCTTGCCTCTGTGCTCTCCCTGACGGCCAGCTTTTCACTCCACCTGTGTGGCCATTACGCTTAGCTGTAAAGAATTTTGTTTTCCTGACCTGGTTGCACAAAAGGTTGTATGAACTAGTTATTTTGGAGTGTAATCCAACGCTTAATGGCTTACAGTTCAGGACTGATCTCATTTTTGCTGTGTGTGTGTGTGTGTGTGTGTGTGTGTGGGGGGGGGACCAAGTCATTTTCACAAGACAACAAAAAACATTAATCTATCAACACGCTCAGTCTAAAGCAGTAACCCTGTACAACTGCCTGCTCGGTATTGGTCCACAAACATCTGACCAAAACAGATAACTCCTACCCCACTTGGTTGTTCTGACTCTGTATATGTGAAACTGTTAATCTGGCTCTGTCTTTATGCTTTAGCCTCGCTGGATTTAATTGAAGGAAACTGAAATAACTTTAACTTCTTTCCTTTGAAGATGTTTGCTTGTAGCCCCAAACATTATTTGTTAGAGTTTTAAACTTTGCATTGCTCATTTGTCAACTGCAACCTGAATTTACTAACATTAGGGACGCTTGCAAACATTTTAGTTCCTTAGTTTTTATTATGAATTTCCTGCCAGTGGAGGACAGAGGGTCATTGCCGCACTGAGGTAATTGGCCCTGCATTACGGCCCAAGGTCTTGGCTCTGGCACTGCACTGTTTTTGGAGACGCTCCACCTCTTCCCCTCCTCCTTTCTCTCTCTCTCTTTCTCTCTCTCTCTCTCTCTCTCTCTCTCTCTCTCTCTCTCTCTGGCATAGCTAGATTTGTCAGTTAATTTGATAAACTTTATTTTTCCACCAGCTGTGTCCTCATTTTGTGTATTGTATGTATTTTGTGTGTATGTGTGTAGTATGCCATGTGGGAGCAATAGGCTTGCCAGATAAATAGGGCACACAGTGTACTATAGTAAAGCTCCCTCTTCACAATAGTCTATTACGTTCACATTTCTTTTCACACACAAAAACAGATGCAAGCATACAAAGACCCACAAACCCAAAGTCAAAATTTAATCAACTGCAAAATAGTAGTTGTGCTTCATGTTGGAAGCCTAACAATTCACTGTGGATGCAATTGCAACCTCAGCATTTGCTACAATTGCAGAACAGGGCCCTAGAAATACACAAACACAATGGCCCACCTACACCAAACACACACACACACACCAACACACAAACATTGGTGCTGCACTGACCTCCCTAGCCATGGCCTGCAATAGTCAGATATAGAGCTGCTTGGCGGCATCTGCCACCAGTAAATCTTACCAGAAACACCACAGCTAAGGCATAACCTCTCTTGGGAGAATGATAGCACACAACTGCTGACAGCAGATCAAACAAATATTCCCATGAGCACTTGGCTGCAATGGGCAAGCCTGAGAGAGGAGAGGCCTAGTTAAAGATTAGACTGAGGCAAGTCAGCTCAACTCAGGTTTTTGCCATCTACATACATGACAACATGCTGCAAATTCACTCAAAATTTCATCATGCAAATAACTGTCCTTCCACAAACATCTACGCTTTGATCACACTGCAGAGTGGGTCATTTAGTTCATTAATGAATCTTAAAAGTGAGAATCAAGTTAGAAATATTCATTTGAGGTGAGAAAATGTACTTTGTGTGTTATGCAACACAGACACAGAAACACACACTCGGTGAGAGCATACTGGGTTATCTGGCCTCAGTCTCTTGGAAGGTGGTCCTCCATCTTCTGGGTGAAGCATGTAGAACAGGCGTACCTTGTTGGCATGTTTCTTACTCTGAGAGAGAGAGAGAGAGAGAGAGAGAGAGAGAGAGAGGGAGAGTAAGAGTCTCAGCCAGACACTGAACTTTATTTCATCAAGTGAGCCAAGTGGAGAAAAAAATCAATGACTGTCACTCCACCTTGACAACTCGCTCTGAGCTTTTATCTCTATTTCAGCTGATGATGCTAGCAGACATTTTGCCCCCGGCTAGGTGACTAATGGCCCGGGCCTGCCTCAGCTTTCTGGCAGCCCTGAGTAAGATGTTGGATGGGGAAAGTGGTGGGGGGTTGACGACTCTTAACTTCACCTTCACACTCTGGCATGGTAAACTTCCAAAGGAAGTGAGGGAGTCATTTGGATGGATCGAATTACACCAAAATTGAAATAATGATATCCTGCTTTCTTATAAAATAGGAATCTTCTTATGGAGTCAATGATATTAATATTAGACTACTGAGTAGATATTAGTAAAAGCAGAAAATAGGGATAGGGATTAGTTTGTATATAAGTGTACTGTTGATGAGTTGTTGTGCTGGTTACACATTTGTAACACTATAAACCTATAACCCATAACAGGCAGAAATATACAGTAGTGTCTATGGAAGGACAGTAACAGTGAGCTGTTCTTGAAGCTGCTAACTGTCACTTGAATGCAGAGCAATGGAGATCACTGGACATACTGTGTGTTAAAGACTAGCGGGCGTGTGTGTGTGTTTAGACAGCTCTGTGTGTTTGTGTATAAGGTTGACGCAACCATCTTGCTCCATACAGATCATTTTATTGACATGCTCTGACCTTCACTCCTTCCTACTATGTAGCATCTATTATTATGTATAAATTCCACTGCTGCTGCAATTTCCCAGAAGCAAATGTTGACACTGTCACAGAGATTATATTTTTACTGCCATATATGACAGACTGCAGGGATACAAGTCAAGATTATGATGATAAAAAGCATCAAGGGAGAAAAAAATTGTGAAACTCTGGATTGATGAGAGATGGATGTGATTAAATAAGAATGAGACTATTTCTCAAATGTGTTAAGATGGCTTTATCCAGAACCAGAATTCCCTGTCAGGGAATCACTTTAGTGTTTAAGCCGTAGGATTTGTGGAATTACATTGTTTAGATGAAGATGTACTTGCGAGTGTATATCATGGCTGAGCAGCACACAAAGAAAGCGAACAGGAGACTCTGACAAGACACTGTACTTGCTGCTCCAGTGCTTAGATTGGATCCTCTGCCCCAAGGACTAGAAAGCCCCCCCCCCCTCCTCTACCTCACTTGCCTCCTCACTTGTCAGACTACTTTAATGCATTTTGTCAGTGCTTGTGTGTGTGTGTGTGTGTGTGTTTGTGTGTCTTAGTATATGCTTGTGTTTATAGGTGTATAAATGGTCATGTAGTTGATGGCTCTGGGATAGAGGCTAAAAGCAGGACTTTGTGTCACCATGGTTACCCTGCACTGACCCTCAGTGCTCACCCTTCTCTAATGGCCTGTGCGCATCTCTCTGTCTCTTCTTCCTCTGTTTTTGTGAGTGTCAAATCAAATTGAAGGAGACAGACAGGTTAGAGGATTTTATAATCTCCACCACATCATCCTTGTGTGTTTATGTATGCCTGCAGAATGTATCTCACTCACATGATCAAAATCACATCCTTAATGCCAAGCAACCTCACAGTGACTGACAGTGGTGTGTATTGACTCTCTATGGGGCATGGTTGCAAATTAAATATAAGACAATCTGTGAAGATGCTAAAACGTTTGTCTTGCTCATAGTCCATCGATGAGTTATCCTCGTGTTAGCTTATGGATAGTTGTTAGCTAGCTAGCTGTTGTTGCTAACTGTTGTAACTAAACAGTGGAGGTGCACACATTATGCTTAAAGGAGACCTATAATGCTTTTCATTATTTTCTATCCTATATACTGTATATATAATGTTGCAATGTTTGATGCTCATTTCAACGTCAGCTCATTGTTTCTTTATACAGTCATCCACTCCAAGCTCAGCCTGTTCACACAAAACCATCTATTTGAGTAGTATTATAGGTATTTCATATACAACAGAGGTTTAGTTTACAGTCGTTTGGCAACAGCAGAATAACATTTTACTCTGGGATGTCACGATAGTAGAAATTCCATAGTTAGTACCAATACCAGTGAAATTCCATTATTCTTGATACCAAATTTCATTGAAAAACAGAAAACAAAAGTACGCTAACACACACACAATACGCTAACACACACACACACACACACACACACACACACACACACACACACACACTATTGCCTACTCACATTATGAGCTGTCGCTATGTTAGCCTATATTAGCCTTTGTCTTGCATTGTGTGCGGAGCTTTGCTACGACAGATGCCAGCTGTCACAAATAATAATGGTAACATGACAAGACATGAACATTTTTACGACATGGTTAATAAGTTAACAACTAAAACTCCCTCCCTCCCTGAATTCTGCACAGCTCTGAATGCCTGTCTTTGAGGTGTTTCCTCCTTTCATTCAAAATGCTCTGTATATAACTTGTCCCTGATGATCAACGTCAAATACAAAATATCTCCATATACCAGTCTTTTACTTTACTGTGCCTGCCTTCTTCTTCTCGTCAAGTAAGGTTATTCTACCACAATCCTCAGTCGTGGAAGAATCACATCTCCAGTACCTATGACATCTACTGTACGCTACTGTAGAAAAACAAGTGCCGTCTCATTTTCAGAATTTTGTCATCAACTTCATACTGAAGTATCTGTTCTTATCACATTCCTATTTACTAGCAACATGAGCCTCTGTATTTCCTGACATTTTCCACTTCAGTTTTCATTTTATTGTATTTCCCACATGTAGAACTATTAACAGGGGCATATATGGAAAGGTTTTTAGGCATGGATTATGATTGAAAGACTGAATCCACCGTTATATCAAACAATAAGCAGGTAAGGGGCGAAATATTTACTGAACAGAGATGTCCTGCTCTAGTCTTTGTTGCTGCCGATGTTCTTACTCTCCACTCTCATATTCTGGATGGGATTCAGGCTTGAATGTCTATGGATGGATTTTTAGCAGTTGCAAATTCAAACTAGTTTTAGTTACTAGTTACTTAGTTTGTTTTCTGAACCTCCACACTTTTTAAGAAGAGGAAGCAGTGCTCACCATCTTCACGAGTGACACTCATTTTGTCTCCCCTTTTGTTGCTGCAACACACCTGTTAAATGATTTGCTGTTTGTGACTCATAGCACGCACCATTATCAAGGGATATGATGGGTTAGGTTTATGAACTAGGGAGGGAGCAAGCTTGGTGTTTATTCATGCAGCCATGAAACTATCAGGACTTTCTATATTGCTGTTGATGATCAGCAGTACACATCCCTATTGTTTTAGCGCCCAGGCCTACTTTTAAGGAGGCCCCCAGCTAACATTGCCTGTTTCACTGAATGCATAACATGCAGTTGGAGATAAATATGGACTTTTTTTGAACTATGAATCATGCAAAACTACTCTAGTAGAGTCCCAAAATAAAAATATAGAGCATTGTTTTGTTTTTTTTGGCAGTTACCAAAAAGCCTCAGGTGGACTGGAATAATTTGCATAGAAAAACCAGGATGGACTGCAATCAGATTCATGATCTGGCCAATGGACACGCATATTTCTGTGAGAAATGTAAATTAAATTGTATTAAATAGCATCTGGGGCCTCCAGACGCTGGACCTGCTTCCAAAAGGCTCCTGGACCCTGGAGTCCTCTGTAATTCATCCCCCAAAATAATACTCCTTTCTTTAGCCTTTTGTTCTCGTCTTATGCAAAACATTTTCAGTTACCCTGTGCATGAAATGTGCTATTGTGAAGTGAAGTTGCCTTTCCTTACTATTTACCCTTATTGAATCTAACACGCAAAAAAAAAAAATCCTTGCCTTCAAATTATTTCTTGCGTCGTCTCTTTGATCTACTGACCTCTACAGAGAGCCTTTGTAAAGGGTGACACTGAGGACATGCAGTGACTCATGCAGTTCACGTTTGTCTGCACAACTCAAAGCTGTGTGTTTTTGTTAGAGTTGTTCAGAGACAGAAATAGATTACTGTCAGGTGGATGTGGTTGGTACACATGCCTTGGAGACGCATACACACTGTCATTGTCCTTGCTTAATTCTCTCAAGATAAGGGCCTAGTCCTCATTAGTTTGCTTGTTAATCTCAGCTGTGTCTTGTAATCAACGACGACCTCAATGCAGAACATGCAAGGAAGTGCACATGCACGTGTCCGTGTGCACCCACGCACACACATGCATATATCCTAGTTAAATAATGCACAAGGCTGATTATTTAATGGACATTCATTAAATTACTCTCAGGGAGTCTGCTGAGAGGTAGACTACATTAAAACAAAAAGTGCATATGTGTGTTTGTTTGCTTGCAAGTGACTCGCATTACCATGCTGCATTAAGTCAATGTATAATGGATGAGCACTGTTTTGAACGGCACAAGCACAAATTGGTACAAATAAGGCTGATGCAAAGTGTACAGTGCAGAAATCTGCCTGTCAAAGCAGTAATCGTAGCAGCATTTTTTTTTTGTTTTGTGCAATCATTTCTGTTTGTGTCCCTCTATTCGCGTTGTGTGCCAAAAAGAGGAAGCAGAGAAAAATCCTCCAAACCTGAGCAAAGACGGACTCACCTCATAGTGAGCGGTGCGCTGGGACTCGGAGATGAGCTGGGCATTGCAGATGTTACAATAGCTCTCTGTGAATAAGCCTCCATCCACGACGCCCGCAGACTTCATCTTCATCTGAGACTACACAAACACACACACACACACACATACACACACACATGCCCAGACATACGCAAATATGAACATGATTAAAATTCAGAATGGAATAAAATGTCAGTGAACCTTACAGTGTGCATTAGAGGTGCAGGAGCATGCATGTATCTCATTTCGATTCAGAAATACTTTTCCTTCTGAATGACAGACTCATCATGACAGTTCAGCCCAAAATATGTTGATCCTCTCTGTCAGAACATCCTGTCATTGATGAGTTTGGCTCCAGTCTTGGAAACACTGCCCTGAGGCTCTGGCTCCAGTTTCTACATTTTACTTAGCAATAAACTTTTTAAATATATACACATATATATTTTTGGAATAACCCAGAAACACTGAACATGCAGCTAGAAGCGGGGGAACTTAAATTGTTTGAAAACCATAATTGACATATATTCCATTAGAGAGTAAAATGTAATTAAAAGTTTATATCTATGAAAAGTATATGTACCCATTGTAAAGAACAGGCCCTTTCAAGGTGTTGAAACATTAATGATACATTAACGTGTTTATAAGCATGTTAATGTTGTAGTTGGTCAAATCTAAACCTAATCTTAACCAGTAACTCCACCAAACAAATGAATGTAGTGCAGTAAACGATACAATATTTTCCTTTGGGGTACATTGGTGGTGCAGGATGTTAGCATTGTACCACCTCTGGTTTTATTTATACAAATTAAACAAAGTGACTTGAAACAATGTTTAAGATTTTAAGAAAGATTAAGAAACTTGAGTTTTAGATTTCTGGTCGTCTTCTAAGACAAAATATTGTCAGCCATCTTTAAGTTTCTGCTTTGCTGGTAGTTGGTAGGTCTGGAAGAACTGAAATCATGGTGTTAGCACATAAGTGAATAAGACAGGGGACTCTAAAATAAGTCATACTAGCATTCTTATTTGGCCTGGTTTTGCGAACATGTTCATCTCTCCTAGTGTAAAATGAGTTTTTACAACGACTCTGCAGTTTGACCTCTCTGGGGCTCCACTCAACTTTCCAGTGTTATTTTTTTTGCACTGGACTCTAATGAGTAACAATTGCAAAGCCTGTCTTGACAAACTAAATGTGAAATTTTTCATTTCTACATTAAATTTCGCAAACTAAGAAATACCTGAGAACAACCACGCTAATCCTTCAAATGGCAACACAACAAGTAATGATAATGCTGCAAAGTGAACAGTATAGCCAAGAGCAACTTTGTTGAGGGTTACAGTCTCTGAAGTAAACTGTTAAAAGGTCTCCAGCAAGGTTCCCTTGTGAAAACATGGTCAGAAAAGTGTGTTAAAACCTTGTCAGTGCTGGGATTGCCCAACCAGTTAAACCATAGAGACCTGAACATCCCACTGGGAGCCATGGCTCTGAGTTCTTAACAACCTGGCAACAGTGTTTTCTTTCACTTTCATACTGAGTACCGTAATAGAAAATGGTTTAATGATGTGCTCTGGGGTCTTGTGTTCAATTTTCTATTCTCTTCATTATGTGAGCCCTGTAGGCATTGCTTTGACAGGGTAAGGGTGAGTAACGGGTCTGTAGGGAATGGTCCCGGAACATCAACCATTAAACTGGATGAGGTGGTTGCCCCAAGGAAGCTATAGGACTGGGTGTTTGCAGGGGCAAAGAATTTCACAGCTCGAGATACACGGATGCTGCAGAGGTCGGCTCCAGTAACTTTGAAAGAATAGGACCTTTCATCTGGCATGGTTTCCTGAGAATCGCTATGTGAGTGATGAGATCAGACAAAATCTACTCTATGTGTCAGCAGGGAAAAGCAGTGACATTGGTATTCTTTATCTCAAGTCTAGTGTATAATTACCTTTGGCCAATACACTTGCTTAACACTTCCATGCACACACACACACTAACTGTCTCTCTCTCTCTCTCACACACACACACACACACACACACACACACACACAAACCCTCTTTATACGTAAGAGCGCATACACCTTAGCACAATACTGGTAATTACCCCTGTCTGTTCATCTTGTCTGTTTAGTGCACCCGGGACCTTCCAATTAACTACCGACATGCTGTATAGACACTTACTCCATTATCTAATTGAACCCGCAGTGCAACCCACATACATTAAAATTAAATGGCAAAGCAGAAACATCTGATTTAGAGCACCTAGACTATTATCTCCTTTTATGTGTGCTCAGTAAGTTACACGTATCTGTGAGGTATAATAATCATTCTGAAATGCCACCGATGACAAGTTGGAAACTTGTTGTGTCTAGAGGCGTGGATGCATTATAACCTCCGCTATGTGAAGTGTCCTGTGAGACGTGATGGAACAGATAGATTTTGCAAACTGACACATTAAAATTGCTCCCAGAATTTTGTGGCAAGAAAAAGACCTTGCGCTGTCTATCTGGACGTCAGCCAGGCAGAAGTGAGTCTATCTTTTAATCTTCCGGCTAATTAAAAGTGATTGTGACTGCAGAAATATACTTATCTTGCTAATATCTCTATTACCTCTGATTATTACATGCAAGATGGGAGATGTAGACTAATTAATAGAGGCAATCTGTTGGTGAGATTAATGGAATGGCGGGCCCAACGAAGCGAAAAAAGATGGAGAGGCAGATAGTGGCAAAAATAATGAAAGTGGGAGGGAGAAAGGAAAAAAAAAAGGAGGTGGGGAGGAAGGGGGGGTTAATAATTGGTGCACTGAGCGTGATATCTTCATGTTGCATGGGTTTAGAGATCTCAATGGAAATGTGGTTTCATTCCTACCATATCAAACCAGAGCTGCTGTTAAGTGTTGACTGTTAGTGTATGTTTTACTTAAGCATCAATTTCAAAGTGAGTATGAACCACAAATAGGAGTATGTTTTTATTTAGTATCAGGGTACAGTTCAACTTCAGTTCATCTTTTGATTCCCTCTTTATAGGTCAACCGTCTCGAGTTACAGCATAATTTGCATCTTATTTTTCACTCAGACGCACACAGAGGTCACTGAAAACTGTGTAATCAATGATGACAGAACTGTGTAACAAGTGAAGAGAGTTTATACTTTATATAGATGATATGTACGAGCGGAGGCTGATCTCAAGTCAGCTGGCAGGAATTTGATAGCCCTGAAAACCTATTTACTCAATCAGCTTCTGGGTCCTAAGTGAGCACAGAATTTACACCCAAAGTTCAGTCAGAGACACTTTCGTCAAAGAACTGATCATTTGAAAATTTTTTAGATTTACAAGATTTTACATATAGATTTGGTGGGAAAGGCTCTTCTCTTTGAGGGAGCCCTTACGCCGTGTGCATAACTTCACACATTATCAGATTAACAGAGATTGAAGGTCATCCATTCCAGTGGAGGATGCGTGAAGGACAGTGACTGTTCTCTCTACTTTATGCTTTTCCCTGCGTCCTTATCTTGTTGTGACCTGAACTCTTAGAGCGTGAGTAAACCCTTCAAAATAAGATGAACATTAAAAGTGAGAAAAAACTCTTTCACACCTTAATGGTGCACAGAAGTAACTGAGCCCTGCCCACACCAAAACTGTGACACAAACAGCAAAGCCAAAATGGTTCTCATGGGAAATAACCAAAAATGAACTGTAGCATTAGTCCAGGGAGAGCACTGATGTCGCGCCTGTATTAACTGATCAACATCAATCACAGCTGGGTGGCTAGTAATGTCCAACTCAGATTCTATAGCGGTTATCGTGACCAAAATGTGACGCATGTGACAGAGTTTTTCGTACATCTAATCTTCATCTTATTTTGTAATCCAAAGGTTTCAGGATATCGCAACCTCATATTGTTAGACAACGGTTCACTGTTTAGCTTCAATTATGGCTGTTGGTGTGTAGATGGAGCCACTACTATCCTCTGTAGCTAGGGAACCCACGGTCTTAAGGATGCAGTGAAGAAGAAGAATAACTTGGAGTGAACTACACAAACACAGGTCTAGTCAAGGTTGAGTGAACGAGGGGAAAGGGCATCAATCATCGTTTTCTCCTTGGTGCCAAGCTTACAATAAATACCTCTGCCTGAGACATCTGAACTCCTGCTGATCGTTTTTTTCTCCAGCTCAAAAAATTTCAACCACATAAGGATTTTGCAATATTTGATTCACAATCTGATGACAGTTGGTGGGTTGTCTGCTTATGTTGCCAAGCTACTGTCAATCAAATTAATATACACCCACACAGTCCTGATGAAGCAGATTAGTATTATTGTAAACGCCTACGTCAACTTAAAATTTGAGCATGTAGTTGTGGGTATTTAATGAAAATCGGAGGATTCTAAGGTAAAGGTAAAGATTACATGAGTGGTGCTGAAGAATTAGTGAGGTGGAGTCACTGAAAATATATATGTAAGTGAGAAGTGACTATATATATATATATATATTACTATATATATATATATATATACACACAACATCAACAAATGTCTAACAACAGTTCAAGTGAGGACAGAGATGAGTATTATACACAAACAGTAACTCAAATTAAAAATAAAAAAGCTCCAAACTCAGTTAGACAGAGGATTGCAAAAAGTAGACAAGTCTTAGTGAGAGCATGAAAGCCTGAGGCATCTGAAGACAGGATGAACCTTGAGGGGATTCTCTTTTAAGACCACATCAAGTATTTAACATGGATGTGAACTCTGAGCCCTCCCAGTAATCTCTGCCTCTGGCCCACCATTCATTAAAAAGCTGGCATTGAATTGGACGTTCCTTTTTTTTTTTTTGTTCTTTTCTAATAAATGGAACCACTTAGACTGTTGTCTGTCGCCTGGGCTTAGAATATTAATTAGTTTGTAATATTACTTGCAATTAGATAGCGTTGTACTAAATGAAAGCCCTATTGAGATATAGTGTAATGTGTTACCCAAACTGGGAGCTTCAGACTGCTACTATTACAAATATATTCTCAGTTCTCTTATGGCCTGAAAACATACCTTTATTGGTAAAAATGAGAGAAATTTGTTCCACACTTTGTAGAGGACAAGAGTGAAAGACACACACAGAGTGACTGAGGGATAAAGAGAGAGAACAGCAGGTGGTTGGGGCAGCAGGGTGTCTTTTAAGTTCCCACCTTCCTTCCCTCCCTCCTCAATCTTTCCATTGCTGTGTTGGCGCTGTGAACTGCCTATTCCCCTCTTCCTCTTTCTGCACTCACATTTTTATAGTTCCCATTTCATTTGAAATAAAGTGCTGCTCTGATTTAACTGTCAAATTATGCATACAGATGCTGAAATATTGACATCAGCCTGTGAGCCAATGACCTGTCTAATGAGTCACTAGTGGGAATAACAAGAGAAAGAGTTGCAGGGTTAATAATATGGAACCCTATATCGCAAAGGCACTCTACTGCGTCACTTTGATGTTCCACATTACAATTTTTTCCCTGTTTCAGTCTTGGTAATGTAATCTTTCTGAACACCGCCCTCCCCCCCTTGCTCCAAGATTAAAAGCCCTCCCCTTTGTACAGTAGCAATCAAAGGTACTAGACTGAGGGAATAAAGTCTTCAAAGGAGTTGGAGCCAGACTCTGAATCCAAATCCACCTTCACTCTGTTTGCACTGCAGGAGCTCACTTTGTACTATTCTCGCTAAATACTGCAAACTGCAAACATACCCAAACTCAAACATAGTCAGGGCACAAACACAGTCTCATATGGGAACTGTGGAATATAATAAACGAAGAGCAAAAACCCAGCGATCCAAAATAAGTGACACAAAATTTGTGATTAGAGTTACTGTCTGTTGACGATTGGTTATTTCAACCTAGTTGTTTCAACCTATGTTTCTGTGTCTCTTCCTGTAGACTTAAGGTACAGAAAAATACACACTTAATGCCAAGGTCAGGTCACACACTGATCCCTGTGTGTGTGTGTGTGTGTGTGTGTGTTTGTGTTTGTGTTTGTGCATGCGAACACACACATTTTTTATGACTCTTTCTCTCCCTTTGCTCACTGCTTGTTGTGCCCCAATTTCTATTTTGGACGTAATTCTCCTCTTTGAGTTGTGTAGGGAGCATCTTGATATTGACTTTCAAAAATAGTCACACGCTCACATAATGCTTCTCATCTCTCTGTCTCCCTTTCCTCAGTTCTTCTACCTCCCTTCTCTTCCAGTGGTGGAAATATGGCCTTGAGGGCAGAGATTATTCATGAGGAATGGTTTAGGCTAGACTTATATTCTCTTGGGAAAGAAGCAAGATAAGCTATTATATTATGCACCTTACTACTGGAAAAAATTGCAATGCATCTTGAAGTTAGAGACACTCATTCCTCCGAGGGGTACTTGCTGATATTGTTTATATTCAAGATGGGTGTATATATTCATCCTTGGCTCTCGCATACAAAAAAGATCACGATCTTAATGAGACTTTCTGATTAAATAAACATGCAGACATTCATGGTTCCCAGATGTTATATCCCACTGAATGTAGTGATACCCTGAATTTTGTTCCTGCACCACCATGAGGTACAAATTTATTGGTTTTGAGTGAAATGTGTCAAAAACAATTGGAAGGATTGCAATGAATGTTTTATACACACAGTCATGTCCCTCTCAGGATTTGAAGTGTGATAACTGTGCTGGCCATCTTAGTTTTCAATTAGCCTCTTAATCAATTTCCTTGCAACTAATGACATTTCCGTCATCTTCGGTTGTACTTTATGCTTAGTGCTAATTAACAAATGATAGCATGCTAAACAAAGATGGCGAACATGTTGAACATATACCTGCTGAAAATCGGCACGTTAGCAATGTCATTGTGAGCATGGTAGCGTGGTGATGTTGGGATTTAGCTCAAAGCAGCAGGTCGTAAGTGAGGCCTCACAGAGCTGTTAGCATGGCAGCAGATTGATTGACTGAGGTGAGATACGAGAGTATCTGTCCAGCTTACCATCACAGCTTGTTGAGTTTCTACAGTCCAAAAGAACATCAAGGGATGGGGGATAAATGAGATCAAACAGGAGGACCCAGCCAGTAATATCTTAGGGCAAGGAGGTTTATAAGGCAAACTATTCATCTCATGTATTTAGACTTTATGACTTCTCTGCCTTTATGAGACCTTTCTATTCATGAGGATAGTGTGGTACTTTTATCTCTGAAAATCTCTCTCCCCGGGCCATTAGTTGTTAATGGTATTAATAGCAGAACTGTTGCTTTAGGCCACAGTATGGATTCATTAGAGATTGAATAAAGACCATTATCCAAGTTTTCCCAGTTTAACCGAGCACATCTCCGCCCTCCAATGTCTGTCTGGGTGTGTGCGCGTGTGTTCAGTAACAGACTCTAAGGCATACTGAGTTAATGGTGGGAGACAAAAGGTGGCCTGAAGTTTGAATGGGGGTGGTTATGTTACTGTAACATATGGGGGATGCGACGCTGGATGGCAACAAAACTGTTTGGGTCTGTCTGTTCCATTAGCAACTAATTGCACAGTTTTTAAACTCTTGGTACATTTTGCCTTATGCTCTTATTGTGTTTAGTTTAACTTTCCTGATAGTTTTCATCTTCACATTTTCCCCTTGAAAGCTTTAGGGCATTATAGACTAAACAGTAGTCTTGGTTTTTGCACGAAAACACCTACATTCAGTACGTAAGTGTACTAGACCTGAGACTGCAGTGATGTCAGAGCGTCGCCTGAAGAGCCAATAAAAGCAAGAAACATGGTATTGAACTGATCACAAAAGTACAAGCTTCAAGGATTCTGGCTGTTGGCAGCAACATATTCGTCTCAGTATAATACACATGCTACCATACACACATCTGCCCTCTTTGGTAGGGAGTGAGTGGAAAGGGGATCAGAGCAACGAATAGTAATATAAGAATTCAATATTTTCATCAATATATTTTCCTTAACCCAAACAAAGGCTCACACATGAGCAGTATTATACTTTATTTCTAAGTACAGTATGTGTCATACTTGTGAGCAAAGCTGAGATGGAGCAAACAGATTTCCCATGAGGCAGCGTGCACCTGAACACACAAGACATGCATTACCTAAGAAACTGAGCTGGAATGAGACATACAAAAAATAAATCCAATTCAGATATTGGAAACAAGAATAAGAGGTGTAAAAGAAATCAGGCATAAAATTGCAATGAGTGGAACAACTGAAGTGACACAAGCCAAATAATATTTGTAATGACTTTCCACTCACCATATCTCTCCATCCTCGCTCGCTCTCACTCTTCTTTCTCTTTGTCTCCACTATTGAATTGATATGACTGCAGCATCTAATTAGCAATATGACAATTTTCATCTTACTAATTAGTAAAATAAGCCCCTTCTTCTGTGGCACAAAAGGCTCAACCAATACGATATGACTCAGTGTAATACATTTGAATACCTGCCGCTTACTGCAAGTCTGGTGCTTTGACTATAAAGCAGGTGTATAAATAGTTTCAGTACAATATGGCTGAGAGTTGATGATGTATTTTGGTCCTTAGGGGACATGTTAACAATTTTCCATGTGGGATTGACTGTCAATCACAGGGCTCCCATTGTATATATGTGTACCTGTGTTTAAGTGTCTGTGAGTGTGATTGTGTGTGTGTTCGTGTATGTTTGCTTGAGTGAATGTAAGCTGCCATGCCTGCAGGGATCCCCACAATAAGCCAGAGGTAAAAAAAAAAACCCAGCTCATTAATGCACCTTTTGTATGAGGTGTGTGCCTCCGCATGTGTATGAGTGCAATATTTTCTTTTACGTTGTTTGTTCATACAAAAGCTAACAAATACACCCTTGATTGCTATTGTAAGCATGACCAGCTGCATATGTAACCATGCTGGAGTAATATATGTACACCAAGGTCAAGGTACAGAAGTGATGAAGGACAATTCCGCTTATTTTCAGGCAGGGCTGGCTGTGACGATCGATTGTGCTTAACTTTCACACTGTACTGATTTTTGTTTATTCAGTTTGCTGGTAGCACTGTTCTCTAAGACAGTGTGAGCAGTATTACAATGAAAGGATTGATTTGAGCTTTTGGGTTCAACTGTTAAGAGTTTGCTTGGCCCTTGAGTGTGTGTTAGAGAACAAGGCTGATCAATGATCAAACAAAGGCAATAAATTCCATGTTGAAAATGACCTGAAAACAAAAGCAACTAAAACTTTGAGCTATTTTAGATTTAGCTGAAGGTAAATCAAATAAGTTCAAATGAGGGGAAAAAAATAATCTGAAAAATGAAACTGAATCAAAAGAGCATCGCTAAAGTTTAAAATAATAATATTCCCACACACACCACCCTATAAACCACTGCCCGTTTCAGTCACATGAACTCTGCCTCCTTTGCCATTTGATTCACAGAATATAATATGTTTTCTATGACTGTGAGTTTGATAAGAGAATCGAAGCTGAAATATTTTGTTTTCTCTCCTAGAAATATTTCCAAGAAAAGCAACAGAGGCCAACAGCCTTCACACGTACAGCTCAGATTCTTCCATAGAGTGGCAAGTTATTTGTTAGAGTTATATGGTCTCCACATGCACACACCCCCCCATCTATAAAGCTAGCTTGCAAGAATATAAACATCATACTGTGCTGTGTAAATTATGACTAAACACACAGTCACACACAAAGAAATATGCTATTGATATGTATGAGCTCAGACTGCATGCTGTGACAGTGCATCACACAAACACTCACATTGGCATGGACTAAATAGGGCATGACCTTGCAGCACGTAGCCTATATAAACAGGAAGCTGTGAGCTATGATCAAGTGTCTGCGCTTTCTTCCACTTGCATCTGGGTCTCAGTGTGTCTGTGAGGACGTTTATGAAGTTTTGAGAAAGCAAATGACTTATTTAGACACATTCAAACAAGGAGAGGAACGTATTCTACATCTGATAAGCATATTTTTCTTTCCTCATTCACTAATGCACCCACAGCACCCAATATACCCGTCTCTCCTTCCCTTATTCCCTCCCTGTTTGGCAGCAGGCCAGTTTCCGAACATGGTGATGGAGCAAAAGAAAATTGATTTCTAAAGAGCTTTGTCGGCTATGCCCGGATATGAAATATGCAACCAGTTATTAGTCTAACACTGATATTAACATAACACGACAGCTGTGTCAAGATATATTTTAAAGATGTCTCTCTTGTTCCCTCCGAGAGATACATGAAATGGGCTAAAAATGCTAAACTACCACTTGTTCACGGCATACCAAATCATTATTACTGCTGCACAATTGTGATGATATCTGCTTTGTTACAGAGAGAAAGACGCACAAAAAGCTCTTTTGAGATGGTTGGCACTGCACTGATGCTGCTATGAGACAGACAGTCAATATCTTGATCATGTACACAGGCACAGCGGGCGTTTTCATATTAGTTATTATGCAGCTATTAATGAATGTACAATAAGAAAGGTCAAATGGCCCACACACTGATGTACATGGACACACACACACACACACATGCTGATGCACCCATGCAAAGACTCACAGGCACACAGTCAGCAGAAAGGTCACAGCATACGGTGTGTGAGAAAAAGATATTTGAAGAAGATGTGCTGCCTGTTGCTATGGAGCACTCCTAGAGGAAAACATATACACACACACACACACACACACACACACACACACACACACACACACACACACACACACACACACACAGAAACACACATCTACACGTGGTGCTCTATCAATCTTAAAGAAACTAGAACAATTGCACGCCTGTGAAATAAACACACACACGTGCACGTATATATGCACTTGCTCAATCAATCCCTGTCCTATTGAACCCTGCAAGGAAGCAGCAGCAGCAGCCACTTCTCAAGAGCATCACTGCCAAAATGATTGCTCTCGCGCTGCGCGTGTGTGCGTGGGTGCGTGTGTGTGTGTGTGTCTCTAATTGTTTGTTTATGTGTGAATATGCATATGCTTTATTTGTATGTATAGAGGGAATGCAGACACTTTTCAAGAACAACACTGCTTCTCTGTTTATTCCTTTAGGATTGTGTAAATTATGCCAGTCGGTTAATCAGATTCCTCCCCAGATGCAGTTCAGCACCTCATGAGAGAAAGACAGAAGAAGAATAAAATAGGCTACTCTTCCTCTAGATGGTTTAAAGCTGGCGGGAGATACACTGCATATGTTCCACTTTATGAACATGCTAATTAACTTGCTTTGTTTTTTCAGTGATTTTTCTTTTTTTTGCTCACCTTAAAAGCTTCACTTTAGAGTATTAGCTCAGAGGTATATAGTGTAGGACATGTCAACTGGCATGAATACAAGCTGTTACAATTACATAACATTACCTTGTCCTGGCTACCACATATTCTACTAAACTTAAAGGGGACAAGACGATGAAACAGACAAAAACATTATCTTCAGTTGTAACTAAATGGAATATGAAACAATAAGTCGGTTTTTAGCAATCAGTCGATCCAGGGAATTGTATCTGGCATCACTTGAGATAATTGATTGATTGTTAGTCATTTTTCCATGATTTGCTGCTTTTCATTGTCTTGCATGACAGTAAACTGAAGAGTTTTGGGTTTAGAATAAGGCTGCAGTCAACGATCAGTCTCATTACAGATCCATCTGCTGATTGTTTCCTTGGTTTAACAATTGTTTGGTCAACATAATGTCAGAAAATAGTGAAAGATGTTTATTGTAATTTCTGTCTTCACATATCATGTTTGATTGTACACTGGATTTCTCTGGGATTTGGAGCGTAATCGTACACAAGACAAAGAAAAAGAGCAAATCCTAACAATTTAGAGGCTTGAATGAGGATATATTTGGCATTTTTGCTTGAAAAATGACTTATGATTAATGAGTTACCAAAATAGTTGCTGCTGTCTGTGGACTCAACAAATCGTTCCAGCTCTGGGTTAGAACTGTTGTTCGGGAACCTTTGATGGAATTCTTTTACTAATTTCTGCCATTTTTGTAGACCAAACGAGTAATTGATTATCTGGCATTTAGTTGCAGCTCCAATATGTTGGATAAGGTGCATTTCTATTCAATTCTATCCTAGCTCTGAGACACCCTGCAACTCTGTCTGCTGCAGTGACCTGATCTCTCGCACTGACTTCTGATCAATAACTGTATGTAAACAGAGTATGAAGCTTCAGCTTAGCACAAACGGTTGGGCTGCAGGTGGAAGAATAGACCCAGTGCAACACAGTGGAAATGGCAGGATATAGACAGACTGTAATGACTGCAGCTTGGGGTTAAATGTCCTTTTCTGAGGATTGAAGTGACGGTGGCATGTGACAACATAAATTAACAGAATTGTTTTACTTTGTGACACTTCATTACATGTGTCTTAGTGAGTGATATTTGATAGCCTGTACACTGTGTGTGTGTGTGTGTGTGTGTGTGTGTGTGTGTGAGAGAGAGAGAGAGAGAGAGAGAGAGAGAGGGAGAGACAGGCAGGCGAGTGCTGTGAAAAGGCCATAAGCTGGTATCATCCTGACACAGACGCCCAGTATGAGGCTGACTGGACATTCTTCCCAAAGTGACAAATACTTGCAATGAGAGGTCTCTCAATGAGATGGATGGGAGCCAGTGAAATGCGATGCAGCTAGTATCAGAACTAATCCATAATAAATCTGGCATATGCATCATTTTCATATTTCACAGAAAGTCATTTACTGAAGGTGGGGCAGAGCTTGGATTTGCAATGGTGTGAAAGTTTCTTGATCATGAGGAAAGTCCCTGCATGTACTTCAAACTACAGCAGGTTGCCAACTTTTTCTAAATTCCCTGAAAAACTACACAGGAGCTGAATTGATTAGTAAATTATTCGAATTGTTAATCGCAAGACAATGATGAAGCACAAACTCAGACCTGGTTTCTCTCTGGTTTCAGCTTTTCCAAGGAAAGCATGGTCTACTTTTCTCTGTCTTTGAGTCTCTGCAAACTGAATATCTTTGGGTTTTGCACTGTTGTTTGGACAAAACAACACCTTTGGGGACCTCACCTTGGATCTGTTCTCAGACTCATCGATTATGAGCTGATAATGAAAATAATCGTCAGTTGAAGCCCACACAGTGAACTAAGCCACATTAGCCCAACACCTCTTGGTCGACACCCTGAGGTAATCTTGGCATCAATATACCCAATATATTAATAGAAAGTGTTGCTTTTATCAGAAATTGTTCTATAAAACGCCAAAAGGACATTATAACCGCAACCAGTGAAACTGTAAGCAGTATATGCTGCACATTAGGAAATGTATATTAAGTCCATGCCTCAGATTTATCCACAGATCAAAAAGAAAAATATCACAAAGTTTGCAGATGTTGCTACAAACTCCACTGACACTCGCATTCCCAGCAGGAATCCCATACAAATATTGAGTTATTTTTTCAAGGTGCGAAAACTTTCGGCGTTCTGCATAAAACAGACGTCAAACAAACCAGCAGTCACAGAATGAGGTCAATACCGGTCAGTAATTCATCTGTTGAACAAAGTCTACTGTCAGTATCTCCCATTCATCTCGGAGTCCATCACTCACCTTGCGCAGAGGCAGTGACACCTCTTCACAAAACCGTCAACCATCCGCCAACTGCCTGTCCTTAATCCTTCAACGCACCTGTGCCGTAAAATCCGTCAAAACTTAACGAGAGACTCGTCAGGCGGAGCGTCCGTGTTAACGTTGATGCTCAATGCAGATATTTTCTTTATTTTTTGTTTTCTTCTTTTTTCTTTTTTTTTTTTAAATCGCGCCGTCCCTTCCAAAAAAGAAATTCCCTCCTCCTCCTCCGCTGCTCTCTGTCGTGATGCGCGTGTCCTCTGGCGACTCTCTGCTCCGTGTAGTAGCGCGGACGGAGGTAGGAAGAAACGGAGCTCTGTTGATATCATCCACTACTACTCCGACCAAAAGGCACGGCTGAGGGAGAACAATAAACAAAGTAAGCTATCCCAGGGAGGGAAGAGGTGGGGGGGTGGAGAGAAGAAGAAGAAGAAGAAGAAAGTGTGAGCAGCCTTCACCGGGATGAATGAGAGACAGACAGACATAGAAACAGACAGACAGACATACAGACAGACAGACAGCGCTCTCAGCTGTGTACACTGAATGCTCGATTTGCAGAGAGAGTGAGTGTGGGAGCACTGGTCGAGTGAGTAGGTTTCCGCGCAGAGCACCCACATGAATTTGTCTTACATAAAAATGCACAGAGAGACAGAGAGAGCGCCCAAATTCCCCGTGAAGTCATCACTGTGATATTGATGTGGTGTTTTTTTCACTGGCTAATTGGTGTTTATGTTGCTCAGGTGTGTGACGACCACCTCGTCACACACAATGGCGTTTTACACTCTCCCATGATGATGTCTGTATGTTAGAGTGGGGACTGAAAGTGTCTCTGGTGCTCAGTATTAACCAAGTTGTACTTCATGGCTTGGTATGGTATTGTACGTTTCTGCATGATTTTCCCAGCATGCATTGGAATCAAGACAGGAAAGAGTCCTGGACAGGTCGTCATGGATTCATATCATATTCCTAAAGGGATTTAGATTGAATAATTCTCCTGTGGTATTTTTCTTTAACAAAGTCTAAAATATGAATTGTGCTATTGATCTAAATGTTAGAGTGGTGAAACAACTAGTCCATTGACAAAAAACTTATCACTCATTTTGATAATTGATTAAACATTTAAGTCTTTTATCAAGCAAAAACGCCATGCATTTTGATCCCTTATACTCAAATACAAGAACTGGTTGCTTTTTCAGTATTATGTGACTGTACATTGAATTCTTTTGAGCTTTAGACTGTTAGTCAGACAAAACCATCAATTTGAAGACATCATATTGGGCTTAGGGAACAAGTGATGGCCTTTTCTCTGTTTTTCAGCTCCTTATAGAGTCAACAGTATAATAAAAATAAAAAGTAGTTGCAGTCCTATTATTATAGCCAACCAAAGAAAATCACTTCACCGTAGTTCACTTTTCCTCTGGCTTCCTTTGATGTTAAGCATGCTGATGTTAGGCTGAGCACCTGAAAGCAAGAGACTGACTTGTTATCAGATAAGCTACAATATGAGGATGTCACTGTAGGTCTGATTCTCCACTCACACCCTCGTGAACACAACACACACAGATTCTACAAATCATTATCTCAGCGAAACCAAATTGCTGTAAGTTAACCCATATTTCACGAGGAAGTACTTCTAAGGAATTTGAATAAACAAACAGTTGCCTTTGAATCCCAATCAAACCAAGACAACATTACACAGCAATGAATCACAGTCCAACTCACAGAAACCCCACATTTGGTGCCAGAATGCTTTGCACAGCCAACAATAACCATCCTTGATCTATCAAAAATGGCATTAATTCACCGTGGACGGCAAACACTTCCCAAAGCAATCATATGCACAAAATTTAGAGCTTAGCTGAAAAAAATGACATTGCTATGCCCCTTTTTAAATAATTTCTCTGTTCGATTATCCCAAGTCTTTTTGAAATGCCACATTTTCTCGCTAGTGTATGGATGTGTATTCATTCTGGGAGAATGGGCGCCTATTACACGCTTTCAGAGGCTGTGACAGCAGCCCTCAGTGAGGAAGCCAAACACTTCACAGCTCAGACAATGTACCCAGGCAGACGCACACATACACACACACACACACACACACAAGCATGCGCTCGCAGATCCAAATATACACGAACCCACTGACACAATGCACATCGACGAGATGAAAGGGCCAATTTATCAAACCACCAGCCAAGGCAGGCCTAAGGACGTATAGTGCCAGCATTGGTCTGGAGAAAGAGGGCAGGATGTGCCTGTGTGAGTGTGTGTGTAACATTGTGTGACTTGTCTTTTTTTCCTTGCCTTAGACAGTAAAGTCGTTCCTCCTAACACAACATGCACCATTGCCTTTGGCTAATTTTCCCAAGTCAAATACATCATCTTTAATGCTGATGCCAGCTGACGTGGCTAAATGACAAGATAATTTATAGTTCTTTTGTCAGGTGCTTTGGTTTAAAGAAGAGAAGGTGTGCATGTTAGTTTGTTAGAAAGAGATGGAGAGTGAAATGGAGGGAGGGAGAGATGGTGCGCGGGTCTGTCCCATGTTATTTCTCATTAAACTGAGAGATCGATGTTCATTCTCAGAGCTTTACAGCATTTACAAGCCCAGACTAATCCACTATTAGAGAGCTGCATGACAGGGCTGCAGAAAAGACAGAGCAGTGCTGGGAAAGAGGTTCAAATGAAAAAAATTAACAGCACCAAAATTTTTCTAACATCTGTTCATATTCTTTCTGAACATCTCTGAGTTTACAAAGCATACTGTTGTGTCATGGCACCCTCACGGCATGGCATTGATCAGCTGTGGGATGTCATATTGTCTTGAAACTGTTCGTCTTTGTAAGGAGAGAGGGAGAGGTAGAGACAGTCACCAAGAGAAAATGAATAAATTTGATTTCGAACTCTGACAGTGACAGATGTGTTGCGTCAGCTGATATCAGCCAATATCGAAATATTGGATGGTGATGTGATCAAAGCTCTTTCAGTACAGTACATAATGACATTTTATTCCCTTTGGACATTTCAGTCCCTCATTTAACCACCGATGTTTTGGAAATCAGTAATTGATTTTTATAAATTAATCTGTAGAATCGATGTGTTGGATCTGGATCATTATGTCTTGAGGAGCTCTTCATCCACCTAAAATTGACTTTACTCTGGTCTGTATGTATAGCTTTAGTCTTTCACAATGATGTAAATGTTCCAGACTTATACATGTTGACAAGAAAAAAGTGTTGAGATCACTGAATTATTAACAAAACACAAATTATATAATAACATCTTAAGTATAAATTTTTGGCAAATACAGTCGTGAAATATTACTAATCATATTAGTAAAGTTAATGATAATATTGTTAACTTGTGCAGCACTGGCAGGTCCCTCATCTTCTGCATTACAAATGAAACTTGGTTGAAAGCTAGAGCTTTAGATAGATACTACAAGAGCAAAGAGAAATCAGCAGAGATTAAATTGATACACCAGATTTTATTTCCACTCATCTGCTAACTCCCTAGCTGAGGCCGTGTTTATATTTAGATGTGAATATGTGCGTGTTTATGTGTGAGGGAGAACATTTCAAACGTTAGCCCCCTGATTTTGTGATGTCGGCTTCAGTGCGGTGCATCTGTTGGGTTTTGGCTGCTGGGATACTGGCCCGGTCTGCTTGATACTGCTCCAAGGTCCGGGGGCAGCCTGCTGGCACTGCCAGTTGGTGGCAAGCCTGAGCGGGGTGGGCTGCCCATTATAATTGGAAAAACAAAAAAAGAAAAAGCAAGGACAGCTCCAAGAATCACGGTCCCAAAACTATTTACAAAACTGATATTCTTTTTGTTTGTTCACCACAGGTCAGAGACACAGATGTAGCCTGACAAGGAGCACCGGGACACACAAAGGTATGTGCCTGAATGTGTGGCGTGCATGCGTATGTAATGAGGTAAGTGAACATAGAACCACGAGGATACGGACAAATATGGGTCCATGTTCTCTCCAATAAAGTGTTTATTGGTAACAGGTGAGGGGTAATCCAGAGAGAGAGAGAGAGATTTGGTTTCAGGAGCATCAGCAACTCTTACACTTCCAGCTCAGATCACTTACAGTCATATATAGAGGACAGCTGACACTGAGAGCGCACAGAAGCTAAATCAAAATTAATGTGATGCTGTCACCACTCTGAGCACCAGACGACGAAGAAAGAGCGAGGACAGAAGAGTAATTGATATCTACAGCATCAACTCAAACACAACTTCACCTTTGTGATTAACATCATCTTCCTTTTATTATCTACAACCTATTAAGGCAACTCAAACATAAAGCCGTGGTCTTATTTTTATTACAGAGATGGCAATAAATGTATGTGCCTTTATAGTTCACATAAGGGAAATTATAGAACATGTTTATACATGAATAGCTCTCCTTAAGCTTCATTTAATTCTAAAAGACTTGTCACTTCATTTATTCAAACCCTGCCGGTATTAAGTTAATTCATTGCTCAAATCATTAGCTTTTAATCTTCCCATATTCTCATTATGACGAATCAAGAAACCGGTGACGAAAGTGACTTTGAGTGACCTCGATCTGGTGTGCTGTGAAAATGATTTATAGTGAGGTGGCAGACTGATCTATGCCAGCCCCACTGCGCAAACATGATACTTGTCATCAGATGTCTAGAGCTGTATTTTTACACTTACAACACCTGCAGGCTTGGAATATGCATGCAATTCTGTCATGTGGTTGCAGGGTTAGAAACAAATTATTCGGAGAGTTGTGAATCAAAGTCTATGTTATTTATTTAATTATTTAATACCAAGACTTTATTATAATTCATGCTGCACATTTCATGGCAACACTCAGTATGTCGCAGTAACATGAAGTACAAGTTTGTTTTTTTCTGTTTTCCTTTACAAAAAGGAAGCAGTAGTCTGCCGTCATAGCCACTTGAAAGGCGTACTTTCCTCATAAGCAAATAATCAATGCATTGACTTTTGTTGACCTCAAGGCATTTTTCATGTATCCCATGGCACTGCAAACACTGTCCCCCTTTTTCTAACCCTCTGCTCTTCGGTTGGTAGCTACGGCCATCTAGAGGAAAAAAGAACACAGTGCAATTTCTGTCAGTATGCCTTATACCAAATGTCCCCAGACCTCATTAGCCTGTGACCCCCTGAAAGCTTTTGTGACAGGTTATACAGTATATTTTCACAACTTGTGATATAATTGTGACTCTTCGCACTCAAGTCATCCAGTAATTTACAAAAAAAGATATAAATGTTAGGAGTGTACTAGAAAAAGAAACATATTTTTGTACAGCAAAAATAAGTCCTTTTTCCTTTTTTTTCCTTCCTCTAGAGTTTAATATTGGGAATGGTTGTAGTGTTTATTTCAGGTTGGAAACAGCTTTGGATTTGAGTGACGGAGAAACACAAATTAATACATTGCATAGAAGGGATCTTACTAATTAACCTAATTATTATCAGGATAATCCAAATGTGTACAAAGGTTTTTTAGCATGATTGATTAAAGCAATACACAGTTATTAAATTATACTTAGCTGTACTTTTGAATCTTTTTCTCAGCATCTTCTTTTTATGTTCAAAACAATGACTGTTGTAGAAAGCATGATAAAACACAAGATGGCGCTAGAGCACTGCTGTTTCACTCCATACTTGTGGATGCAAGAGGAAAGACAAGTGAGAGAGCATGAGAAAGAAAGACAGAGAGTGAAGTCGGAACCTCAGCGATGTTTTATGACGCACAATCAGCTGAGTGCTTCCATTTAAACCAACATTAATTAAATTTATGGCGAATTGAGTTTGCACACTGGAACTGCGTTTTCTTTACTGAAATCACTTTGAGTTGATTTACTCCGTCTTTTCCACTTGGTTGCCCATAATTAGATCCAAATGCCTCAGTCCTCATTACAGATGTCTCCCTGGAATTTAAACACTTGTGTTGACTTGCTGTTCATCTGCCTGTGCTTGTGTGCTTGTGTGTGTGTGTGTGTGTGTGTGTGTGTGTGTGTGTGTGTGTTTGTGTGGGAATTGAATTATGTTACACTACATACATGCATTTACCTTTATGTGTGTAATGCGGCATGTGTTCTTCTCCATGCTGGTTGCTGAGCATGCTTTTGCAGTGGGTCACTAATGTTCTCAGCCTTGTATAGTGCTTTGCTGCCTGGCCAACAGTCTGTGTGACTCATGTTTGAGCTCCTTTCTGGCTCTCACTGGGAGTTGGGGTCATCCTAATCCCTTAAATCCCACTTTCTACCTCATCACATCCCAGCCCTCCACTCAACGAATCACTCCCAAAGTTTCCTTTCGCTCCAGAGCATCTTATCTAGATCTCGTTGGTATATTCAAGCAGGAATACTGCACCGCGGCTATACATTTTCCCACAAGCATCAGATTATAAAGATGCCCATGTGCATGTATGCGTACGCACACATTGAACTGTATGTATTTACATGGCACAATATGTACATAGGCATGCCTACGGTTGACTTTGACTTTACACATTAATCTCTTCATCATCATTTCCAAACATGTCGAACTGCAAGCTCTACCTAAGCTCTGTGAATTTCCATTCCCCGTGTATCCATGCCGCTCTGAACAATGACATGATCCTCAAATGGCTTTATTCTAAATCCCCAGAAATCCGTAACAACCACCGGCATGAAAGTAAAGCAGGGTAACCCTTTCCAACAAGCCATTATTCTCTTTCTTCTAAACAAAAGACTCTTGGCTTTCCGGCTAACGAGACTGAACTCATGGTCTTGTGGTTGGAACTGAACAAAAACATTTACAGGGACCGTATGCTGCAGGGTCTCTGTGTAGTCACAACCATGTCTGTGTGCATGTGTGTGTGTGACCATGGGTGTCCATTTGAGTGTGTGTGCGTGCTTATTTGTTGAGGTTTTTTGACCTGCGCTTAAAATTTCCTCTCCGGCAGTCGCTTCGTCCAGGAGATGATGAGATTACTGTAGTGGTTTGAGGGTCTACCTGGGGCCTACAGCAGGGGCTCTGTGTGTGTGTGTGTGTGTGTGTGTGTGTAGTAGGGGGGAAACTTGTGTAATCTAGATCAGAACAATACAGTGGAAAAAAATCAATAAATTCATCTTACAAAATCACCCATCCACCCATCCGCTTCCTGTGCTTGCACTCACCGCACTCACAACCAACAACAACAACAGCAGCGAACTGACAAATACAGCTGCAAACTCCATCAAAGAGAACACAATCATGCTGCCAGGTACAAAAACGGCTTTTCTACGATCACTTTTGCAGAAGATTGGCTCATTTCCTTTTTCTCTCTTTGTTACAAAATACGATTGCACATCACAGCCAAACAGTTTAAAGTATCAAAGCTGCATCCACATGATGCTTCCGTTCACATCTGGTGTAGATTGAATTAATT
The DNA here is from genome assembly GCF_002260705.1 of Seriola dumerili. Taxonomy (NCBI): domain Eukaryota; kingdom Metazoa; phylum Chordata; class Actinopteri; order Carangiformes; family Carangidae; genus Seriola; species Seriola dumerili. Next base: position 348,547 of record NW_019174733.1, on the reverse strand, counting down.
ATTTAGGACAAAAAAATAAATAAAATAGTTTTTGACTGAACTCAACATGTTGGACACATTTTGATCCAAGAAAATTAAAGGGATGGGTTGTTTGTGTTGGTTTCTGAGAAGTTTCAAGAGTTCAACAGTCAAAAGTGTGAGCTGAACATTTAAATGGTGATAATAAAGGAATTAAATGTGCACATGGTTTTGTGTTTGTGGGTTAGTGACTAACAGTGATTTTCGGTAAAAAATGTTTCTCACAGCAATGCACAGCTGGATCGGGTGCTTTTCAGATCACTTGGAGCAAACTGCAAAAAGAAAAAACACTGAAACATACTTTCACTTTATTTTCCTTATGTCTTTGTCAAAACAGTCTGTTTGTCTTCGTCTCAGTGCTCCAAGGTTGATCATTACTAGACAAAGAAACATATTTTTCTGGTTTTGCAACTTTGCAAAATCATTTGGCTATACATCTATACATAAGTTAATAATCCTGCTGATTGGCCAAAAGTAACATCATTTGATATGCTTATTTTCCCCTATGTTGAAGACTAGGTCAACTTTTTAGGGCAAGAAAGAAAAATTTGCTTTGGTCAAATGACTTTTGAACTTGCATTGACCCACGGAGCTCATGGAAAAAATGGAGGGAAATGGATACATAGAAATGTGTTAGACAAACAGGCCAACTGGTGAAATGAGCCCTGGATTGCAGGTGCTAAAAGAACTGCTGTGGTAAAACTAAAATATATTACATGCATGCATATTTAGAATTTTTTTAAATGCAAACACTAAATCTTTCTTCTTCCATCACTCCTCAAAAATTCATAAATGTGACAATATCACCTCTGAGGACTGCTCCACCCTGCTGTGCACCTTGGGATCTGCAGTGCATACTTCTTACCTTGTTCCTTTAAGTTAGCCAAATGGCCAATTTGGCCTGACCAAACAGAAAATTTAATATTACCCTGCAAGTGTTTAAACAGACAGTCTAAGAGAAATGGAAGTGGTGGCTTGTTAAAGCCATCAAACAGAATTACCTGTGAGGGCTACGCTAACCTCACTGTATGTGTACTTTGTATGATGTGTCCATTTGTGTGAGTGCGAAGACTGTTATTCTGCTAATTCAATATCCGACATTTCCTACATTTTTCTCCTCCAGTTCTGGTGTGCTTTGCCAAGACATGATTGACAGCTGTGCCAAGGCAGTTCTGTCTGATGCGTGTTTGTGTGTTTGGCCCTCGCTCAATAGTCAGTGATTTATGTTTCTCAGGTGGACACAAAGTTAAGCGTCCTGAGAAACATGTCAGATGATGCAGAGATCAGCAATGTCATTTTTGTATGAATGTTATGCTTAGATGATGCCCCTCAGGTGAGTGTGGGTCTAAGGTGTCCAGGGGAAAGGCTCACCTTCCTGCTAACTGCACTGTAGATCCATCACAGTTGCTGATGATGAGCTGTTTGCTTAATCGCACCTGGATATCCGTCAGTCAGCAGACTGCTGCCCACGCCGTCACATGTGCCTCCTCTGTTTGATTTCTGCTATGTGTCCTGTTCACATCTGCCCCTGTGAGGGTTTTCTCAGTATGTTTTATGTAACATCCTAGAAAGCCTCATTTCTCCGTCCAGTCTGAAGTATCCTCTAACTGTGTGACTACTGTGTAGAAACTTCAGTCAAAAGTTGATTACATAAAGAAGGGATTTTCGGATTGTGCCTATTATGCTTTGTTTGCCTGTGTGTTTGTTTCCCTTGTTTCCCCTGTTATGTGTGTGTTTTCTCATGCATGCATGTGTGGTTCTGTGTGTGCCTCTGTGTGGGTATACCGTGTATATATAAGCAAAGTGCTATGTGTGTGTTCTGGCCTACTAATGAAAATGTGTCCCTTACTGACGTGGCATTTGGAACAAGTAACGTTCTGGAACAAGATGTTTAGCGAGACAGAGACATGTGTCATCAGCCAGGGACAGGGTGGGGAGGAGATTTATGGGGTGCTGAGACTGACACAAGCCATACTCATGTTGCTAATGTTCATTTAGGCTTTGTGATAAAGAATAATCATAAACACTTACAGCCAAGAACCTCCCAACACACACACACACACACACACACACACACACACACACATAAAATACACAGGCCAATACTTGCATACTGTACACATGTCTGTGCAAATACACAATTACAGCTCTCACACACTCACATATGACCACACACACAGAATCGCGTTTTTCTCCCCAAATGCTTAGAGAAGACAGCCTTGCCATTCTTCTGTCTACACAACAGTAACACATTCTAAATGAACAGACAGAGACAGGGAGGGCTGAATAATATGTTTTATTTTTGATGATTTTATTAGCTGCATATGGACAATTAAAAAAAAATGAAACATCACTCTGTCTGCGACTGCAGACTTTAGACTCTAGTATCCAGGGCCCAGGTGCTTTAGCTGTTCTGCCGCAGCATGTGTTGACCATGACGGGCTGCACTCTGGCTCGCCTCAGGCCTGGAGGTCTTTGTTAGGTCCAGATGTGGTCTTTAGACCCTGGATGATTAGGTACGTAATGGAGGGCCAACTAGACTTGGCTAGTGCCTGGAGAGGGGCCCCCACTGGGCCAGAAGTGAGGGCTGGGCAGGGTCATACATCACACACATATATGTATGATTTAGATAGACCAGGCTGTCATTTCTTTTTGATGATGCAATGGTTAGTTCTGCCATGCAAGTGAATTGGTCCTTTAGGTGTTCCAACCATGCTTTATGTGTCTGTAAAGTGCACTGAGGTGTGTTTTATGGATTGTTTTTAAGCTACTTAGTGGTAACCAAGGAACTAGTTGACTTCGTCTCTAGCCTGTTGTCTGTTGTCATTTGTATGTCCTACATGGAAAGAAAACTATAGGCAGCTCACATGTGTTGCAAAAGCCGTAAATCTCTTTAAGCTTTTCTTTATCATCATTGCTCTACTTTGATGAAGCTGACATTTTTAAATTATATGATATTCATGTAAGTTTAAAGACGGCTGGCATAAGAACTGGGACTTTAGAAAATTGAGGAGATTAAGAGACCTAAAATGAAAAGTAGCCCAAATTGAATCAAAGATTATTTCAGATGAAACCTTAGTATTTGGCAGAATGCTTTTATACTGCAACTTCACGAATGCACTAAATCCCTAAAAGACCAGAGACATTTTTATTTTCATCTACAGTCCTGAGTTCCATTAATCACCAGTTTATACTTGCAATAAAAGCCAGGGAGTGCACGTACAGTACATTCAAGTGATGTGTGCACCACACAAACACACTCTGCCATATTGTACTCCCACACGCGCATATAAGTACAAATGTAAGTGCACATACATACACACAGAGCAGTGCCGACTAAAACAAGGACACATCAAGAAACCTCAGTAAGATTTATTGCAGGACTGTGGGATATGCAAACAGTGTGGTTGAGGGGTAGCAGGAGGGTCCGCAGGTTGCAGTATGTTCCCCAAGTCTGAGATTGAAAAATGGAAGTGACAGTGGACTTTGGACAAGTAAGGACTAAACTTTCACTTAGTCCTACATTCCTTCATTCATGTCTCTCATCAGTGTCTAATTGACATTTAGCTGTTTCAGTGGTGCTCTCTCTCTCGCTCGCTCTCTGTGTGTGTGTGTGAGAAAGAAAGGACCAGTCTCAGTTTTAGCCCTTGAGAGTGGAGACATTTCTGGAGTGTGAAGTGCAGATATTTTGGCTAGTTGTAACCAGAGTTATTGTACAGTGTTCTTAATGAGGGACCTCACAAGTATAGAAGTATAAGTGTATGTGCTTGTGTATATTTGGATGTGCCCATGTGTGCACACTGCTGCACTACTTCACACTCAATATCTCAGAGTCAGCCTGAATGTCAATATCAGTGCCTCAGTCTAGCACTGTGTTAATATTCACGGGTATGTGTGCCTGCACTGTAATTAGTCATTACCTGACGGTGACTCATAACCTGCTTTTGGGCAACTGAACACTCCGAGGGCCTTTTTTATTTTCATTGATGTAGCATTTAGAGGAACCAGACTAAACATGTTTTACCTGTGTTTGTGTGTGTGTCAGACTAAACAAGATTAGGAGTCAGAGACAGTAGATGTGGTTTATTTCAGATCTACAAGGGGCCATCCTGTAAACAAACATGAGGAAATATGCAATTAGGATTATGAGCACATGTGGCTCAGCAACGGTGACCAGTGGTGAGCATCTGTGGAACACTTGACACCACCTAACTGAGCATTTGTGGTGGAGACAAGCAAAATGTGTACACATGCATGTGTTTATGTACAGCTGCAAATGTGTGTGTGCATGTTCGTGTGTGGCAGGGCTCGCTGAAGTCGAGATGTCAGCGTGTGTTTGCACAGACCGTAATAATTCTGCCAGGCAGCTCTCCCATGGGGGCAGTGCAGTGGCAAAGAGACACACACACACACATATGTGTGCCCCCACTACATTCAACACTCCCTTCCTCTAAGGACATTATTCCCCCTCTACTATTTACTCAGGTCAGTAGCACTGCCATGGCAACCAGCAGTGTTTTGGAGAGTGCTTGTTTAGGAAATGTGTGTCAAGGGACAGATGAGCGAACACATGGGACCCTCTCTTCTTCTGCAGGAACCTAAGAGGGGATGAAGTCAAATGAGTGGGGGGTGGGGGAGAAACCAAAGGCCAGTAAGTCCACAAGCAGAAGACCAGCACTTTCTTATAGCACTTGACCTTGTATGTACACCTGAAATGTCAGTGATGTATGACAAACACAGGTTACCAGCCTGTTAAGCCCTACATCATCAGCAAATGGATCTGTGCACTGTGTAATGCAGCGGCTGCACTGGCTTTTTCCTACTTAGTATTCCAAGACACTGTAGCCTACAGCTGAGTTCTGTTATTGTAATAAAAATCTTGTGTTTTTGAGGATAATCAGAAAATCAGCTCTGCGCCCTCTGACAGCAGAGAGGAGACCAAAACTTTAAAATTCAAAACATTTCCTGTCGGGAGTGGAGCAAGGGCACAGATCTGCACAGCCCCAGAGCACTGTTGCATGCAATGGCTACACTGAAAAGAAGGATTCCTAGGATGCCCAAGTCTGTATGAGCTGGTGTGACCTGACCTGGTCCCTGCAGTCAGAGCATTAGCACTTGTTCCCTATTAGAGCTTAAAGACCTCAAGGGCTTTTGGAGCCACTGGACTGCAGTTTTAGGCCTGGACAAGATGAACTCAGTTCAGTTCAAGTCAGTTAAATCACAGCAAACCTAGAAACGACTAGATAGGGACTGGACTAAATCTACAATTACATATCACTGTCTTTTGTCCAACCTGCCTCTAAACTGTGTGACGGTAGACACTGCATACATACTGACCTACTGACAGACACACCCTATTCCATTTTTTTGCCATTTACTTAAATAGTATTTACAGACTATATGTGGTCTACCTCTTTGTCACATACTTTTGAACGAGGTTGTGACAAATTGGAGGCTTGTCCATGCATCTTTATCTGGTAAGTTTTCTAATGCTGAAAAGGGAAACCTGATACTGATAAATATGGTTTTGAAGCTTGAGTGTCAGATGGGTTTGTGTCTCGTACTGGGAGTGATTATTAAAGTGCCTGTGAAAATTCGATGAGATACAGGAGCAAAGGATTCCTTTACTCTAGCTTCTGTGCTGTGCTTTTCCCAGGATACAAATACTGCTAGTTGTGTGCTGATACAGGGGATGGATTTAACCACTCTGTGTGTTCCTTTGCATAAAGCCAGTCTTACTTGTGGCCTTGTGGATGGCGATGTCCACATTGGGAATTGGCCTGCCTTGCCTACAGATGGTGTAGATTTGATTCTGTGGAATGATTGGGCTGGTGATCATGTCTGAGCTGATGGCTTCCCATCTGTTAAGTCTACACCTTTGTTAAAAGAACTAGATAATTATAAATTGGAGTTCCCTGATGTCTTCACAGCTTGTGCTGTGAAACAATGACTACACAATATGTCCGCCAATATGTCAGTTTGCAAAAGCCACTGTGACATATCTTGGTATGGTTGTAGGTCAGGTTGATGTGCAGCCTGTTCATGCCAAAGTGTCAACACTTGATTAGTTTCCTGTCCCCAATGCCAAAAAGAACTGAGTGTGTTTTTTGGGTTGGTTTTGGTTTGGTCGGACATTGTTTCTGCTGGAACTGACTTGCTGAAGGCAAACTCAAAATTCATTTGGACTGCCCCAGGTCAGCAAGCTTTTCATAACATCAAAACTTTTTGTGTTCAACCTTTCAAGCTTCACATGGATGCAAACCATATTAGAGCAGGTGCTGTACTACTTCAAGCTGACAAACAAGGTGTTCAACAAATTCATCTCATCTTAAACACAGTAAAGTTTTCAGGTTTGTAAAAAGGTTAATGCCCTTTTGTTTATGGTCCAGAGTAGGAACCCTGTCTTATGAAGGGGGTGTGTGACGGCTTCAGGGGTAGCCCTATCTTGTCCTTCTTTTTTGGCTGACTGATTCCTTTTGTTTCAGGAAATTGATGGGTGGAGCTGAGACTTTGTCAGGATTGCAGCACACCTGAGCAGACTGGGCTCAGGACGTGCAGACGTGCAATGTCCTCTCCCTCTCTTCCCCTGGCCTCCTGACTGACTGTCTTTAGTTTGTATTTAGTGCTTCACATTCATACACACACTCCTCACCACTCACTCACACAGACACTACATGCATACTGACCTGCTGACTGACACCCTATTCCACTTTGTGTCATTTACTCAATGAAAGCATTTATCAGTATTTAGAGACGATGTGTGGTCTGCTGAGCTAGGTTGTGACAACTGTGAACATATTAAAATGACAGCAATACTTATCTGGATTTAAACTGTAAAAACAACACCCTTTTATGCTTGAAACTTAAACCACATCAAATGATACACTTTAGAAATCATACTTAAAAAGACTAGGACCAGAAGAGGGCAGTCACGTGCAGTATGAATAAATATTGGCTGGCACCTGTGTATCTCTTCATTTAACATTTTTATATTTAGTGCCTCATTTTTGTCTTACGTGCCTTTCTGTGTGAACAGAACTCACCCATCACTTGTTGGAGGGCCTCATGCAGTGGGTTTTCCCCATCCAGCAAAGAATCTCAGGAACGTGTATGGCCTGACGAGTGAACTGGTCCAGAAGTGAGGGTGTAAATCCTTCTATCAGACACTTAGCAGATTGCACAGTGGCTTTCTCACTCTCAAGCAACCAGATTCAACTATTCTTGCTCATCCTCACTGCGTAGGGTCTCTTGCGATGCTTGGTATGTGTGGCTGCTTCACACAGCGCTGGCGTTCTCATTAGACTGGCAGTAGTTAGACAGGCTGCAGATAGACGTGCGGTTTGCAGGAACACAAAGCTGATGCTGCCTATAACTCCACTTCAAAGGGAGCGTCCGCTTCGTGTGGTTGGAGTGATAAAACTACCCTTCAATGTAAGAATGTTAATGATCAGGGCTGCACTGCTTTTGATGGAAGAATATATATAGAGCCAAGTGAGAGCGTGTGAAAGAGCCTAACTGGGTGTATGGGTGTCTATGGTATTTCACAATAAAGGCCCCATAAAACAGTACTTGAACATAATACTTAACATAGTAATAGATGACAGAATCACAGAGATAAATGGCACGGTAAGAGCTTAATGAAGTATCAGTGGAGACAGTCCAGTGTGGCTGCTCTGGGTGCTTGACAAGCCTGGAGGTTACTGCAGGTTTAGAGTGTGTGACCACAGACACTGATGAATTGACCGTGTGAAAGTGAAGCCTGCTAAGCTGTGTGAGGGTCTAATTCACAGAGCCACTCAGGGGAAATTATGAATCAGATTGTTTTCGACACTGCATCTAGAATTTGGGCTCAAGGAGAGATGTGGAGAGAGAGCGAGAGAGAGAGAGAGAGAGAAAGAGAGGGGCATGGAAAGAATCACAGAGGATTTATGATGTCTGAGCCCTCCTGTGAGAGGGCCTTTCCTCTGACAGGCAAGGAAATACTTCTCCAATCTGTCTCCCTGCTGACACCAGTGCGTAACAGACGCATACACGCCCCCCCCCCCCCCCCCCAACACACCCTGTGCCTCCCTTGCTTTCCCTGTGTTGCGCTCCGTCTGCCCTGTCTTTAAATCTGCTGGTAATGATGCAGCTCATTGAAAGTGGTGAGAGCAGGGGGAAAGACAGACTGGAAGGGGGAAAAAATGAAGAGAAAAAGAGGGATACGTCCAGTCCCCAGAGCCTCTGTGATTCCCGTGCTGTGGAAAATGTGCGCTCGTCGTCTCTTCATCCTCCTCCAGAGAACACAGTTTCCAGGAAGTGTAGGGGTTAAACACACATAGTTTGGCGCTGACCTCTCACCTCTGATTAGCCTAGCGTAGCTGCTAAGTGGTTCTCTGTGACTCCTCCACTCAGCCTGCCAGCCTCTCGGGCCATTTTCACACAGTAGCAGCAAGCATGATGTATTTCATATGTCACGTGGCCCTGGCTGTTGTGGTGAATGGTTAACCAGGCCAGCATGTCACACTTGAGTGTAGTTTGGTTTCATTTAGGGTGTAAATATGCATGTCTACTTTACCGTTGACATACATCCAGCCCAGTGCAGTTGGGACATGCTAACTAACACCAGGCTTCGGTTGTGTTGCTGTACATGAATGCCTGCAGGCAGTGACCCCGGCTTGTTTGTGGCTTTGCGTTGTGTGATTTTAAAGCTGTGCTGCTGTGAGCATAACCACTGGCTTTGGTCTTGTTTTTTCCTCTCCCCCCACCAGCTGACCCATTTATGACCCGTTTTTTCTCGTCATGCCTGATATTAGAAAAGTTTAATCATTGCTGGGAGACATACAAAGAGGATTAACATTCCTGGGTCTCCTACACTCAGACGTTACCCTTCTCCCTCCCATTTTTCCTCTGTTTGGTCTCTTACCCCGCTCTCATTCTTCCTCACTTTCCTGCACTTTTTTCTCACTTTCATTCCTTTGCTTGTTACTTCAGTCTGCTGCTCCTTTCATAATTCTGCTAATAGTCCTGTCAGTAGTCAGATATCTAATTGACTGCAGTTCTTTCACCTTTCATCTTATTTATTTTACTGTAATGTCTGTAAAAGTGCTAGTTGACTGGTGTGACACTGCTACCAGAAAGTGGTAGTTGTAATGACAGCATCACATATTTGATGTTGCACTTGTATTTCTGTTCCCCTTCCTATGTTTGTTTGCATCTGTGCAGGATATGACCAAATTGTTTGTGTTTGTGCTGGACAGTTAAGCTGCAATTACAGCATTTCACCATGGAGGCTTCTTCAGCTCTGAGCCTGAAGGCTGATGACTCTGTGTGTGGTGTGTGGGCTCCCTGGTGCCATGTCCTCTATAATACATACAGGATGTTTCTACTGTCTGCGTATGCTATATCAACAGAGCATCTGTATGCTGTCACCTACTGTACACAGTGCTCTCTGCATGATCAGTGATAGTGAGGCTGTATTTCACTTAGCAATGAGTTTTAAGATGGATTAGTGTGGTTAGAGTGTATAGCTGTGTCTCTCAAATCTGCTCCACATCCCTTCTATCTATAAGTGATCATGTGTACATGCACACATACACAAACACAGAGATGCACAGAGAGAGAGAGAGAGAGAGAGAGAGAGAAAATCTCACATTGCAAAAGTTCATGTTTTTTATAACATTTGATAAGGCCTGATAGTTCAGCTCTTATCAGGTGTAATTGAGTAAGACGATGACTATATACCACACACTTTTTTGGGTGTAGCATCTACTCCCTTCTACCACACTCTCCAACTATTCAGCAGTGGAATGAGTGGATAAAAACGTATCAAGATGGAGGAGTATTGAATGTTTCACATATTATTCACAGTCCAGCACCACCAGTTGCACGTTTGACCCTTGAAAAGAAGGCTCACTGAATATCACTGTAACACCACTGTGGAGTTTAAGACCAATATGTAGGTTCAGTGTGATGATCGTGAAGTGAGACTGTGGCACTGATTTTGATACTGAAAATCAGTGGGGAAAAAAGACCAAAACATGAAATTGTTGGTGTTTTTAAACATTCCATGTGTATGTCTTCCATGTGAGGCCGTGTGTGGGCTAAAACCAGAAAGCTTTCTGCTGCAGCCAAAGAGCAGGGTAGTATTTCCAGAGTTTGTTTGATGTATGATGCTATCTACTGGATGTATAGCACCACCTCAGCGCTGTCTCCAGATTGATGAGTAGTCTGCCCGAGGCTATACAGTAGAGACTCAGCTGGCCTTTGAAGTTCTTCGTTGATGAAGTCAGCCATCATCGTTCACAGCCTTGTTTCAGCTTTCCTCCATCGTGCTTCAAGAGTTTAAGTATTTTCTGGCTTGTAGCCGTAGATCCAACTAATGTGGGCGCTCAAATGAGTAATTTCTTATAAGCGACACTGTTAAAACCAAGTGCAATACATGTAGCCAAAATACAAAGTAGAAGAAGCCGATCCGACCAATATGACAGCGTTCTTCCATGAGAAATTACATTATTGGTTTCTTAATTTCTGTTGGTAGTCAGGGGAAGGCGCTGCCTCAGGCACCAATCCAGAGTGTCTGATTTAATAAGTGTTAAGATGTGACCAACATGCCCATGGCATATGGTTCACATAATTTCTATGCTCATCAAAACGTCTTAGTGACCACCAGGGCCAGAGGGATACAGCCAATGTCATCCTGCAGGCAACCACTCCCATCAACTCATGGGACAGATGGATATTTCCCATGACCTGTTGCAAGTTAGTGTATCTAAAACATGTCAGAAAAATGCAGTGTACCCGAGAAGAGAGAGAGAAGTTTTTCATTATTAGGTTTTATTTATTGTTTAACAGTCAAAAACTTAGGTGATCTGGGTCCTCACAGGTGGGATCCCCAAAATTCTTCTGACCCTTTAAAATCTAATTTCATCAGGTGCAACTTTTATTTTAGCAGTCACCTTCATTGTCAGTGTGTTGGCCAAGCATGTGTTAAATAGTGAAATAGCCGTGTCATTAGCGTTATCTTTTATGCGCCATGGTCCACCCCACCACAATCTGACCTCTCTCTCCCTGCCTCAGTTTTGCAGCAGCTTTCATCAGTCATAGAACTGTTCTTCTCAGCCTATCATCAGCTGTCATTAGTGCTCTAAGAGGCCCCTGTCTTTTTTCACACACACACACACACACACACACACACACACACACACACACACACACACACACACACACACACACACACACACACACACACACACACACACACACACACACAGGTGACACAGCACAGGCTATTCTTCAAGGTTAGGCCTTAATGCTTCACCATGTGAGAGTCTTTGATAATTTTTCAGACAGAAATTTCAGGGAATGGGAGGTGCTTCATCTTTTCTCCCTTCATATTCCACAAGGTTCATTATTATCTGAAGCTCTGTGGCACCAGCCTCATGTTTGTCTTATGTTTTTGACCTTGTCTAGGAGAAAGAACCTTTACCCAGAAACCTCAGCACACACCCTAATTGATTGCTATTTGTCATTGACCATGACCAGTCGTACCACACAAACACACAGACACACATGTGTGCACAAATGCCCCTTTCTGATATGGTATCTTCTCCAAAGGCATTGCTTGTTGACAGGTAGCCAATAAAGCCATCATTTTCTTGAGCGACAGGATGAGTTATTGCAACCATTCTGTCTCTGTCCCATTCAACACGCACATCTGTCTCCCCTGTAGTTACTTTGACAAAGACATGACCCAGTTTTTACCCATAAGGCCTCCAACAGGCCTTTATCATTACTGGTTTTTCATGGTACATGCATATCTGCTCCACCCCTCTTAGCAGACACTGCAAGCACACTATTCCTATTAAAATACGTAAGTATTTTTATTCATTGGAAAAAATTTACTCGGGAGCTCTCTTTTAAACATTTGGCTTGGCTAATAAAACATGAACGGTTACATGTGTTGCCCACAGATTAAATACATCAGACATTTACATACCACATTATAGAGGGGTTGCTTTGTGGGGGTAGACTACATTTTACATCTCAGACAGCAAAACAGAGACAGAGACAGATGACAAAAAGAAATATATTTATATTAGTATATACAGTAAGAATCTCTCTGCTTCCTAGAAACTGATTCAGTCAGCTCTAGCCTCTGTGGGGCCCTGTCTTTGGCTGCTCTGACTGACTCTCAGAGCCTCTGTTGTTGTTGTGAAAATGTGTTGGTGTTTGCTTTGGCGTGGGGGGAAACCTGTAAAAGTCTATTCTTAGCCTTTGAAAAATTAAATCAGGCAGCCGCCAAGCTGCTGGCTGTGAACTGAGTGAGTGTATCATGTTAGCGCTTGGTAAACATAGATAAACACGCACAAGCACATCAGTGGCAAACCTGTGTGTTTTATGTGTAACCATGAGTTTAATTACAGGCGCGTAAGTGCATGTATGTGTTTGTGCTGCAGGTATGTAAATGTGCAAACTCTTGTCTATATCTGTCCATGTGTTGATGAGCCAGTGCAGCACAGTTTGAGCGTTGTGTGATGAGTTTGGCATGGGAAGCTGTTGATTTGTTGACTTGTCCCTCTACATCAACAGAGCTGCAAGCAGTAGGTCTGCAGTCTGTGAAATGGCAGAAAGAGAGGAGAGGAGAAGGTGATTGGTGTCGAGGCTTGACAGGACCACAGATCTATCCCGGCTCCAAACCGATCGTATCATCCTGCAAAACATAACCTGAGGATGCGCACACACACACACACACACACACACACACACACACACACACTTAAGGGTACAACAATTGTACTATCAGCATGCACAATGTATCATCAGTTTATGATGCTCCTTTCAGATAGCAAAGAACGCCCACCACAGTTTCAAGGAGCACAAGGTGACATCTTAAAATGACTTATTAAGTGCAATCTACATAAACCCAAAGATAATTCATTTGTAATGGTATTAATAACATTTCAGCATTTTCTCATCAAATGAAGAGCAGGACCACGGTTATGTCCTCACAACCCAAATTAGTCTAGATGATTTTAAGACAACATATCATCATATATATTGTATTCAGATATAGTATTTTAAACATTAATGCTTGCTGAGACAGAGATCCATCTCTTTATTAAAATGTTATTCAAAATGAGCATACAGAGGACAAAACCACATGAAAGAAACTGTCATGGCAGTGAAATTGGCAGTGAAGAATCGGGTCACAGCATCTGAATATTTGGGCAGTGAGTGTTAGCATGGATCAAAACCTGACGCCATGCCTTCCAGGCAAAGGGTTGGTCCCCTGGGTAGTGCCAATGACACATCCAGGAAGGACAGCTCATCCAAGGCTTGGGGTGGTGAGTAAACAGAGACTTATTGGTCAGTGCTCAGTGGTCAGAGTGATGAATGACAGGTGGATGGATGGGGCCAGTTGATGAATGTGTATTCGAAAGGGGGACGCGCTTCCAGGAAGAGGATCTAAGGGACAAGAAGGACGAGGGAGGGGGCGGTAGCGTGGCTTTTGCACACAGAACAGAACAGTGCAGTCCTCTTTTACTTGCTGCACACATTCATAGCCCAGGAATCTCCCTTTTGTTTCTGTCAGCCATTGTCTATCAAAGCAAGTGTGCTACTTGAAAAATGGTGCCATTCAGCTGTATCTACAGCTATCCACTCTGTAAATGCTGAGCTGACTGCTGTTGTCTCGCACTACAGGGTATTGCTTTGTGTGCCCACAAATGAGTGTTTGTGTGTATGCTGTTGGCCAGTGATGGCTCTTTCTTTATAAGCTGGTGATGACAGGCGGAGACAGAGGTTGTGTAGTGTGTGATGAAGGAGCCTCGGGAACTCTTTCAGATAGCTGAAGGTCAAAACCACCAAGGGTTTCATCATCACTCACTCACATCGTCTGCACTGACCAGATGATGACTGTGTTCTTCCTGACAGCATAGCTACTGTGTGTGACAAACACTCTGAAGGTATACACAACATCAATGCACCAGCATCCCTACCCTCAATTACAGCAGGGGGGGGGGCATTTAGCTGAAAAAATAAAGCAAAAAGAAAACTGCACAAATGTAGAATGTATGTGAATTTTTGTGCAAGTCATAAATTGGCATTCCAAGCAAGGTCAAACAGTTGTGTCTGTGCATCCTGCAATTTACAACCTTCCTCCTTGCTTTTGCTTCTGCAGACTCCTGACTGGCTGCAAGGCTTATACTGTGAGGCAATTGCAAGCATGCAGGCAGTATACATGAAACTGTGTCAACTACTGTAGATTGGAACGCTAACCCATTGCACTTAATCTGGATTTGTACATTTTACAAGTTATTGTTTTTTTTGTTTTACAAGGAGTTGTAAAGAGGGAACAGAAGCCTAAGAATATAGCCTGTTGTTTGGCTTGAAAAGAGATCCCTTGATCATGTTGATCCCATGGCTTTAAGCTCTTTAGAAAACCACAAAGATGCGTGGTGCTCTATCTAAAAGAAAAACAATTTTACAGTGCAACATATGACAGAGCAGTTGTTGTGTACAATTTGTAATACACACTGATACATGTGCACCTTTTAGCACGAACACAACACTTGAATTCCAATTTGTGGAAAGTTTCCCAATCTTTATGTAGGAAGCTGTTTGCTGCCCTTTGAGGCTGTTTTAGCTGTCTGTGATATTTACTGTCTCTTCACACAGTGAAAAAAATCTGCTCCTGTTCTGCAAAACCCCCGCTGTCATAACACATGTTGTGCAGGTAATGAGCCATGTTTGGATCCAGTTTAATGTGCATTGTGTGGTGCAGTGTAATTAAAAAGCAGTGTAATGTCCCACTATGCGGTTTGGATAGCTGCAGCCCTCTCTGTTACTGTGATCTCACTGAGTCTCCTTAAACAAATACTTCATCCCTCTGAGGAGGAGGGGTGGGGTCAGACCCAGTGAGTTGGAGGGAGGGAAATCTGCACCATGCAGCATAGTGAAATATGTCTTAAATAAAAAAGGAAACCTACCTGGCCTCCAGGGCTTCACCTTTTAATAGACAATGAGCTACAAAATCCTTGCTGACGATTTAGCCTCATCTTATCCTAACTGAAGACACAACCATGATATGATACCAGAAAACCCAGGAACATGGAGTTAATTAAAGTGTTGCATGGTGATTTAAGTGTCCCATGACTTATTATCGAGAGTTGCAACATGTTGAGGTCCCTCTGATGATTTGAGCCACTGCCAGCTTGGGGCCTGCCTACGTTGGCCCTGCAGTGTATGTGCACACACACCGTCACTGCAGGCCTGTATTGGCCCTCCACTGTGCGCACACACACTCTCTCACACACACACACACACACACACACACACTGACACTGCAACTGTAGGCCTGGGGCCTTTTCTGCATTGGCCCTGGACTGTGTGTGCCCTGCGCCTCAGCCAAATGCTCAAACAGTGCACAAAGTTGCCGGAGGTGAGAATGCCAAGTGTCACTGTAAATTACCAAATCGTCAAGATAAACAGAACAACCTTCCAAGCATGACACAAGTCTTTTCATTAAACGCTGGAACATTGTGGGAGCGTTCCTTAAACGGCGTCACTATGTACGAAAACGGACCCAACGGCATAACAAATGCAGATATTTCCAGTGTGCACTTGGACAACAGTAAGCATAGGCAGCACCAGTGTGGAGACACAGTGCAGAGACACAGCGCAGGGCCAATGCAGGCCCATGCCTTACGGTTGCAAACAAACAAACCTACCATACTCTCCAAGTCCCGTTTGCACCAAGCTCTTCCCTGATAGATTTTCAGTCTTCACCTTGAGTTTTCAACTTCAAAATTCTTTGCGCCTCACAAGGATTGAACACTTAGCCTCAAACTCTCCGCACAGTCCTTTAACACCATGAGCTATTCGATCAGAGCCAATTGAACTTAATTTTTTTGAGTCCGCAAGTCTTTCATCTGGTTGTTGGACTTCAAAATTCACCAAGGATCAGACCTACAACCTCAAAACACCCTGAGCAAGTTGTAAAAAAACAGTTTAACATCCAGTGTAAACACTCAAAGATTGAATGAGGACTGAACCCAAGACATTAAAACTTAAGAGTGGTCCTCTAACATCAACTTCACGGTGCTGGGCTCAACATTGTGATGACTGTCAGCCATGGAAAATGGCATCGCCATCAGGCGGCCCAACCCTATTGGCTGAAACATTCATGGATAGAAGACACCAGTCTTCCTCGTGTTTGTGTATTTTGTCTTTAATGTCCTTTTTTGGTTGTACTGTCTTTATGTACAAAAATATCTCGTACCCCAGCAGCAGTGTCGCATCCGTCACAAACAGACAGTTATGTGACTTCTCCATATTTGAAATACAAGCTCCAGCTCTCGCATAGTTCAAGTGTGGACTCATGGATGCTGACTGATGTATGGTGAAAACATGTTTCTGTTCTACAGGAAGGTCTGCTACACGTCTTTCATCCCTGAAACAGTGATACAGATGCTGACACAGTGATGCATAGATTAACAGATTACGGTTAAGAGTTTAGATGATACAAAAACAGAGTGGCAGAGAGAGGGGAGGGAGGGGGGGGGGGGGGACATAAAAACCCTGGACAAAGGCAACTGTAGAGTAACATGAGGTTTGGTGGACTGAGAATCGGCCTGCTGAACTCACTGACCTTGTGCTTGTCTTGGCCTGAGATCAGTATGCAGAACATGTGAGGAACACTCCATCTATGGCAGATAGTACACATGGTTCAGTCCCTTCATTCAGTACATGTTCGAGAGGATCACAAGTTTCCGAAATCATGTAAGCTGAGCGGAGAATGAAAAAAGCAGAGTAAATCATTTACATCTGGCTGTGTCCTGCTAGAGGACCACAAGAACCCTGTGAGGGATGTCTCTTCTCTGTGCGCTCTGCTGTTTGTGTCTGTTTACCCGTCAGCCCCTCTGACTATGTCTACAGAAGTTTAGAGCTGAGAATATTATTTTCATTATTGACTAATTAATCTGTTGGTTATGTTTTTGATCATTTGATTCTTATATTGTCAGAAAATAATAATAATAATAACGCCCAGCACAATTTCCAAGGGCCCAGTGTAACAAGGTAACGAACCATTTGAAAATGTCAACTTGGATTCTGGATTTTTTTTTTGCATTTCATAGACTAAACAGATTTGTTCAGTCAGGAAAATAATTGTCATACTGATTCATAATGAAAATACAGTTGGTGTTAGTTACAGCCCCACACTATCACCTGAAGGAACATATATGTCGAGAAGCTCTGACAGAAGCTGAGATGCTTTTACTGTACTTTCACTTGAACACCCGTTTCTCTTTGCATGTCCTAGATGTCTCTGTGGTCGGACAGTTGATGTTTTGACATCCCAGGGGTACTCACCCGACCCAGACCACACAGCCCCTCACATCACACAGTGTAAAACAACACAACTCTTCTGATGAAACATTTTCCATTGAAACATGCTTTCTCCTCTTGCCCAAGTGCTCTGCTATGCCAAACATGTGCTGCTCTTTTGAAATGTTGGATCATTAATGTCCATAAACACTTCAAACGCCGAGGAGCGATTTCTCTGAAGCTGGCTCGTTGGTGCTGCATTTGGTGGGGTTATTGTTTTAGGCAGCGGGGAAAGTACAGACCGTTTTTGGGCGAGCAGTCTCTTCATGGAAAGGAATCAGATGATTAAGCTTGTGCAGTCTGTATTCACACCAAGGACAAATACCAGAGGGGAACACTCAGGGACTTTAGTTACAGCAGATTGGTGTTAAAACTTGAGGTACGCATTAATGTGAAAATATTTGCTAATATTTTAGGCCTTCCCGATAATTCAGTGCATCATTTGCATGTTAAAAAATTCTATAAACATTTTGTTGTCATCCTGCATCATCACTAGAGATGGAGCTGTGTTTATGCCAAGTCATTAAAATCTCATTTCCCTTGTTTTGTCATCCTGAAAGACAGAAGTAATCACATCATTTCAGCTTCTGTGCTAAAGTACCAAATTATTTCTCAAATGATGTTATTAGATTATTAATTGAATGCTGTATTTGTTGGTGCTGATAGATAGAGGAGTATCTCCAGTCCTGTAGTAACAGAAAAATGTGTGTTTTGTCATCTTAGCAGTCTGTGTGATGATACCCTGGGTTTTTTTTTATTTTTTTATTGTACGCAAAGCCTAGTAGAGAGGATGTGATGGGAAAGGTGTTAGTCAGTGATAATGAAACAATGAGAGGCATTATTGTCTGAGGGAAAGAGTGGGTAAAGCATGAACTACAACATCAGGGCAAGGAGGAGGAGTACAGAAAAAGATGAGAATAGTGAGAGGTCTGTTGGCCTGAGGCTAAAGAAATGCAGAGCATTGAAAGGTTGAGCAGAAGGCAAAAACAGGAATAAGTAGAGCTTTAAGACTGGTTAAAACCCAGTAACCCAACAAGGCTGATTAAGATGAAAGCACTTGTGTAATGAAATCCAGCTTTTCCCTCAAACTGTTGTATACCCCTGAAACGATTAGTGGATCAATTGATAAGTTGGTGGATAGGTTGGTGGAGTCATTTATCAGTTAAAATTTCCAAATTTTTCATAGTCCCACCCTCTCAAATGTGAAGGTTTGTGAATTTTCTCCGTCTTATATAAGTGCAAATGGAATATCTTTAGGTCTTGGACTGTTGGTCAGACAAACAAGAAATAGAAGATGTGATCTTGTTCATTACTGTGCAGAAATTTTTTTTATTTTTTTTGTGCATCTTTCAGTTAAAGCGCCTGCAAAGGTCAGGGCAGCTTTTGAACAACACCACACCACAGACATCCATGCAGAGCCGTCAGAACACACCATATACACAAAAGATGTTTTTCTGTGATAATGTGAATACACCTAGATCCTTCGTTCTCTTTTTCAACTTCTCCAAACAGGAAAGAGAGAGCCTTTCATCTCAAGATTACTGACAGACAAAACAAACTTAAACGAGTTAATTGCAAAATTCACAACAACTTATCAACATTATCTTTCTAAAAATCAGATACAATTTATTTCCTTGCTTTTTTCATTTATTCGTATTTTTTTAAATGACTCCTCTTCCGGTTCATCCCGTTCCTTCCTCTTTGAGCTAAACCCTCAATTAGTTTTCTTTTGCCAGCATACATTTCAGTTTTGTTTAGTCTTGGACACAACATAAGCCTCCCCCCAGTCGGCCTGACCAGATCCAAACACTAAAAAAAAAAAATTGCCAATTGTACCAGAGTTGTGAAGTCTTTTGTTTTCAACCATTACATCAACCATCATGCAACGGATATGCCTGAACCAACACATTCATCTCATTAAAAATTAAAAGTATTATTCAAAACCCTAAACAGCTGGGCCTTTGTATATTTCAAGAACCCACTGTGTTCAGTTTTCTAATGCAGAAGGAGGAAGACGCTTGATGATAGAACGAGGAAGGGGCACACGGACTATTTCCACCTAACAATAGCAGAATGCTACACAAACACACCCTCCCTGAGCCAAACAGATTATCCTGGTCTGTTTGAAAAGAGACTGACAAGTAGAAGATGGGAGATTATGTCAATTAGTGGCCACAGTCCCACCTGACCAGACCGCCTCCTCTCTCAGGGTCCCTCTAGGGGTCAGAGTTCACGACCTGACTGCCAAAACATGGAGGCTGCTATAACCCCCATCCACAGAGGAGGGCTTTGACACAGCACAGTTTTATCAGCCCACACACACACACACACACACACACACACACACACACACATCAACGCACTTTCACCTCCCTCTGACCTTCCGCTCATCCCTGCCCGACCTTGACCTCTGCTGTTGTGTGTGTAACAAAAAGAGAGAGGGGGAGGTCAACAGGTCCCCAGGGAAACTGATTTATTTATTGGCTGATGCTTGTCTTTCCAAACGGGTATAAATCTACGTGCCAGTCAAGTGTTTGTCTATGCATGTGGGTGTGTGAAGAGTAAGAACTTTTATTTCCGCTTATGTGTTTGTGCCAATATTTGTTTTGTCTGTGCCTTTGCATCCTGGCACTCTTCTGTGCAAATACATGTGGATGCGTGTTTGGCTGCACTTATGAGTATATCCTCATTTGTTGTTTGTGTGTGCGAGGGTGTCGGTGCGTGGGCGTGTGTTTGTGTGTGTATATGCTTTCCGTGCGGCTGTAAATCTCCACACTGACATGTTGGTTCAGTAGGGAAACAGCAGGTTTGGGACACACTGATGGCCTTCACAGATGGCTTCAGGACCCTGTGCACGGGAGGCCTTCTACTCCACCTATTAATTTATTTATTTTCCACTGCAGAGGAGACACTGAGGCCAATGTGATGTTTCCGAGAGCCAAAGTCCCTTGAGAGCAGCTTGGGTGTTTTCTTATCCAGTCTCTTCTCCCCCCCTCATTCTTTCTCCTCTTCTGTCCCCCTGCCCTCTTTTTCCCCAGTCCAGGTTGTGTGTGTGTGTGTGTGTGTGTGTGTGTGTGTGTGTGTGTGTGTGTGTGTTCTGTAGATTCAATCTTATCACCCTAGTGCAACAGGCTGGCTGACAGGCTTTGAATGTCATTGTCACACTATCATTGTGTCTCTGAGTCAGTGTTGAACACAGAGCAGTACCAAAGAGAGGACAGCCTATAGCGTGACTGTCATCTATTTCACACTAAGGTATTTAATTTCAAAAAGGTGTAAATGCAGCCAAGAGGCATTAGCGAGCTGCTGCAGTTCAGTTGCTTAGAAGTGGTTGGAGCAATCAGATTGCAATTCATATTAGGGCTGGTTCGAACGAATTTGTAATGACCATCCTTCCGTATAAATCTTGCTATCTTATCGCTGATGGCATTTTTACGAGCTTCTGGCAAGGGGCCTACTGCAGTCAGACAAGGTTGCACACTTGACGTTGCCCTGCTGGTTTGTGGTGCCTGCGCTGCCTCACTTGGCTGGCAGGCTAGCTTGCGAGTCCACAGATTTGCTGTCATTGTAAAGTTATCTGGTTATCTTTGTTAGTTACTTCGCCATCTACAGTTTAGAACCCAAAATACTTCCACACACTACTTCTCAGATGCTTTGCTGTCATGGTTGTCCTCTCAGGAAGGCTTTGCTTGTTAGTGTCCTCAATTTTTGTAGCAAACAGCATAATATTACTACTTTAGTTTACCTATAGGTCAATAGGGCATGCCATAGGTCAAGCTGATAGTGAAGTTTTAGAGCGCCCTCTGCTGGATATCAAGACAAACTACTTCAGATGATCTGTTTTACAACATTTAAGTTTTCAATCAAATTGGTCATTCCAGTTTAAATAAGAACTTTTTTTACCCGTTTTCGAATGAATAATCAAATTTTTAATAAAAAGTGACAGCTCTGATTCATATCGACCTTTGCAGGTGATTTCAAACACATTCTAGCCAGATGTTGAAAAGGTGTAAATGTATCAGATTTCCAAGTAGAGTACTTCACTAAATGGTCAGTTAAAGTGGCCATATACAGGGGTTTTCCCCTGTGCTAATGAGAAATGGCGTGACACTGACATTAGCCACTTTCCTTGTCAAATTAAAGTCACGAGAAGAAAGAAGCTCCAGCGATTTCAACACTTGCAGTCGTACAGAGTTTGTAACGTGCTGCAGCTGCTTCAAGTACATCACAGCATCACCAAACAGGAAAAATAAGATAGATGCAATCAGATTAGTGATATGTAGTGATAACAGGAGTGCATGTATGTGGCTAAACATAAACAAAATGTTACTTCTGCTCCTGGGACATCACCTGCCACGGCCTACACCTCAAATTCAGTGGTTCTCCTGCTGTGTGTGTGTGTGGTGTGTGAGTGTGTGTGTGAGATAGGTGTGCTGGAGCCAGAGCAGACTCCACCAGCTGCAACCAGTTCCATAATCAAGACCTCTATAAATACTCGGCCCTGCCACCTCCACTCATACTCTTCACTTCGAGCCATAATTTACCCGTTCTTGATATTTTTGTGTCTAGTTCTTGTCATTTGTCCTCTGAGACTCATCGTGTCACCCTTGTCTCCCCCACCTTGTCTGGTCAAGCCTCCTGCTCTGCCTCCCGTCCCGCTGCTCCGCTCCGGATCCCTGCTTCGCTCAGTTCCCTCACATGTGTGTGACGGCTACCTCGCTGAACTGCTGCTGCTCACATGAGTGTGTGTCCACCCTGCTACTATCTTTCAACAATACTCTTCTTGAAATCCTGCACTGCTGTATGTCCTCAGGTTTGAAGACTGTCACATAACATTATATTTCTGCTCAATAGAATTTACCCACACAAAAAAAGGGCATGATGCCATGTTTCAGTTGTGGATATAGAAAAATAAAATAAGTTTTGACCAGAACATTCTGACCTGCAAATCCACCAGAGCCAATGGGCTTCAACAGGAATGAATGGGAACCAGCAAATATTCACTGAACAAAAGTTTAACATGATCACATCATTTAACAAAATAGAATGACACATTAGTTTGAATGTGAGTTTGTCACAGAGAGCCACAAATGATTCCTTTGACACTGAAGAGCAGTGATTTAGTATTCCACATGTGTTGTCTAATAGTTTAAACTCCATGTTGCATCGTTTTAGAAATGGCATTACTGAAACCGTCCTGCTTCATCATTTATATTCATTATGACTGAGAAAATTACTCAGCTAGCTGAAAGTGGCTTTTTAGCCTGAGCAAGTTTGAATGTAAATGAGAACAGTGTTGTGGAAAGCAGCCTTTCACTGTGTGTGTACCACATGTAGAAAGTTGCTCTGACTTTATTATAGGGAGAAAATGATTCCCTGGCTTGCTCTAGGCCTTTTTGAGGGCGTCTTACACACACACACACACACACACACACACACACACAACAAAACGCAACATCTTTAATGCATTTTACTGAGCATGGCAGGCCAAGGCTCGGAGCCAGTACAGTCCTTCTGTCCATGTGCTGCTGTTTCCATCCTCTCTCACTCTCTTCTTCTAAATGAATGTCCAACTCTCGCTGTCCTCCCTTCCTGCAGACAGGTGGTCTAGAGGTTCAGACCAGAAGGATGTTGGCTTACTTTCTAATGCTGCTTTAATGGTGCCTTGTGTGGTGGGTAGAGAGAGGCATGCTGCAGCTAATAGAAATTCTTCTGACTCTCCAGGTTGTTATATAATGGTCTCTTTCTGTTGAGGTAGACTAGTCAAATCTGATTAACGTGCGTATGAGCATGTACGTGTGTTCATGTGCTCACCGGTGTGCAAGTGTGTGTCCATGTCCGCATTCATGTTTTAGTTAAAAATAAGTTAAAAATTTAATCAAATATTGAGATTATTCCAACTTGTACTGATAAACTTATGTTATCTGAAAAGTAGCAAAAAGATCTTTTAAATCTGCCTTGTTCCCATAAATGAGACAGTCACAACCTAATACCTTTTTCAAAGACAATGAAGTTTAAAACATCAACAGTAAATGTCAGGCTTCTTTTGTCTGTTGCCCAGAAGAGGGCTTCCTTCCAGACTCTTGGTGCATCGTGAAAACTAGAGCGAAGTTACAAAATCAAATTTTGAATATTGGATCAGTGTATAATTGTTCTTTATTGGCCATAACTTATAAAGAAATCAAATAAAACCACATTGATAAAGAGATTTGAGATTACTGGAGGAGATCAGCATTTCACAGCCACTGGTCTCAGTGTTGGTATGTGTAAAAATATACTGTAAATCTGATTTACAGTGCACACATTCAGGCATTATTAGCTCATTTCCCAAATGAACTTCATCACACGAGAAAAATATTTTCTCAAATACTGAAAAAAGTGGTTGGAAGACGATCACACCCTTCTCTCTGGGTTGTTTAAAAGAAATTATGGAAAACAAGTGGGTGGGTGAGGGAAAATATGAAAAAGCAAATGACACCATTAAGTCCTAGAATGTGCAGTATATGATAATGCATGACTTAATATAAATATTTTCACTCAAGTGTTTGAGTGACTGTTGAGGTGTGTGTGTGCTCGCGCGCACATGTGCGTGTGCGCAGGTGACACCCAGACAGACGGCCACTATTCAGCTGTGAAAAAGGTGCTGCTTATCAGCACACTGCAATAAAAACAGACAATGTGGCCATTCTTCTACAGTTTGTGTGTGTGGGAGAGAGGGACATATGTATTTGTGTGTGTGTGTGTGTGTGTGTGTGTGTGTGTGTGTGTGTGTGTGTGTGTGTGTGTGTGTGTGTGTGTGTGTGTGTGTGTGTGTGGTGGCACTACTTTTCTGTAACCAGTCAGTGTTATAGCACATGTATGTTTGATAGAAATGATATTTGTTTGAACTGAGGTCTCATTGGTGGAAAGCATGTCACTGGTCCCTCATCAGGCCCTTATTAACTACGTGAAGTGACCTTTGTGGAGGTGCTGATGGGTGCCTGTAGGACCCAGCCAAGTTTCTCTCTTGGCTCCTTTTTCACCTTCCGTTTTTTTTTGTTTTTTTTTTGTCTCTCCCCACTTTGAGTGCACCGATGTGCCACATCTTGCTTTATGAAAGCTGCTTGTCATTCCCCTCTCAGCTGGATGTAGTCTACTGCATGAGAGCTGAGTCAGCCCTAAAAGAGGGCTCAACACTTTCCAACAAATCCCTCTTCACCTCAGTGGAATTTGAATTTCTAGCTAAGTGTTTATCGCTTTTGATCACTCACAGAGAATTTGTAAGTTTTGAAGTCTCCAATAAAGGCTTATTTCTACTCATTATCCCTGTCCCCTCCTGTTTCTGTCATTCCACGGCCTAGAGACAGAGTGTGCACTATCTCCACCATCAGTTGGAAATCGGTCATCACTCTGCTGGCATTCATGCTTCAAACAGTGTCCAAAAGTCTCCACATTCTGGGAAATATGGGCGGAAGACAATAAACATTGTACAGTGTTACAATTGATCCATCTTGCATTTTGGAGAGCAAAGTTGCCAGATCTTTTTATTTCAGTGAATTAGTTGTGCGTGCGTTGTGATTAAGCGCTGGGCGGTTTTGATCAAGTTGGTCTGTTGCATTGCAGCCTGCTGTCTGTCTGCGTCACCCCTTTACTCTTTTGTAGCCCAGGCTTTGTGTAAAGCTGAGGGCCCAGTGTAGATCTGGAGGATTTTGGCATTGCACAGAGCGCAGTTGAGGTTTCACTTCTTTCTTCCCTTTGAGAGGAGAACTGGAGGTGCATGGCATCGTGCATTTTCACAATCCTTTGTGTTTGTGGAAAAATTTTAACTTAGTTTAGGTCTGTGAAACACTTAGCTCAATTTAATTTTCCACTTGTTTTTTTTTTTTCTTTTTAAATTTCATGGAAACAATTTGATCTGTAAAAAGTATAAAATGCAAAAAATTTTGAGTCACTTTTCTGTTTTTAAATTAAAAATTAAAAATTTTAAGCCTTACAAATACCCAGGAACGTACTAGGACTATGTGTTTTCTCAACCAAGCTTTTTCCAGGTGGTTAAGTTAGAAAAAGATTATTTTTTAAGGATGATTTTGTACTTGGTGGTTTAATCGTGGTGGTGAAGAAATAGCACATTTCAAAGAGGTCTTCTTTATAAAAATTTCAAATATATTTTATTCATTTACTTTTTTGTAAAACAAAGATGTATTTCAGTAACAGAACTACTTACAGGTTAACTGATTAGAAAATATTGTCAAAGTTAAAATTTCATCTCTTATTGCTACGGCAACAGTGAATTCAGGTGCTATGTCTGTATGTATGATTTCTGCTTTCATACCATAGAAGTTTAACTGAAGCAATTAAAAAAAAATGTAAGTACAAAAAAGAAACATTTGAAAAGTGATAGTGAAAAATAGCGAGTACCAGAGACTTATCAACCCAACAATGTTGGTTCTGTCCAGAGTCTCTTTCTCTCTCTTTCTTTCTCTTTTATTCTCCACTTGTTTTCAGGAAGATGTCTTCTCTGCCTTAACCTCCTGCTCTCTCCAATTCAAAAAGAAAAAAGTATTCAAGTTTCCCTCTTTCAGGCCGCAAAAAAACGGTGCTGTACAAAGTCAGTGGAAGCATCATCCAGTCCGCCGGTCTGTCTCATTCCGTCTTCTTCCCCAGCAGGGATAAAAGAAAAAAAGCCCAGTTTTCTAATAATCTAGTATTCATCTGAATTACCTACTTTTTACATTATTAAAACACACAGTTAAGTAGATCATCTACATTTCTCTGCTTTGATGTTGTTCCTCGGAGCTCTGTGCCAGCGTGTGCACTGGCCCATTGCACAGCCCACATGTACTGTAGCGTATCATTTCTGTCAGCTCTTCTTACACTGAAACAAACCCTGCATTCCCACTCAGCTCCCTTCCCATTCTGTCTGCCTGTAATCATCACATTATCAAACATGTTTTCCCTCCGATAGTTGCCTCAAATCTTTATGCTCCCATTTCTTAATGCTACTGTTTTATTGATAAAGTTGCTGTAAGATATATAAGTGATTGGTTCTACTATATCAGAAAAGGAAAGAATTAAACTGCAAAGGGAAGATGAAAATGTCTTTTTTTTCTTCCTAATTGTTATAAATCTGCGGTTTCTTTGGGACTTTTATTATTTGGAGGGAAGTGCAGAATGTGCAGCTTTTCGCCTCTCCAACATTAATATGTCAGATTCAGAACGACCCCCTCGACTACCTGATTCATGATAAAGCTGAGAAAATAAAAGCTTGACCACCCTGCAGCCCATTGTAGGACTATTTCGTGGGCTGATAAAAGATTCTGCAGGGATCTGGGGTTCAGGGATGCATTAGTGGAACGAGAATTAGGATCTATGTGAAACGGGGTGGAGTGTGGGAAGCGACTGTGGACTCTGCGAGCGGCACAGCGGGCCACGTCACTGGAAGACGGTGTGGTAGGTGGGACACTGATGGGACTTCATGTATTTGATGGCGAACTTGAGCTCCTTGCTCTTCTTGTCCCACTTGTGAATGGACATGAGCAGAAGTTGCTGGTCCACTTTGCGGCCCATGATGAGGAAGTTGGAGCCCAGGCTGTCCAGCTGGGAGCATGGGCAGTTGGCGCCATTCTTGATGTACAGGGTCAGTTTCTTCAGGTCCTTCTTCCTTAGCACGCCCTGCTTCAACACTTTCTTTTTCTTTTGTGCTGCAATCAGCTTCCGGTCTCCCTTCTCTTTCTTCACCTCCTTAATTTTCATCTTGAGGGCTGAGGAAGAAGAGAGGAAGAGATATTTTAACTCTTATTCTCTATAAAACAGATATTTACACCCAGAAGCTGTTACTGTGTCACTCTGATTCCTCTATTACTCGCAGCTGTGACATTGCTTCTTTGTGCAGGAACATCACTGAGCTGTTTGCTTGCCAAAGAAGAAGCTGTTTTACACCTCTCCTGGGTATTATCATTTAACCTCTCCCACAGCGTACAGAAATTGCATCTTGTGTGTATGTTTGTGTGTCTGACTTCTTGGGGAAAACCCATAAACGACAAGGAGGACATGTTTTTGGAAGTAAAACAAAAGCTCGTTTTAAAGTTCTCCAATGTAAGTTCAAGTCAAATCCCAAGTCTTCCTCAGCATGTTGCAAGTCAAGGTGCAAGTGCTGACCCTTAAATGACGTGGCAATTAAAATTGTTGTTTGATTGTATCAGGTCTTTTACAAGGTCGAAGCTCGACTTGATTGTTTTTGTTGTGAGCGACGTCTTGTCTCAAGTCAAATCTCGCAGCAGTCAAGTTCAGGTCAAGTTTCTAGTTGTTATTTTTGCGCCTTTCTATTCATTTGTGCATGCAGTTGTATATCTTTAAGCAAAAGTACAGAACAGACCTCTGTGCACAGTTTTCAGTATATGTGGAGTTTGGTTACAGCAAACTCAGGTATCTCCCGTTGAGATTCATGTTTATTAGTTCATATTTTTAAATTTAAGAGATTAAAATTGAACTGTCAGGCCTTTGAGAGTGGAGTTCTCTGGGTGAACATTTTGACAGGTGAAATCAATCATGGGCAGGGCAAAGGCACAGGGTCGGTATGAAACATCGCTATGTACCCGTGCCTGCTGGAAGATCGCCATTTCACTTCTCGCCTGCTTGTCTACAGTTGCATAAACACCCCTGGGTGCACTCTGATACGTATACATGTGAAGTGATAGCATGTTCAAGAAGGAATGTGTGTGTTGAATTTCCTTTCATCCACGTCCTGATTCACATCCAGCTCCCTCACTGAGGACGTGTGTTTATGTGCTGCGTTTGCGTGCCGACATACCTGAGCGTGTGTGTACTTTTGTGAATGACTGCATTCATGTATGTGTGTGTTCAGCAAAGATGGGAAGGATAAAATCATTTCCCTCCCTGCTTCACTTCGAATGCCCACCCATATTCAGGTATATTCACTTATAAGTGATCTAGCGGGGCCCACTGCAGCCTGGCCAGTATCCCTGTGACAAGCTGCGCCCAGGTCGGTACACAAAGTCACTGTCTTTAAAGTCAGCAGAGGGTAGAAGCAGATGGAAAGAAAATGAGAGAGAAGTGAGTGTGTTGTCATTTTGAGGTTAAACAGGTTTCCCTCTAAAGCTAAAGAAAGCAGCCTCTCCCACTGTACCGAGCAGGTGTAGGCTGTGTCCTGCCAGGCCGTCGTCCCAGCCGCTTTTCTTTTCTAGTCTGGTTATTTTTTCCGTGCTGCTCGGTGCTGTGGTGGGACATTTCCTGGTGGTCTGAGGGTCGTCTTGGCCTGCGCCACGATCAGCGATAACATAACAGTCAGGAATGATTTGACCGGCCTCTTGCATCACCTCACCTGTGTGTGCGACGGCTACCTGAACTGCTGCGGCTCGCAGTGTGTGTCCACACCGTTGCTTCTGCAGCGCTGCTCCTGCTGGCCCTTGTATTTCTATATTGAGATTGCCTTTGATAATGCCACCAATAATAATTGATGAGTGGTCAGAAAAGTGAAGACTTGTGAAACAGAAAGCAATCAGGTGATTTTTGTTTACCCTCGTTCAGAGCAGTAGAAAACTTCTGCCCTTCCCCTCATTTTCTGTTAACTTATTGATGTAAAATAGCTTTTTCTAGCCGACATGGGGTTTTACGCTATGACTATATAGTACATATGTAGCCTCCACTTTTTCCTTTAATAAGATGCAATTTCTAAAATGGGTAAAAAATTTTTTAGAATGTACAATAATATTTATAATTGAACATATTTTTTTCATATTTGTTGCTGAGTCACAAATCTTTGAATCTTGTAATCTGGATCATTTCCCTCCCAGATGAACGTAGTGGCCAAATGTATAACCAGTTAGGGTTAGCCTATAACATTAGCAGTCAGGGATGGAGTCAAATTCCCGCCCTGAATTATTGTTTAGGTCCGCCCCTGGCTGGATGGCACAAGGAATGCGGAGAGATCAGACATCAAAAGTACACCGTAACAAAACACGAAGTTCAAAATGCTCTGAGGGTAAATAGTGTCCAAAGATGAATAGGTAATAACATTCATGAGGCGTGAGATCAAACTTTAATCAGCTATCGCCCTATAGAATAACACCGTAGAGTCATTCTTGCCTTGATCTCCAAATCCATACATCACGGTTATCTTGACTTCTATACTCATCCTCATGTCTCATCTACTCACATAAATTCGTGGCCAATAAAGCGTCCAACTATCTGCTTTCACTTGTAATCATGTTTCATTCTAATGAACAGAAAGAATCTGTGTTTTGCTTTCTGATCCTCGCAAAAAAACACCCTCACGTTAAAGGATAGAGACATGCAATCCTGCAATTAATCAGACAAATAAACATCTGTGATTAGGTAAAGTCATGATTAATTACAGAGGGTGAGCCTATGTTTTGGCAGCAGCTCAAAGTGTGAGCAATGTGCACGAAGACGTATTTTGTTGTTGTTGTTGGATGTGATGTGTCGGGTGTTTATTAATTTATTATTTATAAAGGGTCGTGGTCTGTATATTCGGGACATTTCGGAGGTGTGGGTAATCACCAGAAGATAGATTATGAAACTCCTGTCCTCTGTGGGACACTACAGCATAGAAATATGGTTTTCAGCACCGGTCTTGCCGCACTTCATTTTCAGTCACACTATTATCACTAATCTGTTGAGAAACATAAGCCATGTTTCCCAAGGTTATGAGTTGTTGGTTTTTTTTTTTATCACAATTTCTAGTTTAGTGTTTCGAATCTTATGACCAGAGAAAATGGAGAACAATATGTCATTAACTCTAGAAACTGGGGCAACAGTCCATGCAAGCAGAAACTCATCTGCTGCGGAGTACGATGGGCCAAAAGCCTCGATGAGCAGAAATAATGAAATAATTATGTTCTGGCTCCGCGCACGGGTCATTACTGTGGTGAACCTGAACTGCTCGAGAGTGGAAAGTTTGGAAATTGGTGTTGAATGGACGCTGGGGACTGGAAGCTGTTAAATCAATTTATCAGTTTATAAGAAGAAAAGAGGGAATAATTAATGTGCTTTGCTTGTTCATGTCAGTGCTCACTTTGAGCATTTTCTACAAACACTTGCCAGGAGAAAGAAGATCAAAACTGAAACAATAAAGTTATACTTCAAAAAACAAAATATTAAGGCTTTTTTAAATGAATAAGTTTTTACACTGCATAATCTTTTAATGATTTTTTTTTATTTAAAAACTGTGTGTGTGTGTGTGTGTGTGTGTGTGTGTGTGTGTGTGTGTGTGTGTGTGTGTGTGTGCGTGTGTGTGTGTGCGTGTGCGTGTGTGCATGCGTGAGGGATAGAGTTATTTCATTGTTGTAATCCTGCTATTACTTTTACTGTCCTACACAATGTAATGATATTAGCATCCAGGTAGACATGTAACAAACTACTGCTTTCAGGGTATCTTTCTCCCAAGCCAAAACACATTTTCTGATGGATTAATGATGGCACATACTGGTGCCTTTCAACTGCCTTCCTCAAACAACTTGTGAAACACACTTGTAACTCCTGATGAAGCCTGTGGCGAAATGATTTGTTCGCACGGTTACACGGTTTTTGATAAACATAAAACTAAGAGTGGTGTTCACAATGCAGTTGTACTGTGTTGCTTGCAGTCACTCACAAACTGTTTTATTTATATTCAGCAAGCTACAGATTTTTGCAGGTTCAGGTATTTTCAGACCAGCTGAGACCAAACTAAGCAGTCAGTAGCGCAACCTACAGGCAAAGAAGGCAATAGCTGCTGCAACTTCTGCTCCACCTTCAGGCAGTGAGTGTTACAACTGTAGGTTTTTTTTTCCTGTTTAGGGCACCACAAAGTAAACTGCCCTGTACTACACTCTATAAATGTCTATGCAGGTCTTTTCAATTGCTCGTACTTACCAAAGTCACTAGCGCAGTAATGCTCCATGATGTTGTCCGCTTTTAGCTCGTTGTCACACGGAGGGCACACCTTCGACACTGAGGGGAGAGAAAAATAATTACTACACTGAATCACATTTCATTTGGTGCTATTAAGGCCCGGATTAGCTAATATCTAACAGCTGAGTTGAGGTCATTGTTAGTCAAGTGCAGTCAGCAAAACCAAAGCCGTGTCAGTATGAAATCGTTAAGCCCTGACCACTTTTGAGGCACTTATTTGCAGCCCCCCTCCTCTTGTCAGAGGCTATTTGCCGTGGAGCGAATATATAGTCCAGCAGTCTGACTGATGTTTGCCCTGCAATTACATTGGAGAAAATGTTTTTATTCTGGCCGTTGTATATTTTGGTGGTGCACGCGTGGTCTTGGCTGTGCAGAAAGGTAAACGCTGCGGCAGGAGCAGCTGAACACGGTGAAAAGTGATTCAGTACACACACACAGCCAGCATTTAGGCCACACAGCAACCACACATTGTGAAACAGCGAGGGGAAACCAAAGCAACAAGTTCGGTTTATTTTTAACTCTGAATTTATGGTCATGCTTGCTTTGCTCAAAAGCATGTTTGGCCTCACTGACTTTGATTTAGGACTTTGTGATTGTTGTTATTGTGCACCTCCACAGTGGGGATACAACGTGAGAGAGCAGAAATGCAGCCCCTACATTAAGTCTTTTATTTGTTTATTGCTAAATCTTGCTTGTTCACTTTAACGCTCATGTATACCGTAGAAAACTGTCAAAATATGCTTTGATATATGATTTATTACTGTCACATTTTGAGCAAATATTCTGTCTCACTTCTATCACCCACGCCACTTTCAAAACTTGCTTTCAGAGACTTCAATCTCTTTTTTCTCAGACACACAAACACACGCAGACATGCTTCATACTACCTTGCAATTTTCTCAGAAGGCTCTTCAATATAAAACTTTATTATGACAATTACTACATAAACTCCATGTAATCCCAGAGGGGCTGGTTGTACACATCTAATATCAGTCCACTCATGCACGAAACGGAGCCTTGGGCCAAATGAAAGAACAAGGTATAATATTAGAAAAGGTCAGGGAGAGAAGGACGTGGTAGTGTATAGAAATCTTCCCCACACCACATATACACACCTACAGGGCAGAGAAATATGATTATAGCTCTCTCTTTTCCTCTGTGCCACACTTACAAACACGCACTCGTGCGAACACACACACACACACACACACACACACACACACACACACACACACACACACACACACACACACACACACACACAGAGGACTATCCTAGCCCAGTCCAGCCCCTGGGTTAAAAGTCAGGGTTCAGAGGTTATCACCTCAGCCCAAACCTCAGCGTCTGCGCAGATAATGAGAGGGGTCAAAGTGTAGCATGCTTCGCTGCTCGGGTCGTGGGGAGGTGAACCCCCTAACCACTGCTGAGTGTATGTGTGTGCGCGCTCGTATGTCGGAGGGAGTTGAACCATGTTCTTGTAGAGTTACTGCCAGTTTTCTCCTCTGAGGGTTCCCATGCTTTCACAGGCGGGAAACCTGCGAGGCCTACAGGGTCAGGCCTCTAATTGTCTGGTGTTGACAAGAAGACTGGGACAAGAGCATGGAAACACATACACACACACACACACACACACACACTCACACACATACACGCGCACACACACAGAGATCAAGAGACGCCAAAACTGCTCTGGATTTCTCTTGTTTTGAATGATTCCCTTGAAGCTGTTACGTCTTATTCAGACTCCACGGGCATTCATTCTGGTTTCACAGGGGTGGTATGTTGGCTGGAGGCCCAGCTGTGCTGATGCCAGAGCATGTGTCAGGAGAGTGCAGCCCCTCCATGAAACTTAGTTGAGCTTGGACCGACAACCACCGTTTGAATGCCGCGGAGAAATCAATTAAGCGATGACTGCCCTCATCACTTTCCCTGTCGGGGGAATCACCGTTCTGTTCTGATGAGAATCATTGCTGCGTAGCCTGGTGTGTTTTTTTTCCTGGACACGTTTCTACTCAGCAAATATTTTGACATTAGGTCATTAATGTACTTTTGCCATCAACTCAAAGCAGCTTAGGAATTTTTTTTTTTTTTTTTTTTTTTTTTTTTACCATGCCATGTGATTAAATTGTGAATATCACGTTCTTGCTTCAGTTGACTTTGGACTTGACTACCTCTTGTCTGCTGCACTTCGTCATTTACATGCTGGATTATAGACTTAATAACAGAAACATTAATGTTCCCGATCACAGTGAAGAATGTTATAATATTGTCTGAGGATGAGGAGCCAGTGATTGAGGATAAGAGGAGAAGAATGATGGGAGCAGAGTGCGTTGGGAGGTGCTCCGGTGGAAAGCCCTGCTGTTAATCTTCAAAGTGCAAGCCAGAGTGGAAATGACATACGGCAAGATTCCAGCAATTTAACTGCACAACTTCACTTAGTCATAGCTATGAGGTTAATATCACTTTCTCCATTTCAGTCTCTCTCGCCTGCTGTTCACTTAACCTGCTTTAGCTAGTGATGCTGATTGAAAACAGCAAAATGCAACAAAAATCTCCTCAGTATTACAAAGCACTTGTTGATCGAGCTTGAGAACACGTCTGATGTTAATGATAAAGATGTGAAAAGTCATTTGTCAAATAATGACACAGTTTTGGAATAGAAGGCTCCACAAAGAAGTGTTATTGTGCATCGATGTGAATGATGTCTCTAAAATATTTGTCAGCTGTGAGCTCCAAAAACATGACATTACAATGATTTTATCATTATAATCATTTTGCTGTAATTAGTTGGTGCAGTGGGGAGTTGGCTGTGTGTGTTTATTTAATTACGTAGTTTCAACAACATAAATTATGATCATTAATGAGTGGCCAAAAGAGAAAAACTCATTTCCCAATCACAATTAATTCCTAAAAGACTCTATTTGCCATGAAATGAAATTAAAGAATCCTTCTCATTCACTTCAAAAATTCTGTTGGGAACACAAGCCACATTTCATCATAGGCAACATTTCATAAATTGGTTGAAAATCAACTTTATAGTCAGATGAAATCTTGGTTACAGTATCTGCAAATTTATACATGTAGTGCTCACTTTTTCTGTCTCTTTCACACACACACACACACACACACACACACACACATATCTTTATAAGAAAGATAACCAGGTCTAACAATATCGTCATCCGATCCCCTGACGTGTCTTTAACCTCATCCCTTTCAGCCTGAGCATCACAACGACTTTTACGTTCCATTTAAAGTATGCGCGGGTCACTATCTCATGCCTCATTTGGGCCCTTTAAGTTACGAGCAGCAACACTTATGACATAAAACGGTGCTGTGCCGGAGATGAAATGCAGCGTGTGATTTATGTCGGAGGGCCTAACATCTGTTTAAATGCGGCATGCAGACAGACAGAGGAGGACTTAAACATGGCCCGCAGGCAGCCCCGGAGGCCTCTAAAACACAGCACGCTCCTTGCATCTGTAGGAATCCTATACAGAAGAGAAAATACATTCTCAAAAGGCCTAGGCAGTCTTCCATGCACAGACCATTGGATCACATTTTCCCTTTCATATAGCAGCCAAGGCCACATGAGTAGCGCCCATTGTGCTGCTGGGGACCTGACAGTGCTGCCCGTCTCCTTTAGCACGGTTGTAACTGACACTAGCCACATCAGTGAGTACAGCAAGGACAGACAATATCTTTCACACCACGCAATTTCAGCGACTTTCACAGGACAACGTGCGTATTGTCTCAGAGTGCATTTTCTGTGGAAACATGCAATTTGAATTATGGAGTTTACCCCATGCACTAAAGCAGAATCCTGCAGACGCTTATCGTACCTATTGATATACCGATGCTGACAGTAGATAAAGGTAACATCATTAAATCCATAAGGCGGAGTTGATGGGTGGCATTAACTGTGCTCTACCTGACAGAATGAGCTCAGCTGGCCTTTTTTCCTCCCTGGATGCCTGGGCCCTCTTTTGTCAGCAGTCTGCTTGTCTTCCCTGGTATAATATCTACAGACTTGTGTTTCACATAATCACACACCCCATGGGCCCCTGTTACACACACATATGCACGCACATGCCAGAAATCGTTCACACACACACACACACAACCTGAGCTCAGATGTTGGTGGTGTTCCTCTCAGTTTTGGCTATGACAGAGAGGTGGAAAGTGAATCTAACTCTGTACTGTTAGTTTCCACAGGAGCCCTCGAACCGTGCTATATCATGTAATTGCAGAATAGCTCAGATAGCATCGGGCCCTCCCAGACAAGGAGAGCGGCAGGTAGAAGAGCACTTAATTCCTGTGATTGAATCAACTCGCCAAGGTCCACCTGGATTACCACGAGTCCTCATGTGATCTTGTGTGAAGAGAGCCGTCCATGTTCTTTAACACAGAGGGTTCCCAGGAAACTCACTTCTAAGAGTTCTTCTCTGAAATTCCTCTTTATTATTGCTGGCTGTGTTTGTGTATGTATGTGTGCACGTGTTTCTGCGTGTGTGTGTGTGTGTGTGTGTGTGTGTGTGTGTGTGTGTATGTGTGTATTAGAGCCAAAAGCTTGTCCTCAGGATGGCCTCATCGGCACATCTGAGAATCTCTGGTTCTTAACAAAATGTCAGTGACTGAGCCTCCGGGCTAGAAGTGATACGGGTTCACTCTCAGTTTTAAAAACACACACACATACACAAGCAAGCAGTCTAAATTGAATTTTCAAACTTAACCAAAATTCCAATTTTGGTTTATTCTTTTTAAAAAATCATTCAACACATTCGTCTCTTTCCTTTTTGCATGAGATCCCTCTATATGTTTGCACTGATCTCCACTACCACTTCCTGTAATGTTGGCGCCTCTGATCATTGTTTGATTAGATAGGATCAACAAACAGCGGCCTGTTTGAGGAGGTGACAGAAGAGGTTGAGGCTGCCTCCTTCTCAAGGAGCATGTAAAAGAATGAGTTATGGCTCTGCAGAGCCAAAATGTCACATAGTTGATACCAGTCCCACAAAAACAGAGCAGCCATTTTCCCTAATGGAATAAGTCAGCTCTGCGTGAATTCATCAGAGAATCCTCCAATGATCTTTTCCCACTTTTTGTTTAAATTTTTCTTATCAGCCTAGATTGTTAGATATCAGCATACTGTGAACAGTACTGATAAAATGCAAACATATGTCAAACAACTTATGATTGTTGAATTAGTGTAATATGTCAAAGAATAGCTCAAGTTAAGCATTTACTCTATAAATGAAGTATCATGCAGGAACCCTTCAAACAAAGTAGAAGAAAAATGTCAATAAATGGTTAAAGGTAAGAAGTGGAATATAGGGGAATAACAAACTGTTTTCTTTGAGTCCTTATTGAAAACAGAGAGGCGGACACTTTTTATGCTGCAGGAAGCAGCTTTTCTCCTCTCCTGCGCACTGTCTGCCTCTCTTTACTCTCCCGCTTCCCCCTCTTTTCATTCCTCTCCATTCGCCTCTCTCAGGGACAATCAGACTTTAGCCAGTCCCTTTCTCTGCCTGCCTCTCTTGTCCTGTCATGTCGACTAATTAGAGGGAGCTCAGTAATTGGCCTTCTAGCTAATTGGCCTGCTGGCTGCCAGACGCAACAAAGGCTGAGCAGGCTGGGACA
The DNA here is from genome assembly GCF_002260705.1 of Seriola dumerili. Classification (NCBI taxonomy): domain Eukaryota; kingdom Metazoa; phylum Chordata; class Actinopteri; order Carangiformes; family Carangidae; genus Seriola; species Seriola dumerili. Next base: position 311,611 of record NW_019174733.1, on the reverse strand, counting down.
CAGTGGGGACTGTCCCCCTGCACTGTCTAAAGTCCCTCATCAACTCCCTCTCTCCCCCTCTCAGCACTGACTGCTTTTGTGAAGAGGGCTGCTTAAGTAGTCGCGGTGCACATACACACACACATGCACACACCTACTGCTCTATCTAGTTCCCACTCTCAGCCCCTCACACCTCACGATTGGCCCATCTGTCCTCTCACTCGTCAGTAAAAAAAAAAATTATATAATATTTTCTTTTTCTTTCTTTTTTTTTTGTGAATCAGAGCTCTCTCACAACCTGCAGCGTGCCCATGTTTTTTTTTTTTTTTTTTCCTAGGCTTTATTTGTTCATTTATCTACACTCTGCAGACCAGCCTGTGAGTTGCATGCAAGACTTAAAATAAGACCATCTCCATTCACTCAGTTGTTATATTGATTGATTAGCTGTTGATGGATGTCTGCTGATAAAGGCGCGTGTGTATGCATGTGCATGTGTGTCACCTTTTCGGGTTGAGATGTGTTTAACATCACAGTGCATTTATCTTAACTCAGTGACCGATCTGGCCGCTGGAGTCTCTCCGTCTCATGTGTCTCTCTCAGTCTGTCTCTGTCCCTCCCTGAGGCGTATGTAGATGGCAGGGAGCCTCCCTGAACTGAACTGTCCACTTACCCAAGAACTTTCCCCTGTAGCCTCTTCCTGCTCCCGTCTCCCTCCCTGACCTCCTCTGGATAGTCTCTCACTCAAACTTTCATCTGTCATGATTGCAGTGCGGGGAAACCATATGAGCCTCCCAGCCGTTTTCAGACTCTCACTGTTTCTGACTCAGCAGGCTCTTGAACACTCATCTGTCTTAGTAATGTTATTATGTTACATGAATCAAAGTCCTGTAATTTTCAATGCAGAGACAAACTCATTTGCTCTTCATTTGTTTTTCTTTGATAGTGTTTTAATTCTGCATTTGTGTCCGCACAACACAAGTCATATAGTATAGCAATAAGTTCAGCTTTTTTTATTACCATTTCATTTTAAAACTGGTGCCTTATTTGAAATGCATGCTAATGTATGTATTGATATTGCTTACTAAAATGCAAGTGTTATACTTCATATTTAAAAACTAGAATTAGCACAATATAAACTATAGTTCAAACAGAATATTAACAATCAATACAGCATGTTTTTTGTGCTGGAAAAGTTTTATTAAAGTTGTATTTATTGATTTATTATTTAACTTAAACTGGTTGTAATGTGGTTACTGAACTTGTCACATGAAATGTTGAAATTTTAGAGGGGATTAATATTAGAAATTGTGCAAAATGTCAAGTTAACATGTTGCCAAAAACACATTTTATATGCTATAATTTCAACAAGTGACTCTTTCAAGGCCCATACTAAAATTCAATGTGTGTGTATATGTTTACACTTTAGTGTGTGAGTATGCTTGAATGAAGGTGTGTGTCAGAGTGGGTGTATGTGTACATAGCTGCCGTACCTGGTGGCTGGGTCGCATGGTTCCCAGTGAACTGCATGGGGATGCAGAGGTCGTTATCAATGGGGAACTTATCGCAGGTCAGCATCTCCGGCCAGGGGAATCCATAGGTCTCCATCACTGGAGCACAACTGTCCCTCACAGCCTCACACAGCGAGCGGCAGGGATAGATGGGCCTGTCCAGGCACACAGGTGCAAACAGCGAGCACAGGAAGACCTGGGTATCAGCATGGCACCGTTTGGCCAGGAGTGGCACCCAGCTGCCCGCCTGCTGCTTGACTTCTGGCATGGTCTCGTGATCCAGGAGGTTGGGCAGCCTCATCTTCTTGTAGCCCACATTGTGGCACAGGCGCAGGTCAGCTGGTATGTCCACACACTGGGGCTGCTTGGTGTAGAAGCGGCCATTGTGGAAGTTGTCCGCTTGCCAGCTGTAGTAGTCGTACTCATCTGCGGCTGAGACGGTGAGGAGGAGGAGGGAGAAGAGCGACAGGCCCAGTGCCAAGCTGAAGGAGCCCTGGGTTAATGCCCACCTGTGGCTCTTTTGTCCGTGTGCCATGCCTCTCTGAGCTCGGACCAACAATTCAAGAAGGTTGTATCCAAAGTCTCCAAAGTAACTCAGTGACAACAAAATGCAGAGAGAAGAGAGGAATAAGTGGGGCAGGCGTACAAGCTGTAATCCCTTTTTTTCTCCTGAGTATGGATGCGGCGGATTGAAAACAAAAGTGTTTAATTCCCTTCTTCCCTGGAGAGTCAGCCCTCTAAGCCTCCTTGAAACACCTCCCTGTGTGTGTGTGTATATGTGCCTCAGGTGGAGTGGGGAGGCAGCAGTCAAGAAAGGGTGAGCACACAAGTAGGACTGCTTATTTTCTAACTTTCCCTGTTCACAATTTCTCTCTGTCCTTCCCTCTCCCTCTCTTCGAACTGTCTCCAGCCCTCCCCTGCTCTCTGTCTATCAGTCTGTAGCCGTAATGAGGAGTACCTAGGTTATAAGAGGCAGTGGTGGCTGCTTTCTGCTGCTGCCTGCCCCTTAGCAGACTCCCAGACCACTCACCTTCCTACTGGCCTCCCCTGGACTCAGTCACCACAGCCTCAGCCAATCACAACCCTGGGGGAGGATCCCACTGGCCTTCAGAACACTCCTCCTGCCCCTTATCCTCGACAGAACCCCTCCTCTAGAACAAGTTAACATGAGAAACAGAGAGAGTGAGAATAAACGATGGCAAGTTTCTCCAGCTGTATTTTTTGGGCTCATTTCTTTAACATGCACAAGATTCTTTGATCAGAAAGACAGCAAGCGTCCATCATCAGCCTCTGAGTCATGCTGTTTTCATGAACTTTCTACCCCTCTTACATCTACCCATCCGAGGCTCAGCTAGCTCTCTGCACATAACAAATGATGTCTGCTTGCCATTCAAGCCTGCTCACTGCATTAGCTCAAAACCGTCTGGCAGAACGGGCTTATGCTGGCAGCAACAAGTGAGAAAACGTACTCATTCACACACATGCACAGGCACAAAAGTAAACGCGAGGAATTCAGAGAAAAAAGTGAATGAAGCGGTTGGGAAAGAGCTGCAGCGTGGGAGAGGCGAAGTTACTGAGTATGAGCTGTGCAGCTACAGGTGGCTAGGTGGTTTACCCGCGCTATGTGAGTTATGCTAATGCGTATGTTGGCTGTGAATAGAGGCACGCTGCCCCTCTGTCTCTTTCTATCAGTGCCACTGACACAGTGAGAGCCTTCGTCTTGGCAGCGGACTCACTAGAGGGGTCACATTCAGATTCAAAGGGCTGCAGCATTGTGAGCAGGATGTGGGATTGGTGGCTCACACGGAGGGTGTTCCTGCATCTTGCATTTGATCTACGTCACGCATTAATGCTTTTCCTCATGTGAACGGGCTGTAAATGCAGGTTCATACAAATGAATGTAAAGTGTTTGTTTGCTGGGGCAAGCAGACATTTTATCGTGATATAGCAGGATTGTCAGGACATAATCTGGAGCATGCAGCGGCTGGGTACTGCTCACTCTCAGATGAAGTAAAAAGACGTGATTTTGGATTATTTTTATTATCTGTATGTGGCAGAACAAACAAGGAGACCAGGGAAGCGTGTGTATGCATGTGTGTGTTTTGCAAACAGTTGGAGGTGTACTTGGATGAGAATCAGAGACGGTATTGTTTTTCGCCTGTAGCGTAGAAGATAAAATTCCAGAAACAGCAGTCGGTCCATAAAATCTAATTCAATAAGATGAAATCAAATAGATAAAAATGTGGTTTAATATCAGGCGACCAGGCACATCAATAAAACCCTAAAGTCCACATAATCCAAGCGCCCATATAGTTTTATAGTATCTTGACCACACTTATTTCCCAAGCCAAGGGATTGTGAATAAGATTACTGCGCCATCTAATCATTTTTTTTTAACTTGAGAACAGAGTTGAGCATGTTTCAACCTTATCTTCCCAAGCTACAGTTCAAATCCCTCTTGACTTATTGGTGTGTGCCGACACTGCGGAGCGATTTTTCTGGGAACCAAGAAGCTGCCAGCAGAGCAAACAAGCTCAATCTTCTCTGGGCGCAGTTTTCATAACCTGCAACGTGGAAAGATGAGATGGCGGCGAGCTGAAGTCACCCCAAAAATGTCGTCATAATTACGAAGAAAAAAAGCATCGCTGAGTGGATATAAAGTGCTGTTTTGGTTTTGATAAGTTTATAGCCAAGGCTAATTGACTGTATTTCCTCACCTCGTCTCTTCAATCACTCTGCTCTTGTTTTCATTCCCCAAAGTGCTGTGTTATTCACAGTTAGAAACTGCTCTGCTAACCTTTGCACTGCAGCTAATCAATAATACTCACGGCTAATAATCTGTGGACCTTACTCTTTCATGAGGGGGTGGTGAAATTGTCTTGTGCACACCTCACTATCTCTGTGAAGTATCTTGTATACGCGTTAGTGCAGCAGTGACCTATTTTAAGACTGCTAGCGTTTCCTCTTGATACAGGCACAGTGTACTGCCTTCAAGTCGGTAACAAAAGTGTCTTTCATGGTAATCAATCAACAATGGTTGTCTCCTCTTGTTCTCCTTCCCCTAACTGGCCCCTGTGGCCACCGGCCAATCAATTCCACTCCTCAGTTTCCAGCCCTCTGATTGGACCAGGGCTATAAGATTAGTCCAGCCTGTATTGTTGGGCCTAAAGGTTTAGCATGGTTTGAAAAGAGAGTCTCAGCAATTGTATGAGTGAGTGTGTTTGGAGATGGTGGTGGTGGGTATGGGCGGTTGTGTGTGTGTGTGTGTGTGTGTGTGTGTGTGTGTGTGTGTGTGTGTGTGTGTGTGTGTGTGTGTGTGTGTCAGAGAGATTCTAAAGAGGAAAGGCTGGAGGGTGTGGGTGAGGTGGCCAGCCGCCCAGATATGCCCTCCAAGCAGAGTTTGAATTCCAAACCACACAAGAAGATGGAGGGGGTGATGTAGCTCTCCGACTGAACTGATACACAATCTGCAGAAAGTACATGTACATGTATTCTGTGTACCTCATGATCATATGAGCCATTATGTATTCTCAGCAGCTCAGTTACTTATTACTCAAATCAGATATAATAAAAGCTGTACTATTGTCTTCAAAAATTACTTTTATTCATTGCCAGTAATAATAGAAAGTGGACAGATTCAAAATAAGCAAAGATACAGGATTCAGTTACAATGTACAACAAGAAAATGTATCAGTTGTGGAAAAGGCTGTGCAGAGGTTTTATCCACGCAGTAACAGGTTTTCTCCCAGAGCTAACCCCCACCTCCTTACCACACACACACACACACACACACACACACACACACACACCCAGCCTTGCAAAGCAATAATAGGGATTAGCTTGCAGAACTGTCAAAACATGTGTGAAACACACAGACGAGTGTCTCCCACAAATAGTTTTTCTTTTGTTTTCTCTTTATCTCTCTCTCTCTCTCTCTCTCTCTCTCTCTTTCTCTCTCTCTCACTCACACTCACACACACACAATGCTGAGACTGTAACTGCAAACTGTTAGAGACATAATCACTGAAGACATCGCTGCAATTATGCCACAAGAGGAAATATTATGAAATTTTAATGAGTTTGATCATTTTTCAATCTTAAAATAAGTAAAGTGCTGTAAATCAGACTGAGTTTTTATCCACCAGATAGATTAATTACAGTGCTCCATTAGAGAAACATCTGTTCAGGATAAATGCAAGGTGACAAACACCTAAAGTAGCTCCCACTGTTCGATTCTTCCCTTTTATGGAATCATCTTTTGCCTATAAATTGCTGTGTTCTCCAGTTTTCACAATGAGCTGTATAAAACCTATGACCTGAAATTTTGCATGGAATCTACAAACGATTAAAGCTTGTTGGGTAATCTGCCCCCTTATCCTGCTTGTTTGCAAACAAGCAGGGTCAGTCTGTCCACAGACCACAATGCCTACAGATCCATAATCCGACACATGCAGACACACAAACAAACAAGATAAATCAGCAGAGAGCTTTAGTTCTCCAAGAACGCCACAAACTTGCACAAAACTTGGCAGCGTGGGTGCCACCAGGAAATACCAGGCTTATATGGAATGACTGATTTCTGCCTCGGTTCAGCTTGTTCACAGAGCCTTAGGCCAGGAACGACTTCGTCAGAAGGGACTATTGCACATAGTTGCTGAAATGTGATGAAATTATGTTGGAAGACTTTAGCACCACACAGTCACATAGTGCTAAACCCATAGATGCCTGTCACACCGGGCAGTGGTGAAGAGATATGCTGACAAGTGTTTGCTCTCTCCTGTCTTTGGCCCTCTTGCTCACAAATTCACTATCACCCCGGGTATTTTTTCGCTTCATGTTTGCTCTTTTTTGTCTGAATCTTTCCATCTCGACTCCTGCCTGTCGCCGTTGTTCTTGTTCCAGCATTGGATGCTTCTCCATTAGACGTCAGGGCTGACACACAGGGTCAGAAGGTGCATTCACACTCACACAGTCAGACAGACAATTTCACCTCCCTCCTTGTGCTTGCCCGCCACACACACGGAGAGACACGCACACACACACACACACACACACACACACCTCCCTTCACTGTCAACTTAGCCCTTACAACTGGCTTCAGCTTCCCCTAATCAGTCTTTGTAAAGGCACTTTGACCAGATCACCGACATGGAACCCAATGTAAAGAGACAGAGAGGAGAAAGGGATCCCCAAACTGGGGAGGAGGGCTTTTTGTGTGTGTGTGTGTGTGTGTGTGTGTGTGTGTGTTGTGTGCTGTGTGTGTGTGTGTGTGTGTGTGTGTGTGTGTGTGTGTGTGTGTGTGTGTGTGTGTGTGTGTGTGTGTGTGTGTGTGTGTGTGTGTGGCCAAGTGTGATGACAGACTTCCTCTGACTCCTGTGACACACACACATATACATGCATTTATAAACACAAGCAACAGCATACCTCTAACAGACTGTTATTGTAACGGGGGCCAGAAATGATGGCTCTCGTCAGCATTTTGGGTAAAACTTGCTACCATGGTGCTAGAATTCACACAATTGGTACATGTGTGTAAGCGTGAGCATGCTTGCATATCCAGTTCAATATCTCTACATGGAAAAAATGTTATCTCCAGCCGGGGCATGTAAGTGTCGGCTATAGTCTTGTTTCAAGCGGCGTATGTTGAATGTTTGATCACAAGATCTCGATCTCGCGTGTGGACAGATGCACATATGTCAGCTACTATGACGAGAAACGAGATGGGAGAGGAGAACATGGAGGAGAAGGTTACAAATGATAAAAGAACAATGGCCACGAAAATAGAACCTCTGGAGAAAATTGTTCTTCACAGGCGTCTTGACAAAGTGCAGTTGCAGTGCATTTAGTTGAGTATGGAAACTCTTATTGGCTGATTTCGCTAACTTCACTAACAAGCTGGACAAAGTTAAGAGTAACCTTTTCCCCATGTGACGTTTTTACCACTTGATATGTATATTTTTAAGAAAATAGAATGGGATCCAAGTTAAGATTTGATTTTCTTTTGAAGATTTGACAGCGGCCCAGCGTGTGCTGCAGTGAAACCTCACAACCTCAAGTGTTATGGAGTTACGTTTGGGGCGGGGCGGGTAACTTATAAAGCTAAATGCTCAAAGCAACCACAGGTCAGGCTGAGCCCCGGCAATTCCAGCTACATTCACATAATTGGATATGTAGAGAACATAAATGTGGGGCTTTTTGAAACACTATTTAAATAAAGTATGTCGAGTGTTTTGACGCTCACCAGATTTTTCTTTGACCCCGTCTATGTGACTCACAACCTGTATGTGAGCTACTGTACAGCCAGAGCGAGTCTCTGGAGTGGCTCCAAGTGTTGCTGTTCGTAATGTGAACCCAAGTGTGAGAGAGTTGTCTGTTCAGGCCATTACTGCAAGATCTGCCGTGATTTATGAGCTACAG